>NC_143024.1:46072500-46672500 GCF_057628025.1 Oncorhynchus mykiss
TAATGCAACACACGTAATGCTGGAAACCATGTGTGCGGTGGTGTGTGCTTGACAGTTCCCTACACCACGGTGTATTAGGAGGCCCGGAGCCTTAAATTGATGGCTGCAACGTTAGGCAGAAGCCCAGGATTAGCCAGCCACCATGGTTTGTTTAAAGAGAGTATACAACCGCAACGACCATCAGGACAGGATGGAGGGAAGGGGGAGAGAAACTGCTAAGCAGTTGTGTACTTGGAGCCAGACCTTAAAGGATAACGACAGCCAAAATACCATTTACTTTACTCAACACTGAGATAAATTAGTTTAATTATATGTGTGCGGTTTGTGTGCGTGTTAAACACAAAGCTGTGACAATGCTCTTGTGTCAGAGGGAGCATGTGTGAGGTGACTGTGTCTAATGTGACCTTTGACCTTCTTAGTGAGAGACCCATTCAGGTCTCTCACAGGCACCTACCAAATACCCGTCCCAGGGTCATGTTTCAGAGCAGATCCTGTCTTTTTTTTATCAGTCTATCAATCTTTTTTCTCTCTCTCATTTTCTCTCTCTCTGTGTTGCGCCAGTGACCAATGGTCTGGGCGCGCCAACACTAACCCTTCTCTGTGTGACCAGAGAGTCAGATGAGCCAAGACTAACTACGCTCTTGCTCGCTTCCTTCCCATCTGTCAACAGAGAAAGTCACACTTCCAAGTCCCAATGGGCCAGCTTAAGGCAGTGTGTAACTTCTACACAGCGGCGCTGCCTCGTGAATGATGCCGCTGTGCTTAACACAACACTGGCCGCATTGACTGAGGGCACAGGAAATAGGGCAGCTGGACTAACCACAATGAACATACACTCACCTAATGTACAGGTCTGGATATCCATTCGCACACATACAATCTATTTGCATACACTTCAAACAGACATATACTACAAGTCAAAAGTTTTAGACCACCTATTCGTTCAAGGGTTTTCCCTTATTTTGACTATTTTCTACATTGTAGAATAATAATGAAGACTTCAAAACTATGAAATAACACATATGGAATCATGTAGTAACTAAAAAAGTGTTAAACAAATCAAAATATACTTTATATTTGAGATTCTTCAAATAGCCACCCCTTTTCCTTGATGACAGCTTTGCACACTCTTGACATTATCTCAACCAGCTTCATGAGGTAGTCACCTACCTGGAATGCATTTCAATTAACAGGTGTGCCTTCTTGGAAAGAAATTCCACAAATTAAATTCTATCTTAATATGTTTGAGCCAATCAGTTGTGTTGTGACAAGGCAGGGGGTATACAGAAGATAGCCCTATTTGGTAAAAGACCAAGTCCATATTATGGCAAGAACAGCTCAAATAAGCAAAGAGAAACGACAGTCCATCATTACTTTATGACATGAAGGTCAGTCAATAAGGAACATTTCAAGAACTTTGAAAGTTTCTTCAAGTGCAGTTGCAAAAACCATCAAGCGCTATGATGAAACTGGTTCTTATGTACCACCACAGGAATGGAAGACCCAGAGTTACCTCTGCTGCAGAGGATAAGTTCATTAGAGTTAAAAACCTCAGAAATTGCAGCCCAACTAAAGGCTTCACAGAGTTCAAGTAACAGACACATCTCAACATCAATTGTTCAGAGGAGCCTGTGTGAATCAGACCTTCATGGTCGAATTGTTGCAAAGAAACCACTACTAAAAGACACCAATAAGAATAAGAAACTTTCTTGGTCCAAGAAACACCAGAAATGGACATTAGACTGGTGGAAATTTGTTCTTTGGTCTGGAGTCCAAATTTGTGATTTTTGGTTCCAACCGCCGTGTCTTTGTGAGACGCGATGTGGGTGAATGGATGATGTGTATTTCCCACCGTAAAGCATGGAGGAGGAGGTGTTATGATGTGGGGGTGCTTTGCTGGTGACACTTGTCTGTGATTGATTTAGAATTCAAGGCACACTTAACCAGCATGGCACAGCATTCTGCAGCGATACGCCATACCATCTGGTTTGGGCTTAGTGGGAGTATCATTTGTTTTTCAATAGGACAATGACCCAAAACACCTCCAGGCTGTGTAAGGGCTATTTGACCAAGAAGGAGAGTGATGGAGTGCTGCATCAGATGACCTGGCCCCCACAATCACCCGACTTCAACCAAATTGAGATGGCTTGGGATGAGTCGGACCACAGAGTGAGGGAAAAGTGCTCAGCATATGTGGGAACTCCTTCAAGACTGTTGAATAAGTATTCACCTGGAATGCTTATTCCAGGTGAATAAGCAGCTGGTTGAGAGAATGCCAAGTGTGTGCAAAGTTGTCATCAAGGCAAAGGGTGGCTATTTGAAGAATTTAAAATATAAAATGTATTTTGATTTGTTTAACACTTTTTTGGTTACTACATGATTCCATATGTGTTATTTCATAGTTTTGATGTCTTCAGGGAAAATAAAGAAAAACCCTTGAATGATGAGTAGGTGGTCTAAAACTTTTGACTGGTAGAGTACATACCTCACCAGACACGCCACAACGGGTTTCTTCACGGTACACAAACCAAAAACAGATTTAATGCATTGCTCAGTTATGTATGGAGCCATGTCATCGTGAAATGCTCTGCCACCAGATGTTACTCAAGCAAAACGCCAATTAAGCTTTAAAAAAAACTGATTAAAAATACATAGTGTATCACAGCACCTCCTCTTTCTAAAGATGTAATTTAACTGTACTGTATATAAGAATATGAATATGTATATATGAATAGTGTGTAAATAGTATTTTTTGTTGTCTCCATGTGTCTTTCCTATATAACATTTCGTTAATATTTTTTATATATAATTTCATGTGATATCTCATGTTGTTCTTGTCTATAACTGTTCTGTACTTCGTTACGTATTTGTAAGTTTTATATGGACCCCAGGAATAGTACCTGCTGCATGTACAGTAACTAATGGGGATCGTAATAAACTAAACACCACACGCAAGCACGCACACACACAAAGCTACTGTATATCCGTTATATACATTTGGAATGCTCTCTCACACACAACTACTGCACAATAGGTCATTCTACTCAACAAAACATAAACAGTCAAGCAGACGCACACACACGCGAACGCGCGCACACACGCACGCGCACGCACGCACGCACGCACGCACGCACGCACGCACGCACACACACACAATACAGTAATACATCCTCCCTCAAGTCAACTGGGGAATTCTGGGTGACTCAATAAGCCAACCACTGGTTGACATGAGGTTCAGTGGCAGAGAGAGCGAGAGAGAGAGTCAGTCAGACCACGGTAACACTGATTTATACAAACGTGACACCAAAATGATCCACCACAACTGGCGCCGCTGTGGTCTGTCTGTGTGCACTGCACCCGGGCTCATTTAGGGAATTGAGAAGCGAGGAGGCAGTGGTGATGTCACACACGGGAACGGAACACACCAAGCGTAGGCTCATTGGGAGGGGGTGAGTAGGTTGGTTAGAGGGATGGCACTATACTTTCATTAACCAGACCAAGGCCTCCGTTCCCTCTTTCCTCCCAGAGCAGCCTGATGTCACATGAGAGCTGTCACACACAGCGTATAGACAGCCCCCTGATCCCTCTAATCATTCCCTTCATTCATTACTCATCACTTCCATGACATCACGGGCCGATGGCAAAATAGTCAAGCATGTGCTGCTGGGAGAAAAAGACTATATGTATATTCAGAAGCCAGAAGCCAAAGTCACAGACTTTTCAAAAATAAACAACAAGCACATACTCTTTACATATTTATTTATTATCACATTTTTCAACCGGGCAAGTCAGTTATTTTACCTTTATTTAACTAGGCAAGTAAGTTAAGAACAAATTCTTATTTTCAATGACGGCCTAGGAACAGTGGGTCAACTGCCTCGTTCAGAACGACCTTATCAGCTCGGGGATTTGAACTTGCAACCTTCCGGTTACTAGTCCAACGCTCTAACCACTAGGCTACCCTGCTGCCCTGGCAAATGGCAAGTGGCAAGTCACACAAGTAACTGAGGGAGGAAAAAAAACTAGGCCCATCTTTCAGGGATCATACTGTTTCATAATAATACAGCAGGAATTTCTTCCTGCGCGGGGAGGAAGACACTTGTCCTAGGATACTTCAAACATTAGCTTCCTTCCTGAGAGGAAAGAGAGGGCAGTGTGCTGGGCATGGCTGGACTCTCTCTCCACCTTGTGCTGCCGACACAGAGTAGTGCCATTGCAGGTTAAAGCAACACCAGTGGGCTGGTGTGGTTACAATGGCTGAGTTAGCTGGAAGAGGGTGCCTGTGACACCAGGGTTGTGGGGTGGGTTCTTGTATATTAGGCCACATCCAAGACTTAGACAATTGAATGTGCCCTATTAAAACATGTATTGATTCCAACCTATATACAGTGCCTTGCGAAAGTATTCGGCCCCCTTGAACTTTGCAACCTTTTGCCACATTTCAGGCTTCAAACATAAAGATATAAAACTGTATTTTTTTGTGAAGAATCAACAACAAGTGGGACACAATCATGAAGTGGAACGACATTTATTGGATATTTCAAACTTTTTTAACAAATCAAAAACTGAAAAATTGGGCGTGCAAAATTATTCAGCCCCTTTACTTTCAGTGCAGCAAACTCTCTCCAGAAGTTCAGTGAGGATCTCTGAATGATCCAATGTTGACCTAAATGACTAATGATGATAAATACAATCCACCTGTGTGTAATCAAGTCTCCGTATAAATGCACCTGCACTGTGATAGTCTCAGAGGTCCGTTAAAAGCGCAGAGAGCATCATGAAGAACAAGGAACACACCAGACAGGTCCGAGATACAGTTGTGAAGATGTTTAAAGCCGGATTTGGATACAAAAAGATTTCCCAAGCTTTAAACATCCCAAAGAGCACTGTGCAAGCGATAATATTGAAATGGAAGGAGTATCAGACCACTGCAAATCTACCAAGACCTGGCCGTCCCTCTAAACTTTCAGCTCATACAAGGAGAAGACTGATCAGAGATGCAGCCAAGAGGCCCATGATCACTCTGGATGAACTGCAGAGATCTACAGCTGAGGTGGGAGACTCTGTCCGTAGGACAACAATCAGTCGTATATTGCACAAATCTGGCCTTTATGGAAGAGTGGCAAGAAGAAAGCCATTTCTTAAAGATATCCATAAAAAGTGTTGTTTACAGTTTGCCACAAGCCACCTGGGAGACACACCAAACATGTGGAAGAAGGTGCTCTGGTCAGATGAATCCAAAATTGAACTTTTTGGCAACAATGTAAAACGTTATGTTTGGCGTAAAAGCAACACAGCTGAACACACCATCCCCACTGTCAAACATGGTGGTGGCAGCATCATGGTTTGGGCCTGCTTTTCTTCAGCAGGGACAGGGAAGATGGTTAAAATTGATGGGAAGATGGATGGAGCCAAATACAGGACCATTCTGGAAGAAAATCTGATGGAGTCTGCAAAAGACCTGAGACTGGGACGGAGATTTGTCTTCCAACAAGACAATGATCCAAAACATAAAGCAAAATCTACAATGGAATGGTTCAAAAATAAACATATCCAGGTGTTAGAATGGCCAAGTCAAAGTCCAGACCTGAATCCAATCGAGAATCTGTGGAAAGAACTGAAAACTGCTGTTCACAAATGCTCTCCATCCAACCTCACTGAGCTCGAGCTGTTTTGCAAGGAGGAATGGGAAAAATGTCAGTCTCTCGATGTGCAAAACTGATAGAGACATACCCCAAGCGACTTACAGCTGTAATCGCAGCAAAAGGTGGCGCTACAAAGTATTAACTTAAGGGGCTGAATAATTTTGCCCCTTAAGGTCCCACAGTTGACAGTGCATGTCAGAGCAAAAACCAAGCCATGGGGTCGAAGGAATTGTAGAGCTCCAAGACTGGATTGTGTCGAGGCACAAATCTGGGGAAGGGTACAAACAAATGTCTGCAGCATTAAAGGTCCCCAAGAACACAGTGGCCTCAATCATTCTCAAATGTAAGAAGTTTGGAACCACTGAGACTGTTCCTAGAGCTGGCCGCCTGGCCAAACTGAGCAATCGGGGGAGAAGGGTCTTGGTCAGGTAGATGACCAAGAACCTGATGGTGACAGAGCTCTAGAGTTCCTCTGTGGAGATGGGAGAACCTTCCAGAAGGACAACCATCCCTGCAGCACTCCACCAATCAGGCCTTTATGTTAGAGTGGCCAGACGGAAGCCACTTCTCAGTAAAAGGCACATGACAGCCCGCTTGGAGTTTGCCAAAAAGGCACCTAAAGACTCTCAGACCATGAGAAACAAGATTCTCTGGTCTGATGAAACCAAGATTCTGAATTTGGTCCTGAATTCCAAGCGTCACGTCTGGAGGAAATTTGGCACCATCCCTACAGTGAAGCATGGTGGTGGCACCATCATGTTGTGATGGTGTTTTTCAGCGTCAACGACTGTGAGACTAGTCCGATCGGGGCAAATATGAACGGAGCAAAGTAGAGAGATCCTTTATGAAAGTTTGCTCCAGAGCGCTCAGGACCTCAGACTGGGGCAAAGGTTCACCTTCCAACAGGACAACGACCCTAAGCACACAGACAAAACAAAGCAGGAGTGGCTTCGGGACAAGTCTCTGAATGTCCTTGAGTGGCCCAGCCTGGACTTGAATCCGATAGAACATCTCTGGAGAGACCTGAAAATAGCTGTGCACTGAGCAAAGGGTCTGAATACTTATGTAAATGTGATATTTCCATTTTTTTTTTATCTAAAAACCTGTTTTTGCTTTGCCATTATGTGATATTGTGTGCAGATTGATGAGGGAAAAAAACAATTCAATACATTTTCGAATAAGGCTGTAACTTGATAAAAAAAAGACTAAAACCCATTAAAAACCAAATAAAAGTCAAGGGGTCTGAATACTTTCCGAAGGCACTGTATACACTTGCTCACCAAACATCTAATTCCAAAATTATGGACATTAATATGGAGTTGGTCCCCCCTTTGCTGCTATAACAGCCTCTTCTGGGAAGGCTTTCCACTAGATGTTGGAGCATTGCTGTGGGGACTTGATTCCATTCAGCCACAAGAGCATTAGTGACGTCGGGTACTGATGTTGGGCGATTAGGCCTAGCACGCAGTAGGCGTTCCAATTCATCCCAAAGGTGTTCAATGGGGTTGATGTCAGGGCTTTGTGCAGGCCAGTCTTCCACAACAAGTTCTTCCACAACAATCTTGACTAACCATTTCTGTGTGGACCTCGCTTTGTGCACAGGGGCATTGTCATGCTGAAACAGGAAAAGGCCTTCCCCAAACTGCTGCCACAAAGTTGGAAGCACAGAATCAACTAGAACATCATTGTATGCTGTAGCATTAAGATTTCCCTTCACTGGAACTAAGGGGCCTAGCCGAACCATGAAAAACAGCCCCAGACTATTATTCTTCCTCCGCCAAACTTTACAGTTGGCACTATGCATTCGGGCAGGTAGCGTTCTCCTGGCATCCGCCAAACCTATATTTGTCCGTCGGACTGCCAGATGGTGAAGCATGATTCATCACTCGCGTTTCCACTGCTCCAGAGTCCAATGGCAGGGAGCTTTACACCACTCCAGCTGAAGCATGGCATTGCGCATGGTGATCTTAGGCTTGTGTGTGGCTGCTCAGCCATGGAAACCCATTACATGACGCTCCCAACGAACAGTTCTTGTGCTGACGTTGCTTCCAGCTACACCATGGTGCTACCCTAGAAGGTGCTGTTGAGGCTTCTGTAGACATTCATTGCAAAACAGTGAGTTTTATCAGTTATTTGGTGACGTGATTATATTTAGTATAGTTTTATCTAATAAGGATAACTTGTTATTCAGCCACACTATTTAAATTTCTATGAAATTCACTGAGTATGATGGTGCCCCCCTTCCTCCTTTGAAGAGCCTCCAGGAGCGTTAATCTTGGGGGAATTACATTAAATATGCATCTTTCCCACGGCTCCAGAGCCGGGAGGCCTGTGAACTGCTCAATGTCTGCCGTGCAGTTATCAAAACAGCAGAGTCACAGGGACCTGTGCCAACCAATGCAACCCCTCCCAGCGTCCTTCACTCCTCACACTGTCACTGACCTCTACTGACCCTACACACACTTCCTGCGCCCTGGCTCCACCCACTTGCTTCCTGTCCCCGGAGCGGTTCCAGAACTGCAGCCAGCATCATCTTTGTCCTTTAATGCACTCCAGACATGCAGGTTTTATACAGTACACCGTGTGTGTGTGTGTGTGTGTGTGTGTGTGTGTGTGTGTGTGTGTGTGTGTGTGTGTGTGTGTGTGTGTGTGTGTGTGTGTGTGTGTGTGTGTGTGTGTGTGTGTGTGTGTGTATGTGTGAGAGAGAGAGAGAGAGAGAGACGTTAGACTAGCCTCCAGCTGCCCAAACTCTCTCAGTTTATACTGAAATGACACTAAAACTGGCCTTAATTGCAGACTGTTTGACAAAGAGCGATGTTTCAAGCTGTGTCTGGCTTCTACTTTACAGAGCGACATTAAGGAGATTTTGTTTTACATGAAAGGGACTTCACGGTGCTTGGCACAGCTCAGTGAAACACCTGCAGTGGGCAAACATTTGACCTTCGAGAAAGAAAAAAACAATTTAAGGCCAAACTGTTTCATTTGGAGTTGGTCTGTGCTGGTTTCGGCTGAGCCCACTGCTCCAGCAGTACTAGACTCCTTTTGCTAATGGTTAGCCAATAAATATGTCTGCATAGTTTTTTACTTAGGATCTACACACTATATTAAAATCTCATTCAACAAGCACTTTTGTCTCCTTAACTGAAGACAAGTAGATTTTTCCTGCGCTTACTCCCTGATAATAAACAGTGCAAATCAGTGAAAAACAGCTGAAGAGTGCCTACAAAAATTAAAATACCTAACTCACAAGGTTCTGCTCCGGAGAAAACTTGCCTGGTCCCAGATCTGTGTGTGCTGTCTTGCCAATTCCTATGATCATTGTCATGCCAAACATTTAGCCTGACAACAACCAGAAGTTAGCTATACAGCACAAGCAGATCTGGTACCAGGCTAAAAACTGCGGTTTCAATAAAATCCTGTGATATTAGCACAGGCTATTAGGATTTCATAACAACACCTGCAAGTGTTTTAGCAGATAAATTGGCATGGCGCATGCAAACACAGTCACACACACACACTGGGGGATATTACAGGGTGTTTTGTGTAATATTAAAACATTTGAGTTGCCTGGAGACCTTTATGGCATAACATGTGGCTTTAATAAAATATGACATTAAGTGGTATATATTTTACGAGGAGACATTCATTTTCTTCATTGTTGGAATGGTCCTACAAGCCATGAATTACCAGGAAAATATCAAACTGTTTGTTCAAATTCCCCACAAGTCTGATTTATGACTTTTGTAAAATTACCGGATGCAACTGTTTGCTACCTCAGAGTCATTTTTACCATTTGAAAATGGAAATTGAGACCACATATTGGTTTGCAGGGCTGAGATATCCCAGGACAGACCGAAGGGGAAATAATTTGACCTACTTTGGAGCATTTCTCACTTCTATAAGACATGCTCTCAGATTCCCCAGTTTTCCTCTATGCACGGACAGTCTGTTCTCTCTCACACACTCTGGACCGGCAAGTGGTACCGATGCACCGAGTCTGGAACCAACAGGACCCTGACCAGCTTCTACCAGGAGTAAGCCATAAGACGACTTAATAGTTAACTAAAGAGCTACCCGGACAATCTCAGGACTTTACAGTGCGACCATTTTACTCACATATGTGCCTAAACATTTTCCTGTGCAACCTGGAATTTGTATTTTAGGAGCACCAGTGAGCCTAGAAAAATGAAGGAATCTAGCTTTATTACCTTAAATATTTATCATTGTGCTCCAACATTTCTTTGTGCCAGTTTACATTTTCCCACTTAGGCACACACGTGTTCCTTGTAAAAGAAAAGTCAGCATAGAGCCCTGTATCTGCATTTGACTCTCTTCGCACTAACTCTTTTGACTCATCACATACACTGCAGCAGTTACTGTTTATTATCTATCCTGTTGCCTAGTCACTACCTATATGCACATAAAGTGCATTCAGAAAGTATTCAGACCACTTGACTTTTTCCACATTTTGTTACGTCACAGCCTTATTCTAAAATTGATTAACATGTTTTTCCCCTCATCAATCTACACACAATGCCCCAAATGTATTACAAAGAAAAAACTGAAATATCACATTTACACAAGTATTCAGAACCTTTACTAAGTACTTTGTTGAAGAATCTTTGACAGTAATTGCAGCCTCGAGTCTTCTTGGGTATGACGCTACAAGCGTGGCACTCCTGTAATTATGGAGTTTCTCCCATTTCTCTCTGCAGATCCTCTCAAGCTTTGTCAGGTTGGATGGGGAGCGTCGCTGAACAGAAATGTTAGATCGGGTTCAAGTCTGGGCTCTGACTGGGCCACTCAAGGACATTCAGAGACTTGTCCCGAAGCCACTCCTGTCGTTGTCCAGTTGGAAGGTGAACCTTCACCCCAGTCTGAGGTCCTAAGCGCTCTGGAGCAGATTTATTTAATTTCTGTTTATTCAGTTTTACACACAAGACAACACAAAACAATATAAATAATATACTCAACTAGAACAAATACAAATAAAAAAGAATAGCTTTAAAGATACCGTACTTTAGACAAGTTAAACACACCGGGCAGAAGGCTACATAGGTTAAAGGGCAGTAGTACAGGGACAGAGCAGACACCTCACCATTGTTCCTGTAAGCAGGCAAGGGATAGGGGTGGAGAAATGCAGTCACTCACAGACAGTCATGGCCACAGACCGACCATCCACTGGAACAAAAACAAAGTAAGTAATAATCATAAAAAAAAATTCTAAGCGTGAACAAAAATAAAAATAAAAACAGGGAAAAACAAGCTCACATTTTAGTCTCTGACTGGGCAAGATGAACAATCCGCAGGTCACAATCAATAAGCACATCATCAACCTTAATGCCCCCCCTCCCCCCTCACAGGGGACTCAAATACAGTCTTATTTTTGTTTTAATATGAATGCTATCAGAGGATGGACTGTTTAAAGTAAGACTGGAATGGAGCCCAAGCCTCATAAAACAGTTTGGGGTTCCCACGTGTATTGAATTGAATTTTTTCTAGTTTCAGAGAGCACAACACATCTCTCACCCAATATTTATAAGATGGGGGAGCTGCCATCTTCCAGTTCTGTAGTATTAGCCGTCTAGCTAAAAGAGTTGTATAAGCAACAGTGTCCGACTGGATTCTTGATAGGGGGGTACCCATGGGCAGTACTCCAAAAAGGGCTGTAAGGGGAGACGGATCTATAACAGTGTCATATATATCAGAGAAACATTTAAATATGAATTCCCAGAAACCTGACAGTTTGTGACAGCCCCAAAACGTATGATACAGTGTGGCTGGTTCCGTTTTACATCTGACACAGGTAGGATCAAAATCAGAGAATATTCTTCCTAGTTTGGTCCCGGACCAGTGGATATGGTGAACCACATTGAATTGAACGGGGCTGTGTCTAGTGCTAAAAAAGGACGAATGCACCCTGTGCAGCACAGATTCCCAGGTGTCTTCCCCAAGTTCCTCCCCTAAAATGTTCCCATTGAGTCTTTAAAGGCACCAAACGGGGGTTCTGTAAGTCATTAATCATTGCATATACATCTGATATTGCGCCCCTAGGAAGCTTGTTCAGCTCCAAGATGCTCTCTGTAGCTGTATTTGCAGGCCTATGGGGAAATTCAGGTGTGTTAGCTCTAATAAAGCTCCTAGTCTGGAGATAGCCAAAAAAGTGGGATTGGGGAGGTTGAACTTTTCCTGTAGCTGAGCAAAAGAGGCAAATGTATCATCAAAGAATAATTGGGCGGGCGAGGAGAGGCCTAGTGAGTGCCGGATGCCAAAAGCCCCATCATTTAAAGATGGAGGAAATAAAATGTTCTGATTGATTGGGCCTGATAGAGAAAAGCTTCAGAGGCTAAAGGCTAAACGGAACTGATACCAAATTTTAAGAGACTGCTTTACAATTGGGTTGACACACCTTTTGCCTGGGGACACTGGGAGAGACGAGCACAACACAGAAGAAAGTGCAGCAGGTTTACACGATTCAGACTCCATCTGGTCTAGGGCCAGTAGGCTCAGTCTACAGCCAGTACAAAAGGGCTCTGAAATTTGCAGCCCAATAGTATGTCTGAAGATTTGGTAGAGCTAAACCACCCAATGCCTTAGGCTTCTGTAAATGTTTTCTACCAATCTGGAGCAGATTTTCATCAACGACCTCTCTGTGCTCCATCCATCTTTCCCTCGATCCTGACTAGTCTCCCAGTCCCTGCTGCTGAAAACTCCCCACAGCATGATGCTGCCACCACCATGCTTCACCGTAGGGATGGTTCCAGGTTTCCTTCAGACATGACGCTTGGCATTCAGGCCAAAGAATTCAATCTTGGTTTTATCAGACCAGAGAATCTGGTTTCTCATGGTCTGCGAGGCCTTTAGGTGCCTTTTCGCAAACTCCAAGCGGGCTGTGCCTTTTACTGAGGAGTGGCTTCTGTTTCTCCCAACTCCACAGAGGAACTCTGGAGTTATGTCAGAGTGACCATTGGGTTCTTGGTCACCTCCCTGACCAAGGCCCTTCTCCCCCGATTGCTCAGTTTGGCTGGGCGGCCAGCTCTAGGAAGAGTCTTGGTGGTTCCAAACTTCTTCAATTTAAGAATGATGGAGGCCACTTTGTTCTTGTGGACCTTCAATGCTGCAGAAATGTTTTGGTACCCTTCCCCAGATCTGTGCCTCAACACAATCCTGTCTCGGAGCTCTACGGACAATTCCTTCGACCTCATGGCTTGGTTAAAAAAATGATCTAAAAACATTTTTTTTCTTTGTCATTATGGGCTATGGTGTATAGATTGATGAGGAAAATGTTTTATTTAATCCATTTTAGAATAAGGCTGTAACATAACAAAATGTGGAAAAAGGGAAATGGTGTAAATACTTGCAGAATGCACTGTGTCTTCTGCAATTACCTCGTACCCCTGCAGATCAACTCGGAACTGGTACCCTGTGTATATAGCCAAGTTGTTGTTACACATTGTGTATTTATCCCTTATTATTTCTTCTTTATTTTTCTCTGCATTGTTGGGAAGGGCCCATAAGTAAGCATTTCACTGTTAGTCTACCCCTGTTGTTTACGAAGCATGTGACAAATAAAATGTGATTTGAGATGAGGAGACGTGGAGAGGAGAGAAAAGATAGAAGGGAGGAACGCAAAGGTGAGCGGGAGAGAGGGAGAGACAGATCCTGTGTGGAATCAAGACGACCATCTGAGGATAAAAAATGTAATAAAGCATGCGCAATAGGAAAGGAGAGAAACATTAGTCAAGAAATGTTAACGAAGAGGTCGAGGAAAGGAGAGGAGAGGAGAGGAAAAGGCGACTGGCTGAGATAGTCAAACTCGTCAGGCGGAATAGGAGAACAACGAGACAGCGATAAAGAGAGAAGTCGAGAAGGAAACGGGGACAGACAGACAGGAGATCACAGAGGAAAGAGTGGGGGAAGAGTGAGAGTAAAGGGGGGGGGGGGGGGAAGTGAGAGTAAAGGGGGGGGGGGGGAAAGACGACAGAAAGAGCGAGAGGGAATGTGAGACGGAAGAGAGCTCCCGCCTGTCTCGTTCCCTGCAGACGCCTCCGCCCAGCCACTCACCTGCCAATAGCAAATTGAAAACAACTCTGCACATAATCCCTGGGAACTAAAAATACCCGGTGCTTTGAAGCCCCTTCCACGAAGGCCTGTCAGTCTCCACAGGCCTCTTTCCCAGCAACAGACCAACACACACACACACAGAAACGTATATACACACATACACAGAAACACACAGTGTGAGAGTGTGAGAGAGAGAGAGAGAGAGAGAGAGAGAGAGAGAGAGAGAGAGAGAGAGAGAGAGAGAGAGAGAGAGAGAGAGAGAGAGAGAGAGACTCAGATGAGAGGGGCTTTTGGGCTTCAGCCAAGCGACAGACACATGGTCCCTCTCCACTGTTGCTGTATGGCAACCAGAAAACAAGCAAGCAGCATAACAGAGCAGCGAGGGAGGAAGATGAGGAGAGAGAGTGTAAGAGAGAAGGAGAAAGAGAGAGACCCCATGGCGGTGTGTGTATGTTTGTGTTTAAATGTGTGTATGAGAGAGAGAAAGCGAGAGCGAGAGCGAGCAAGAGAGAGTGAGTGAGAGTGAGAGGGTGTGCATGCATGCTGGGTAGCAGTGGCCTGGTCCAAACTCAGTGGGAGAATACCTCACCTCATTAATCGTTGAATACATAAACCTTCGGAACACTGTGACACACACTGCAATTCACTATCCTCTGCTCGACGATTGCATAACATTACAAACCGCAATCACACATTCAACAGTCCCATAAAACGTGCCTCTCTGCACGTTTTAACAACAGCACCAGCTCTCACTCCCTTCTATCACTGTCATGTTAGAGTAGCATCTTACACGGGAACCTGTCCCATTGTTGTAAACAACACCAAACGTCGTTGGAGGAACCGTGGTTATTCTTTCGCTTACTCTTTCTCTCTCTTTCCCCCGTTTCTTTTTCTCTCTTTCCCTCGGTTACGCAATGCTGCTTGGCCACGGTTGTCCTCCAATTCAAATGGCAGCAGCGTCCAGGTCTTGCGTAAGTTTAGCGGAGGATCAAGCCCCATTCTCAACAACAACCCCACAGTGCTGCTGCTGCTGATACCTCCTGGCTCTGTCTCTCTCTCTCTCTCTCCTTCTCCCTCTCCAAGAGCACCAATGAGACATCAACAGGGTGCACAACAGCAGAGAAACTGAACACTGACAAAGACCTACTGTAGACCTCAAAGAACTACACAACACCAAGGCTACATGGCATTATGATTACATAGCAAACACCGTTTCATTATGATAGAACTCAGCTCCATGACACAGCAACAATAAAGCCCCCAGTACAAAGAAAGACATAGGATTACCTATCACAGCCATACACCTGAAAGCAGGGATACAGGGGCAACACGTTGACTATAGGAGTTGCTTTCGGACAATATCCCTTCAAGACCGATGTGCAATTGCTTGAGGTACCGTGGCACCAAACCCAGGAAAGTCCCTCTCCCTTGAAACAGCTTGGTGAAAGTCAGATGCGGCTAAAAATAGTGGCAATAGTGACCTGCCCCAAAATAGTTCAAACGGCCCGCTCTCCACAGTGTGTTTCTGTTCATCTGTTTGGCTGTTGTTTGTACAGCCCTCTCCTCACAAAGCAGGAACACGCGCGCAGACGCACACACGGACACACGCCCATGTTTATTTACAGCAGTGCAGGGGAGATAGGCAAGAGTGTTCACTTACACTAAACACAATCCATCACACACATCGAGCCACACCAGGATCAACACATACGAGGCCTTCAGCATACTGAGCTAACACATCCGAACACACAAACACCAGGAGTCAAACACAAACTAACAACGATGCTGATATTATAGAAAAGATCCAGTGCAGTCAAAATCTAGATTTGTCTGTACTTCGTATTTCTGCACTACGAGGGAATAATACTGTGAAATTGTGCAAATAGTGTAAGAGCTGTTTCAAAAGACCGCCTGAAATTTCTGCCTGTTTTGGTGGGATGGAATTTTGGCCTGCCTGGTGACATCACCAGGCGGTAAATTAGTTAATAGACCAATAAGAAAGATAGTTTCAAACCTCTCTGCCAATAACAGCTTGTTTTCCCTCTCCCCTCTCAGCCCACTGCCAGACAGTCCTAGCGAAAATCTTGCTTGAGAAATTACTCTTTGCTAACACGCTATTTTAGTTTCTTTTTGACCATTTTAATTTAAAACAATCTCAGTAACGTACTTAATTGTTACCCAAAAATGATTTGATATTGAAATAAAAAACGGCTGTATTGGACCTTTAACATACTAGACAGGCACACAGACATACTGTACACACACAGACAAGAACACAAGCACATACAGTACCAGTCAAAAGTTTGGACACACCTACACGTTCTTTATTTTTACTATTTTCTACATTGTAGAATAATATTGAATAAATCAAAACTATGAAATAACACATATGGAATCATGTAGTAACCAAAAAAAGTGTTAAACCAAAATATATCTTAGATTCTTCAAAACAGCCACCCTTTGCCTTGATGGCAGCTTAACACACTCTTGGCACTCTCTCAACCAGCTTCACCTGGAATGCTTTTCTAACAGTCTTGAAGGAGTTCCCACATATGCTGAGCACTTGTTGTCTGATTTTCCTTCACTCTGCAGTGCAACTCATCACAAACCATCTCATATGGGTTGCGGTTGAGTGATTGTGGGGGCCAGGTCATCTGATGCAGCACTCCATCTATCTCCTTCTTGGTCACATAGCCCTTACACAGCCTGGAGGTGTGTTAGGTCATTGTCCTGTTGAAAACAAATGATAGTCCCACTAAGCGCAAACCAGATGGTATGGCGTATCGCTGCAGAATGCTGGGGTAGCCATGCTGGTTAAGTGTGCCTTGAATTCTAAATAAATCACTGACAGTGTCAGTAGCAAAACACCTCCACACCATCACACCTCTTCCTCCATGCTTCATGGTGGGAACTACACATGCAGAGATCATCTGTTCACCTACTCTGCGTCTCACAAAGACACGGCGGTTGGATTCAAAAATGTCACATTTGGACTCATCAGACCAAAGGACAGATTTCCAACGGTCTATTGTCCCATTGCTCATGTTTCTTGGCCCAAGCAAGTTTCTTCTTCTTATTGGTGTCCTTTAGTTGTGGTTTCTTTGCAGCAATTCAACTATAAAGGCCTGATTCACACAGTCTCCTCTGAACTGTTGATGTTGAGATGTGTCTGTTACTTGAACTCTGTAAAGCATTTATTTGGGCTGCAATCTGAGGTGCAGTTAACTCTAATGAACTTATCCTCTGCAGCATAGTTAACTTTGGGTCTTTCTTTCCTGTGGCGGTCCTCATGAGAGCCAGTTTCATCATAGAGCTAGATGGTTTTTGCGACTGCTCTTGAAGAAACTTTAAAAGTTCTTCTAATTTTCTGGATTGACTGACCTTCATGTCATAAAGTAATGATTGACTGTTGTTTCTCTTTGCTTATTTGAGCTTTTCTTGCCATAATATATCTGTATACCACCCCTACCTTGTCACAACACAACTCATTGGGTCAAACACACTAAGAAGGAGGCACAAGTGTAAATTGAAATGCATTCCATGTGACTATCTCATGAATCTGGTTGAGAGAATGCCAAGAGTGTACAAAGCTGTCATCAAGGCAAAGGCTACTTTGAAGAACCTCAAAAATAAAATATATTTTGATGTGTTTAACACTTTTTTTGGTTACTACACGATTTCAAGTGTTCATTCGTAGTTTTGATGTCTTCACTATTATTCTACAATGAAGAAAACAGTCAAAATAAAGAAAAACCCTTGAATGAGTAGGTGTGTCCAAACTTTTGACTGGTACTGTACATGCTTGAATGCACATAAGCACACATGTAAACAAACATGGACACACACACATACATGCCCACAATACACACCATTACATCTTAATAAAAGCAATGCTATTCATAAATGTGCATTTGTCTTTAAGACCTATGTAAGTCTGACATGCTTCCCATAACAAAAGTGCCACATCCTTCCCGCAGAAAGTTTAAAAAGCTGATTTGATGTCATTATGTAACTCAAACACTTGGCACACACACACTGGGCCGTTCTTATTATCTGGCCCCTCTGCAAACTCTCACCAGAAGATGTCTCTACACAGCGCTAGGCTAGCTAGCTCACCTTAGGAGAGTTATATTATGAAGAACAAAAAACTGGACAAAAGAAAAATATCAAATCAAATCAAATTGTATTTGTCACATGCTTCGTGAACAACAGGTATAGACTAAGTGAAATGCTTACTTACGGGCCCTTCCCACATTTGATTATGTTACAGCCTTATTCTAAAATGGATCAAATTGTTTTTTTCCCCACTCATCAATCTACACACAATATCCCATAATGACAGAGCAAAAACAGTTAAAACTGAAATATCACATTTACAGAAGTATTCAAACCCTTTACTCAGGACTTTGTTGAAGCACCTTTGGCAGCGATTACAGCCTCGAGTCTTCTTGAGTATGATGCTACAAGCTTGGCACACCTGTATTTGGGGAGATCCTCCCATTCCTCTCTGCAGATCCCCTCAAGCTGTCAGGTTGGTTGGGGAGCATTACTGCACAACTATTTTCAAGTCTCTCCAGAGATGTTCGATCGGGTTCAAGTCCGGGCTCTGGCTGTGCCACTCAAGGACATTCAGAGACTTGTCCCGGAGCCACTCCTGCGTTATCTTGGTTGTGTGCTTAGGGTCGTTGTAATGTTGGAAGGTGAACCTTCGCACCAGTCTGAGGTCCTGAGTGCTCTGGAGCAGGTTTTCATCAAGGATCTCTCTGTACTTTGCTCCATTCAGCTTACTCTCGATCCTGACTAGTCTAGCAGTCCCTGCCGCTGAAAAACATCCCCACAGCATGGATGCTCCCACCACCATGCTTCACTGTAGGGATGATGCAAGGTTTCCTCCAGATGTGATGCTTTGCATTCAGGCCAAAGAGTTCAATCTTGGTTTCATCAGACTAGAGAATCTTGTTTCTCATTGTCTGAAAGTCCTTTAGGTGCCTTTTGGCAAACTCCAAGCAGGCTGTCATGTGCTTTTTCCCGAGGAGTGGCTTCCGCTTGGCCACTCTACCATAAAGGCCAGATTGGTGGAGTGCTGCAGAGATGGCTGTCCTTCTAGAAGATTCTCTCATCTCCACAGAGCAGAGCAACTCTAGAGCTCTGTCAGAGTGACAATCGGGTTCTTGGTCACCTCCCTGACCAAGGTACTTCTCGCCCGATTGCTCAGTTTGGCCAGGTGGCCAGCTTTAGGGGAGTCTTGGTGGTTCCAAACTTTTTCCATTTAAGAATGATGGAGGTCACTATGTTCTTGGGGACCTTCAATGCTATAGAAATGTTTTGGTACCCTTCCCCAGATCTGTGCCTCGACACGGTCCTGTCTCGGAGCTCTACAAACAATTCCTTCGACCTCATGGCTTGGTTTTTGCTCTGACATGCACTTTAAGCTAATGGACCTTATATAGACAGGTGTGTGTCTTTCCAAATCATGTCCAATCAATTGAATTTAGCAAAGGTGGACTCCAATCAAGTTGTAGAAACATCTCAAGGACGCACTTGAACTCAATTTTGAGTCTCACAGCAAAGGGTCTGAATACTTATGTGAACAAGGTTTATGTTTTTTCGCTTCATCATTATGGGAAATTGTTTGTAGATAGATGAGAAGCAAAATGTATTTAATCCATTTTAGAATAAGGCTGTAACGTAACAAAATGTGGAAAAGGGGAAGGGGTCTGAATACTTTCCGAATGCACCGTACACATACAGTAGGTAGGGATAAAGACAACAGGATAGATAATAAAACAGTATCAGCAGCGTATGTGATGAATCAAAAGAGCTAGTGAAAAAGGGTCAATGCAGATAGTCTGGGTAGCTATTGGTTAACTAATTTACTAATTTAGCAGTCTTATGGCTTGGGTGTAGAAGCTGTTCAGGGTCCTGTTGGTTCTAGACTTATTAATCAGCATCATAGTTTGTCACAGATTAGCAACATGGACATTGTTCTATCAGGTTAATTTTCAATTAATTTACCTTAGTAGAGTTGTGTTACTGCACCCCAAAAAAGTGTTACTTAACTATACTAAACTACAGCGTATATCAATGAGGCTTTCTGAGCAAATAACACCGGTGCACTCCAAATCTAAAGTGATTCCAACTAATGCCTTTTATTTGAACCATGTAAAGTTTGATGTTCAGAACCTGTTCAAAGTGTAATGTACTGACGTGTTGTTGAAAGGCTAGGTAATTAGTGCTCCTTTGAATCCACATGACTGAAGAAAAGGCAGAATCAACATGTGGTCTCTATTTACGCTGGTACAGCACTCACTGTGTTAGCTCCTTAACAGCTGACCTCTCTTAAAACACTTTGAAATGTTTGCCCAACAACGACTCATTAAATTGCAAATATGTCTAGTGATTTGCTGTGAGTACAACATATCAATGTCTACTGCATTGAGTGTGGTTTAGATAGTGTAGTACAAGTTACTACACTATATACAATGTAATCGTGTTTTCTACAATGTACATTTCCAAAGTTAACGTTAATGTAAATCAAATGCCACATATAGTTTAATACAAAACACTTCCAGTGATATGACTAAAATGATGGGAGGAGTAGGCTGCTCTGAACGAGGATTGCACTTCTATATTGTAAAAAAATATAAACGCAACATGTAAAGTGTTGGTCCCATGTTTCATGAGATTAAATAAAATATTATAGAAATGTTCCATACGCACGGAAAGTGTGTTTCTCTCAAATTTTGGGCAGATATTTGTTTACATCCCTGTTAGTGAGCATTTCTCTTTTGCCAAGATTATCCCTGCACCTGACAGGTGTGGCATATCAAGAAGCTGATTAAACTGGCATGATCATTACACAGGTGCACCTTGTGCTGGGGACAATAAAAGGCCACTCTAAAATGTGCCGTTTTGTCACATTTTTGAGGGAGTGTGCAATTGGCATCATCACTGCAGGAATGCACACCAGAGCTGTTTCCAGATAATTTAATGTTGATTTCTCTACCATAAGCCACCCCCAATGTCATTTTAGAGAAGTTGGCAGTACGTCCAACCGGCCTCATAACCGCAGACCATTTGTAACCACGCCAGCCCAGGACCTCTACATCCGGCTTCTTCACCTGAGGGATCGTCTGAGGGGTGCTGAAGAATATTTATGTCTGTAATAAAGCCCTTTTGTGGGGAAAAACTCATTCTGAAAGGCTGGGCCTGGCTTCCAAGTGGGTGGGCCTATGCCCTCCCAGGCCTACCCGTGGCTGCGCCCCTGCCCAAGTCATGTGAAATCCATAGATTAGGGCCTAATTTATTTATTTCAATTAACTGATTTCCTCATATGATCTGTGACTCAGTAACATCTTTGAAATTGTTGCGTTTATATTTTTGTTCAGTATATAATGAGCAGAATGTTCTATATTCAAGTACAGCTGCAACAGTTTGCATTGTAAAGTGTAAAGTGCTTAAGTAAAAAATACGTTAAAGTTTTTTTGGGGGTATCTGTACTTGACTTAACTATTTATATTTTTGACTACTTTTACTTTACTACATTCCTAAAGAAAATAATGTACTTTTTTACTCCATACATTTTCCCTGAAACCCAAAAGTACCTGTTTACATTTTGAATGCTTATCGGGACTGGAAAATGGTCCAATGCAAGCATTTATCATCCCTACTGCCTCTGATCTGCTGGACTCACTAAGGACAAATACTTTGTTTGTAAATGATGCCTGAGTGTTGGAGTGTGCCCCTGGCTATCCGTAAATGTAAATAAAAAAAATACAAAAAGGGCCATCTGGTTTACTTAAAATAAGGGATTTTAAATGATTTATAGTTTTACTTTTATTTTGACACTTAAGTGTATTTTTGCAATTACATTTACTTTTGATACTTAAGTATATTTAAACCAAATACTTTTAGGGAAAGGGAAAGGGGGACACCTAGTCAGTTGTACAACTGAATGCATTCAACTGAAATGTGTCTTCTCAACCCCATTTACTCAAGTAATATTTTACTGGGTGATTTTCACTTTTACTTGAGTCATTTTCTATTAAGGTATCTTTACTTTTATTCAAATATGACAATTGGTACTTTTTCCACCACCGCTAAATATGAACCAACCAGCATTCCTGTCTTTTCACAAGGACAAGACAGCATAGGTGATGCTACTCTCACGATGCCATCCTTCTAAGTCTAGGCTATAATGCTTTCTCCTCTCCAACCATTTATCATAGTCAATAAAGGTTTACACATGAAGAACAAGTCAGAATTCATGTGCGGATAAATTATAAGGTCATTCGTTTAACCCCTGACTTTGAACGATGCTGTGTGCATGACATCATCTAAATCCCATTTTATAAAAGCAAGCAACACATATAGTGTAAACATATATACACCCCGGTAAAAGGGAATGGCAAAACTATCCCCAACAGACACACACACACACACACAAACACACTAGGGTCACTGTTGAGAGCTCTAGTCCACAGGAGAGCTATAGCACACTGGAGACATACAATAACTTAGAGAGTAGGCAGGGCAAATGCTAAACAAGCATTTCTGTATAGGGCAATGAGGGCATGCTAACAGGCCAATGTTGTATCAGCTTGTACAGTGGCAAGAAAAAGTATCTGAACCCTTTGGAATTACCTGGATTTCTACATAAATTGGCAATCAAATTTGATCTGATCTTCATGTAAGTCTATTGACAACAATAGACAAACATAGTGTGCTTATATTACCAACACAAATTATTGTATTTTTGTTGTCTATATTCAATACATAACTTAAACAGTTACAGTGTAGGTTGGAAAAAGTATGTGAACCCCAAGGCTAATGACTTCTCCAAAAGATAATTAGAGTCAGGAGTCAGCTAACCTGGAATCCAATCAATGAGACGTAATTGGAGATGTTGGTTAGAGCTGGCTTGCCCTATAAAAAACACTCACAAAATTTGAGTTTGCTATTCACAAGAAGCAATGCCTGATGTGAGCCATGCCTCGAACAAAAGAGATCTCAGAAGACCTAAGATTAAGAATTGGTTGACTTGCATAAAGATGGAAAGGGTTACCAAAGTATCTCTAAAAGCCTTGATGTTCATCAGTCCACGGTAAGACAAACTGTCTATAAATGGAGAACGTTCCACAGAGCTACTGGCAAAATATTCTGTGGACAGATTAAACTAAAGTTGAGTTGTTTGGAAGGGGCTGCTTTGCTACCTCTGGGGGTGGACAGCTTGCTATCATCGACAGAAAAATGAATTCCCAAATGTATCAAGACATTTTGCAGGAGAATGTTAGGCTATCTGTCCACCAATTGAAGCTCAACAGAAGTCGGGTGATGCAACAGGACAACGACCCAAAACACAAAAGCAAATAAACAATATAATGGCTTCAACAGAAGAAAATACGCCTTCTGGAGTGGCCCAGTCAGAGTCCTGACCTCAACCCGATTGAGATGCTGTGGCATGACCTCAAGAGAGCAGTTCACACCAGACATCCCAAGAATATTGCTAAACTGAAACAGTTTTGCAAAGAGGAATGGTCCAAAATTCCTCCTGACCGTTGTGCAGGTCTGATCCGCAACTACAGAAAACGTTTGATGGTCAACCAGTTATTAAATCCAAGGGTTCACATACTTTTTTCCACCCTGCACTGTGAATGTTTGCACAGTGTGTTCAATAAAGACATGAAAACATATAATTGTTTGTGTGTTATTAGTTTAAGCAGACTGTGTTTCTCTATTGTTGTGACCTAGATGAAGATCACATTCTATGACCAACTTATGCAGAAATCCAGGTATTTCCAAAGGGTTCATATAATTTTTCTTGCCACTGTACAGTCCATAATGCAGCATCATGAGAGACTGTCCCATGACATAACCTAGGTGACAGTGTTGAAAAAGATGCAGCACACCTACACGCAATGCATGCAGCACGCACACACACACACACATACATACCTGTACATATGAGATTGGGAAAGGGGGCGTGAGAGAAGGCAAACATTGCGAAGAGTTTAAATGGGGGCCAATGAGTATCAATGAGGGGCAAAAATGAGTGGGGAGATGAGAAAGAGAGAGGAAGAGATTGGGATGGGGGAAGGATAGGTTATCTTTCTACCAACCACTCCACAGCCCAGAAACAGTGCGTCTCCTGCTGGAATTTTCCATGCAGCAAGTGGCAGAGCAGAGCCCAGGGCAGCATTCTGTATTATATGTATAATGCCTGCTTGCTGGTTTAAATAGTGTACTGTGGGCCTGCCAGGCTTCTGTCTCTGCCCCCACTACACCGCCCCTCAACCCCAGCCATCCCCCCCTTGTCCAATCCACTCCACAGCCCATCCTCTCCCCTGTGCACATATTAGTGCGAGTTCCAGTGCCATGGTGCCCCACAGTGCTGCCTCTGAGGACTTCCTGGCACCCTACCAGATAAGATTGATACCCTTGTGTGTATGTGTGTGCATTATTAGCTGGCAAAGACATTCACACTGTGACACTGGATCACACACACACACACACACACAGTCGACTGTTAAAAAAATAGCCATCCGTATCGTCTTTGGCTGTGCATTTTGGGACTAACAACTGGTGGTTTGACTCCCTCTCCCTCTCTCCTGTCTCTCTCTTTGTCATCTTTCCTCCCAGGAGCTAAAGAGTAGAGCAGCGTCAGAAGAAGATTAAAAAGGATAAATAAATAAAAAAAATCTGCCTTTTTCTCTGAATGTTGACTCAGGATTATTTATACCCTGTAAATGCCTTCCTGACTGCGCTTGGCACATCGCCTGATCTATACATATTTAGGTGTATTTATACAGCGGGCAGGGCCAAGGATAATATTTAATGCAAAATATATCTTGGGGCATATAAAATATCTCCTAATTCATTTTTTCTCCATGCCGTGTACTCACATTTGATCTGGAGGAGAAAAAAATTATTACAGAATAAATGGCACAATAGCTGTGTTTAATATGATTATGTTTAGGCAACCATGACTTTGAAAACATGAATGTGTGTGTAAAAATGTAGCTAGGAACACAGTGGTTTATTACTTGAAAGCAGCGAGGGGGAAAAAACAACTTTAAATTAGGTAATTGTAGTGACTCTGGGAGCCCAGAGTTAGCCATCTCAGACCCCTATTAATCCAATCCAATTTGGGAGTGTAGGTCTACACATAAAACACACACACACCACTTTCTCAATATCACCCCCTGCCTCCTGAGACGAAAGGAATAAAACTTGATATCTCAAACCTGTTCTGACAATATTTTAGATTGCCCTGCTCTTCATGCTTTTGACATGTAAACAATGAAGAACTTGCCGTGGGAGTGTATTATCAATTTTGATAGGGTTTATAGCAGTCAGGGAAAACGGGAATTCAGAGGCGGCCCACTGAGAATAAGAGGTTATCACTGATATAATCCACTCTTTCAATGTGATAAATACTCATAGGCCTCTCTATGAGGTCAATGAGTCCTTGGAGCTCACCCTGTCCCTATCTACAAAGCAGCTCCAGGCTGGAGAGACTCAGGCAAGGACACGCTGAATTAACATAACATTAGGGAAAACTTGCGTATTATGTTACAAATGTACCAACATACACAATACAAACTCTTTCTTTAGAGTGAAATGGGGGGGAGGGGGTAAATATCGAATCAGTGTTTCATTGTAGTCTGCTTCTACTACCTCATAACTATGCAATAACACATTGTCAAGGCGGCGCCGGGAGTCAGCCTGGGAGGAAATCGATCCCCCTATCCCAGGAGAGGTTCATGTCAGGCTACTTTTTTCGGTGACCGCTCTAGCAGCACAGGGCGACCTGCAGGGTTCGCATTATGTTGTTTTGCTTGCCTGGCTGCAACAGTGCCAGGAATAGTTTGTATAGTTTTCCCCAAAATAATCACAAACACACACGATGACATACATAAAGGGAATGGGGATCTTTGAAAACTTTGCATATAATACTACACTGAGCAACAACTGGCTGAATCAACGTTGTTTCCATGTCATTTCAACCCAAAAACGAACAGGGGAAAACTGATTGGATTTGCAACTTTTAACCTAAATCCAATGACATGGTGACATGTTTTTGTTGATTTCACTCTAGCTGTCAACTCAACCAAATGTACGTTGAACTGACTTCTGTGCCCAGTGGGTAATTACTGGTTATTGGAGCTTTTCAATTATGCATTAAACCGTTACAGGTGCGCGTGCGCTCTGGCACGTATTCAGGCGCGCACACACACACAAACACACACACTTACTCTCAGAGGGGTAGGGGGGTTGCATGTCGATTTTGTGAACCTCTTTTGCGTAGTACTCCTCCTCGCTTCGTTGGCGCTCACACGTCGCCGCCCGATCGTTGGCTTTCTCCTGCAACAGGTCTCTCGTGCTGTTATAGATGGCGATGATATCCCGCGACACCTCCTCGGGCTTGGGGTATGTCTCCGGGGGGCTCGTGAGCTTCAGCTTGCTCAGTATCTGTCCACGGATGGCTTCTATGCGCTTTTTCATAAACTGATCCATGTCCAGCGTACTGCATGTAGACAAACTGACGGCCACAGTGGCTAAATCCATGGTCAGGAGAAGACTTAAAACGCAGTAGTTCATTGTGAACTCTAAAAGTAGACTACAGCAGCGTCTTGAAATATTGACCAAAAAAAAGATAAAAGCGGCCTTGGAAAGGATATTTAAATATAACGGAAAGGCAATATAAACATGAAAAAAAGCCTAAATATTGGATATATAGGCTTACACACGTAACTACTTGTGGCCTAAATATTGGGAAACGTGGTAGTTTTGTGATCCCAGTTTCAGCACAGTATTTCAAATTGTACCTGGAAATCCATTCAACCATGGAAGTGAACTAATCTGTAAAATCCGTTATACGGGCAGCGGGGAGCAGACAGCAGCAGTAGGCAATGTATGATATTACCAATCACTTCAGAATAAACGCATACTAAACGCGCGTGTAAAGTTACAATTGTCCAAACGAAAAAGACCGAATTGTGGCCATTAAATGCCAATCAAGGTTTAATATAAAAACCTTGAAGCAAAAACAAACTACAACCAGCTAGCTCGCTATCTCCAGTTGTGCAGAACAGACGTGTAGCCTGTGGGTTAGAGCACACCTCTACCGCATCAGAGCGCTGCGAGCTTTCCAACTGTGGCCAGTACCTCGCTCAGCACAAGTCCGTCTTTGATTTCTCTATCTCAAGATCAAGGTGGGTTTCGCTGAGCAGTTGCATCGCGGTTCTTGACAGAAGAACATACAACAGTGCAAAAATCAACCCGTCCTGGTACTCGCAAGGTGTCGTCTCGACGAGATATAACCTATTAAAGTTGTTATAACGCATGTGTTGGGTCAATATAAATTGAGAAAATGCGGGGAAAAAGTGTATCAAAAGTATGGCAAGTAGGTTGAAGTATAAAGATAATCGGTATTTCCCTTTAATACAATGGTAGACCGTTGACGCGTTCCTCCATCTCTTCTTGCTCTGAAAATCGGTCCGCAGAGCTGATGTTGCCAGTGGCACAACAGCATGCGGCCGGTTGTAGAGGGATATTTATAAGACTTACTTAACCACGTGCTCCTTCTTCTTCAAATTGATGTTGTGGTCGTCACTTTCAGACCGGGGGACTCCTTCAACTTCAGGTTACGAGACGATTTATTGTATTGAGTGTTTAGTGTGCCCATCCTGACAATGCAGCGGGCAATGTCCCTGCGCGCAACCACGGGGTCCTAACGCCAGATGTATAATTTGGCGTGCACTAGCTCAATAACCATATCCACAAGTCCGGTGTAAAAACATACACGTATGAAACGTCTTGCAGATGAAAACTTACAAGAACATTACAATAACATAACATTGAGGTTCCTGAGAAATTATATGAACGGGATAAATACGTGATAAAGGCTGCTTTGATTTGTGGGTTCCGGGTATGCATGCTCTTTTCTCAATCCTCCTCAATAACATGACAGAAGTTGGCAAGAATACTGCTTCCCGTAAGGTTTGAATAACTTCAATAAAAACAACATCACCACTACAAGTAATTTGTTATGCCCATTATTTTTAAAACCCTTTATCCAGCTCTTAAATGGGGGATGTTTAGAATGGTTCTCCCCTGGGACTTTGTTTGGGAGTGGTACACTACAGCTCTCTTGTCATCTCTGCACCTGTTTTAGGGGGACTGCACCATGTCAGCCATGAGAGTTTAAGGACATTCCCGCATCCACTCTGTTTCTATTTTCTTGGTTTCTCACTCTCACAGTCATAATGCGCCAGGTTGATTTACATTTACGCTCCCAAGAAAACCCCACTGTTTTCATCCTTTGCCAAGGCTTTTTTTCCTGTCTCTGCTAAAACCTCCCTCTCTCTCACCCTGCCCCCACACCTCCGACCCCACTCCACCCAAACCAAAGCCTGCAATTCATCAGCAATGACAGGCTCTCAGAAACTCTCTCAGAGCCCGGACTTACTGGTGTAAACCAGATGTTGTCACTAAATCAATACCCACACAGACATCTTAGGCCAACAAGAGGTGTGAGTGTGTGTGTGTGTGTGTGAGATGCATTGGGAATAGAGGTAGATCTCACACAGGGAAGGCAGTTCCTGCATGTCCTCTCCGACACCTGCTCAGTGTTGAACACACCATGACCGGTCAAAGTATACGGTACAGTAACACAGACAGAACACCATTGTTACTTTAAAGCCCTCTAAACATATGTAGTGAGTGACCCTGTCATGTTTAATCTCCTCCTGCGCCTGTAGATATCCCTATATCATTCTTTTAAACCCAGTGAACCTGTATTAGTAACTCCATCTCTACAATCCCTGTACACCGGCTCAGGAAAACCCTTGGGTTGTGTTCATTTGGGCACACTGACAAAATGATAGAAAACAAGTGTGTCTTATTGGGCACATTCAGGTAGTACCTCGTTAATTACCTACATTTTCTTCCACTTTGTGCCTAATGAACACGGCCCAGGTCAGAGCAGCAAAGGGACAGCTGGACCTAATAGAGAGGGACAGAGGACAATACCATATAGACTGAAGAGGATGAGATGACATAGCAGGCTGGTTTTCTAGCAGTGTGTCAACAGAGCCCTGGCATTCCATAGTGGCAGGTTGCAGTGTTGCCATGACGAATGGGCGCTCTAAGCGGTGGAGACAGGTCGGCTGAGACGTGGCGGCATTCTCCTTGCGGCGATAAGGGAGCTTTGCAAATATTTCCACTACTTGTGTGAGTGTGGCAAGGTTTTTATTTTTTTTATTTTTAAAGAAGCGAAAGGGAGAGAAAGAGAAAAGAGTCAGCAGAACTGCCACTGGGCAGTCGCCACATCAACTTGGCGCTTAGGGTCACTCCAATGTGAGGGCTGTCACCTTGGCAACCGTTCAGTAGACACACGCAGGCAAGCAGTGTGTAAAACGGGGTGGGCACCACAAAATGAGAGGTTCATGTAGTGGGGCAGCATCTCAATGTCACCAGCTGTTCTGTGCACTCTGGCACACACACACACATTTCCTCTCCGAGGGGTCATCAGTAGGGCATCTCACATTCTCTGACAGTCAGGGAGCATGTCTACTACATCTTTTGTTTGTCATATGATCACTACAACCATACCACGTAAAAACCAGTGGTGTCAAGTGCTTAAATAAAAAATACTTTAAAGTACTAAAGTAGTATTTTGGAGTATCTGTACTTTACTATTTATATTTGAGACTGGTACTTTAATACATTCCTAAAAGAATGTTTTACTTTTTACTCCACACATTTTCCCTGACAACCAAAAGTACTAGTTACATTTTGAATGCGTAGGACAGGAAAATTGTCAAATTCATGCACTTATCAAGACTCACTAAACACAAATGCATCTTTTGTAAATAATGTGACCCTTGCGACACATACATTTTAAAAACAAGAAAATGGTGCTGTCTGCTTTGCATAAGGAATTTTTAATTATTTATACTTTTAATACTTAAATATATTTAAAACCAAATACTTTTTACTCAAGTAGTATTTTACAGGCTGACTTCCACTTTTACTCAAGTATGACAATTGGGTGCTTTTTCCACCACTGCATAAAATATATAAAATGTATGAAATAAACTAGATAAACACAGTGTACAAAACATTAAGAACAACTTCCTAATAACAACTTCCTAACAACTTCCTAATATTGATTTGATGCTGGTCCATGTTGACTCCAATGCTTAACACAGTTGTGTCAAGTTGTCTGGATGTCCTTTGGGTGGTGGAACATTCTTGATACACACAGGAAACTGTTGAGCGTGAAAAACCCAGCAGGGTTGCAGTTCTTAAATCTTATGTGTCTGGACCATTCACCCCCTGAATGGAACACATACACAATCCATGTCTCAATTCTTAAAAATCTTTCTTTAACCGGTCTCCTCCCCCTCATCTACACATTGAAGGGGAATTAACAAGTGACATCAATAAGGATCATAGCTTTCACCTGGTCAGTCTCATGGAAATAGCAGGTGTGCATAATGTTTTGTACACAGTGTATAAAAACATCAATAAGTCTTTAGTTAAACTAGTGCTATAACTCAGTTCACCAAATAACAATTAAACACAAAACTGAAAAGGGAAATGTTTATCAACTGGCTTTTTATTGAGGGACATGCAACTGTTAGGGGGGGAAAGGGTCTATATACACAGCAGAGTTCAGATGGAAAAATGTTCAGTGGGACCTTGACAAGCCAGAGAGCACCAGCATTACACAAACTAGGTATCCTGACCCAAAGCATTGTGGGCCAGAACAGGACCTGGACCGCAGTCTTTCTTCAGCTCCTTGTTCCATATAGAAAATTCAAAAGAGGGGTCTTTGGGCCTGGTAGAGCTGCCTCTGGGGGAAGAGGAGAGGGAGGCTGGGTTGAGCTGATCTCAGCGATGCAGGACCCTTCAGCTCCATTCCTCACAGTGGACTCAAAAGGCACGGTCTTGTGTACACACACAGTCCTGGGCGTGCTCAGTCATACACACACTTAGATGGGCCAGTCTGCTCAGTCCGACTCGCTGTTGTCGTCCTCCACACCCTCTGGTGCCTCCTGCTCGCCCCCCTCCTCGTCGCTCTCCTTGTCCCAGTCCTTCATGGAGGCTCCCATCATAAAGTCGTCTCTCAGCACGCTCCAGGCTGGTTTCTCTTCTGCCTCCCTGCCAGTCTATACATAAACAAAATATATCAGCTTTTTACAAAGATGGTACTTATTACCCATACATGATCCGTTTCTTATAGAATAGACCACCACTATAACTCCCAACTCCTCAGTCTCATAACAATAGTCTCCAAGAAAGTTTCACAACATCCCACAGCCAACAGTGCCACCATGTGGACATCAAGGGAAACTACACTTCACAACAGGCCACTCCAGAGAATATTTATTAAATTATAACATTAAATAAGCGGTTATGGTGGCAATTATTACAGACCTGCCCTATACAAGACGCATTTTATTAATGTTAAAATCCCATGTCAATCACCAGAAAAATATCCTGGGTTTGGGTGTCTGAAACATTTCCTAGACGCAATAGATGGTATAGTTTGATGCCAATCCCCAATCTAAACCCTTCAATCTCCAGTGCCAGCCCAGCGGCCCTGTTAGTATGTCAGACTGTCCCTATGGTGCTGCTGTTAGTATGACAGCTCTCTCCATATTTAGAGGTTGGCCGATTTAAAGTTTTTATAACAATCGGCATTTGTGGACGTCGATTACATTGCATTCCATGAGTCAACTGCGTGGCAGGCTGACCACCTGTTACGCGAGTGCAGTAAGCCAAGGTAAGTTACTAGCTAGCATTAAACTTATCTTATAAAAAACAATCAATCTTCACATAATCACTAGTTAATTACACAGGTGATGATATTACTAGGTTAATTAGCCGGTCCTGCGTTGCATATAATCAATGCAGTGCCTGTTAATTTATCATCGAATCACAGCCTACTTTGCCAAACGGGTGATGATTTAACAAAAGTATATTGCTGAACAAAGCACAATCGTTGCACGAATGTGCCTAACCATAAACATCTTTTGCCTTTCTTAAAATCAATACACCGAAGTATACAGTGCCTTGCGAAAGTATTCGGCCCCCTTGAACTTTGCGTCCTTTTGCCACATTTCAGGCTTCAAACATAAAGATATAAAACTGTATTTTTTTGTGAAGAATCAACAACAAGTGGGACACAATCAAGAAGTGGAACGACATTTATTGGATATTTCAAACTTTTTTAACAAATCAAAAACTGAAAAATTGGGCGTGCAAAATTATTCAGCCCCTTTACTTTCAGTGCAGCAAACTCTCTCCAGAAGTTCAGTGAGGATCTCTGAATGATCCAATGTTGACCTAAATGACTAATGATGATAAATACAATCCACCTGTGTGTAATCAAGTCTCCGTATAAATGCACCTGCACTGTGATAGTCTCAGAGGTCTGTCAAAAGCACAGAGAGAATCATGAAGAACAAGGAACACACCAGGCAGGTCCGAGATACTGTTGTGAAGAAGTTTAAAGCCGGATTTGGATACAAAAAGATTTCCCAAGCTTTAAACATCCCAAGGAGCACTGTGCAAGCGATAATATTGAAATGGAAGGAGTATCAGACCACTGCAAATCTACCAAGACCTGGCCGTCCCTCTAAACTTTCAGCTCATACAAGGAGAAGACTGATCAGAGATGCAGCCAAGAGGCCCATGATCACTCTGGATGAACTGCAGAGATCTACAGCTGAGGTGGGAGACTCTGTCCATAGGAAAACAATCAGTCGTAAATTGCACAAATCTGGCCTTTATGGAAGAGTGGCAAGAAGAAAGCCATTTCTTAAAGATATCCATAAAAAGTGTGGTTTAAAGTTTGCCACAAGCCACCTGGGAGACACACCAAACATGTGGAAGAAGGTGCTCTGGTCAGATGAAACCAAAATTGAACTTTTTGGCAACAATGCAAAACGTTATGTTTGGCGTAAAAGCAACACAGCTGAACACACCATCCCCACTGTCAAACATGGTGGTGGCAGCATCATGGTTTGGGCCTGCTTTTCTTCAGCAGGGACAGGGAAGATGGTTGGAGCCAAATACAGGACCATTCTGGAAGAAAACCTGATGGAGTTTGCAAAAGACCTGAGACTGGGACGGAGATTTGTCTTCCAACAAGACAATGATCCAAAACATAAAGCAAAATCTACAATAGAATGGTTCAAAAATAAACATATCCAGGTGTTAGAATGGCCAAGTCAAAGTCCAGACCTGAATCCAATTGAGAATCTGTATAAAGAACTGAAAACTGCTGTTCACAAATGCTCTCCATCCAACCTCACGGAGCTCAAGCTGTTTTGCAAGGAGGAATGGGAAAAAATGTCAGTCTCTCGATGTGCAAAACTGATAGAGACATACCCCAAGCGACTTACAGCTGTAATCGCAGCAAAAGGTGGCGCTACAAAGTATTAACTTAAGGGGGCTGAATAATTTTGCACGCCCAATTTTTCAGTTTTTGATTTGTTAAAAAAGTTTGAAATATCCAATAAATGTCGTTCCACTTCATGATTGTGTCCCACTTGTTGTTGATTCTTCACAAAAAAATACAGTTTTATATATTTATGTTTGAAGCCTGAAATGTGGCAAAAGGTCGCAAAGTTCAAGGGGGCCGAATACTTTCGCAAGGCACTGTATATATTTTTAAACCTGCATATTTAGTTAAAATAAATCCATGTTAGCAGGCAATATTAACTAGGGAAATTGTGTCACTTCTCTTGCGTTCCTTGCACGCAGAGTCAGGGTATATGCAACAATTTGGGCCGAGTGGCTCGTTGCAAACTAATTTGCCAGATTTGTACATAATGACATTTTTTATTTTACCTTTATTTATACAGGTTTTTTCTCATTGAGATAACATCTCTTTTCCAAGAGAGACCTGGTCCAATAGCAGCAGGGGGAACAACGTTTCAGACAAAACAACTTAAATACACTACCAGAACATTAAACAAAATTATGAACACACACACATATACAGCACAACAATTACATATTACATTAAAAACAAACATCTTGACCAAAAACAGCTGGCCTAAAAACAATTACACTCTTCTATGATTATATACATCGATCAAGTGTTTGAACTCCACCAACGAAACTAGATAGCATTTTAAAATGTTCAGGAGAGAATTCCAGGACCACGGAGCTAAGTAACTAAAACTATTTCTACCATGAACTTAAACGTTTAAGGAACTTTAACGTAAGCTTTTTCACATGGCACATATTGCACTTTAACTTTCTTCTCCAACACTGTTTTTGCATTACTTAAACCAAATTGAACATGTTTCATTATTTATTTGAGGCTAAATATATTTTATTGATGTACTATATTAAGTTAAAACAAGTGTTCATTCAGTATTGTTGTAATTGTCATTATTACAAAAAAATACAAATATCTACCGATTAATCGGTATCAGCTTTTTTGGGCCCGCCAATAAATCGGTATCGGCGTTGAAAAATCATAATCGGCCGACCTCTACTTTAATGTACTACTGAAGTAGTTTTCTTGGGTATTTGACAACTTTTACTTCACTACAATACCTAAAGAAAATAATGTACTTTTTACTCCATTAATTTTCCCTGACACCCAAAAGTATTCGTTCAATTTTGAATGCTTAGCAGGACCGAAAAAATTGTCCAATTCACACACTTATCAAGAAAACATGCCTGGCCATCCCTACCGCCTCAGATCTGGCAGACTCACTAAACACAAATGCTTAGTTTGTAAATTGTGCGTGAGGGTTGGAGTGTGCCCCTGGCTATCCGTAAATTTAAAAAACAAGAAAATTGTGCTGTCTGGTTTGTTTAATATAAGGAATATGAAATGATACATAGTTTCACTTTTATTTTTGATATGTAAGTACATTTAAAACCAAACACTAAGACTTTTACTCAAGTATTATTTTACTGGGTGACATTCACTTTTACTTTTTTATGAAGGCATTTTTACTTTTACTCAAGTATGACAATTAGGTACTTTTTCGACCACTGCATATTGGAACATTTGCACGTAGCCTACTGCCGTGTGCGCATTGCTTATAATGTAAAAAATAAATTAAAAAAATAAAAATTAAAAAAAGTTTATCTAAATTAAGCTAAACTTGATCTATTGCTTAACAAAAATATGTAAAAAAATATGTGTAGTGGTTGTATGAATTTGGGATCCATCGTCCCACAACTGCCCCAGAGTCTGATTCAAATGTTTTTTTTCCTCGCACAGAACGACAAGCTAACCAATAGATTAGGTTAACTTTCCTACTATTGGGTATAGAACATTGACATAGGCAAGTGATTTTGCTGTTTGTTTACTTGTCTTGTTGGCTGAGGAAAAGCAAATGTGGACAGTTCTTCTAACATCTTCAAAGTGTACATCAGAATTCAATAAGAAGTGTGTCTGTCTTCACTTGTAGGGTACTTCGGAGCTGCTAGGCCTGTGAGAAGGACCCGACTAATAAGAATTGATATAGCTGAGAGAGCCATGTGAGTGAGGTGCATTGGTGCACAGCGACTGGCATCCGGGAGAATGGAATTATAACTATTATATTCAGCACAACTACAACTGGCTGCAATTTACACTTTAGCTGCAATAAATCTTTAGTGGGGGGGTGAATTTAGCACCTGCCTTAAGACCAACTCTGGGGAAACGGAGGTATCGGGGATGAAACTCACCATCTGTCTCTCTGTCTTGGTGACAACCTCGCCGCCTCCCCCTGTGCCACGCAGCACGTTGATGAAGTCTTTTTTGGAGACAGAGGAGAGGAGCTTGGCCTTCTTCCTCTCCGAGCCGCCCGCCTCCTTCACCTTCTCATCCACCGTTTTCTGGTGCTTCCTCACAGCGTTGAACAGCTGTACTACCCCCCTGTGGAAAGAGAGGTACACACATCACACTGTCATTCTGGTAGAATTTAAAGCCAATTCACAATACACACTCATTAATTGTAATATTTTGTGGCGCTTATATTTAGCACATAATCATAAATGCATGGGATTTTTTCCTGATCTAATAATTTTGTTATATGCTGTTGAATTACACCTTTTGTTGTTACAGCGTGAATTCAAAATGGTTTAAAGGTGTTTTTTCCACCCATCTACACACAAACCCCCATAATAAAATGGAAACAGGTTTAGAAATATTAACTAATTTATTGAAAATTAAATAAAAAAATAACCAATTTACATAAGCATTCACACCACTAAATCAATACATGTTAGAATCACCATTGGCAGCAATTACAGCTGTGAGTCTTTCTGGATAAGTCTCTAAGAGCTTTGCACACCTGAAATGTACAACATTTGGCCATTATACGTTTCATAATTCATCAAGCTCTGTCAAGTTGGTTGTTGATCATTGCTAGACAACCATTTCCAGGTCTTGACATAGATCTTCAAGGAGATTTAAGCTGAAACTAACTCGGCCATTCAGGAACATTAACTGTCTTCTTGGTAAGCAACTCCAGTGTATATTTGGTCAGATTATTGTCCCGCTGAAAGGTGAATTAATCTCCCAGTGTCTGGTGGAAAGGATTTTGCCTGTGCTTGGCTCCATTCTTGTTTAGTTTCTCATCCCGAAAAACTCCCCCAGTCCTTAACGATTACAGGCATACCCATAACATGTTGCAGCCACCACTATGCTTGAAAATATGGCGCATGGTACTCAGTAATGTGTTGTATTGGATTGTCCCAAACATGTTGTATTCAGGACAAAAAGTGAATTGCTTTGCCACATTTTTTGCAGTATTACTTTCGTGTGTTGTTGCAAACAGGGTGCATGTTCAGGAATAGTTGCATACTGTACAGGCTTCCTTTTCACTCTGTCAGTTAGGTTAGTATTGTGGAGTAGCTACAAAATTGTTGATCCATCCTCAGTTTTCTACTATCACAGCCATTAAACTAACCGTTTTAAAGTCACCATTTAAAAGAGAAATCCCTGAGAGGTTTCCTTCCTCTCTGGCAACTGAGTTAGGAAGGACTCCTGTATCTTTGTTGTGACTTGGTGTGTTGATACACCTTCCAAAGGGATATTAAATGTCTGCTTACATTGTTTTTTTAGTATACCAATAGATGCCCTTCTTTGTGAGGAATTGGAAAACTTCCCTGGTCTCTGTGGTTGTACCTGTTTGAAATTCACTGCTCGACTGAGGGAACTTAAAGATAATTGTATGTATGCGGTACAGAAATGCTGTAGTCATTAAAAAAATGATGTTAAGCACTATTATGGCAGAGTGAGCCCATGCAAGTTATCATGCGACTCCTTACAACAATGGGTTGAATACAGTACATTCAGAAAGCATTCAGACCCCTAGACCTTTTCCACGTTATGTTACAGCCTTACTCAAAAATGTATAAAATTAAAATCCCTCAATCAACACACAACACCCCATAATGACAAAGCAAAAACACAAACACCTTATTTACTTAAGTATTCAGACCCATTGCTATGAGACTAGAAATTGAGCTCAGGTGCATCCTGTTTCCATTGATCACCTCAGATGTTTCTACAAATTGATTGGAGTTCGCCTGTGGTAAATTAAATTAATTAGACATGATTCTGACAGTGCATGTCAGAGCAAAAACCAAGCCATGAGGTCAAAGGAATTGTCTGTAGAGCTCCGAGACAAGATTGTGTTGAGGCACAATTCTGGGGAAGGGTATCAAAACATTTCTGTAGCATTCAAGGTCCAAAAACAGTGGCCTCCATCATTCTTAAATGGAATAACCAAGACTCTTCCTAGAGCTGGCCGCCAGGCCAAACCGAGCAATTGGAGGAGAAGGGCCTTGGTCAGGAAGGTGACCAAGAACCCGGTGGTCACTCTGGCAGAGCTCCAGACTTCCTCTGTAGAGATGAGAGAACCTTCCAGAAGGACAACCATCTCTGCAGCACTCCACCAAATCAGGCCTTTATGGTATAGTGGCCAGACAGAAAGCCATTCCTCAGTAAAAAGGCACATGATAGCCCACTTGGAACGCCTAAAGGACTCCCAGACCATGAGAAACAAGATTCACTGGTCTGATGAAAACAAGATTCAACACTTTGGCCTGAATGCCAAGTGTCATGTCTGGAGGAAACCTGGCACCATCCCTACAGTGAATCATGGTGGGGGCAGCATCATGTGTGGGGATGTTTTTCAGCAGCAGGGACTGGGCGACTAGTCAGGATTGAGAGAAAGATGAAGGGAGCAAAGTATAGAGAAATCCTTGATGAAAACCTGCACCAGAGTACTCAGGACCTCTGACTGAGGCGAAGGTTCATCTTCCAACAGGACAACGACCCTAAGCACACAGCCAAGACAATGCAGGAGTGGCTTTGGGACATGTCTCTCTCTGAATATCCTTAAGTGGCCCAGCCAGATCGGGCTTGAACCCGATCAAACATCTCTGGAGTGACTTCAAAATATCTGTGCAGCGACGTTCCTCACCTAACCTGAAGGAGCTTGAGAGGATCCGCAGAGAAGAATGGGAGAAACTCCCCAAATATAGGCATGGCTAAACTTGTAGCATCATACCCAAGAAGACTCAAGGCTGTAATTGCATCAACAAAGTACTGAATACTTATGTAAATAAGGTATGTGTTTTACTTTTAATACTTTTGCAAAAAATGTGAAACTTTTTTTGCTGTCATTATGGGGTGTTGTGTGTAGATTGAGGGGGGTAAAAACAATTAAATCAATTTTAGAATAAGGCTGGAAAGTAACAAAATGTGGGAAAAGTCAAGGTGTCTGAATACTTTCCGAATGCACTGTACTTATTGATTCAAGACATTTCAGCTTTTCATTCATTTGTAAAAAACAAAACAAAAAAACAAGATAATTCCACTTTGACATTATGGGGTATTGTGTGTGTGTGTAGGCCAGTGACCAAAAATCGAAATTGAATCCATTTTAAAATCAGGCTTTAACACGACAACATTTGGAAAAAGTCACGTGGTGTGAATACTTTCTGAAGGCACTGTAGGTTTGTAAGCGGCACACGTGTGTTTGTACCTGGTAGCAACTCTCTGCAGGTTCCTCTCATTCTCTCTGTCTTTTACAACATCTGGTTTCTCTCGACACATCATCTCCCAAGCTCGCTTTTTATCAGTCTGGCGGCCAGGAGAAAAAAAAGTTATTAAGCACGTACATACAGGCAAGCTGTACTGAATAAATACCATGGGTGCAATTTAACGCCAGGTGAACTGGTCTAAGGACATTTCTGTTATCAGGCTATCATCTGATTTCAATAACCAGTTTAATACCTGTGTTCATTAAAGTGAGAAATTGACATACAGGTACAGACACAAACATGTACAGACATGAAAATAAACAGTACCTGTTTCTTCCTCTCCAGACTCTCCTTCTTCTCCTTCTCCTTCATCTTGTCCAGCTCTTTGTTCTTCAGCAGGATGCTGGGTTTGCTCGCTGGCGTTTTCTTCTGCAGAATCTTGGCCATGGCCTCCGCCCATCCAGCATTGGGGTTGGTGTCTACATCATCTGCTTCTCTGTTGCCTTCACCCTCTTCTTTCTCTCCTTCGCTCCCTCCATACTTAACCTGCTCCCCATCACTCTCTCCATCCTCTTCTCCGTCATCACTTCCTCCATCCTCTGACCCCTCTCCATCGCTCCCTCCATCCTCTGACCCCCCGCTGTCAGAATCATCACTCTCAGCACTGTGGTCCTCCTGGGGCTCAGAATCCTCTTCTGATGTGTGAAAATAAGGCATTTATCATATTGACTTATACAAATAATAGCTAAGCTTAAATAGGTTGCAAATTCAAAACAATTTAGCTCTGCCATTTCAGATCTAGCTTAACCTAGCAGACAGTTAATTAACACCTAATGTTAGCATTGTTCATGCTTCTCTATAAACACTAGCTACAATCTAAGGCTGGGCATTAAGTATTGATTCGATCAAATGTTTAGCTTACACAGACAGCTTGCTAACCAATTATCTAAGTTATCTCCCTAAACTAGCCAAGTTACGTCACATTGGCTAGCTACTTTTTAGGTTTTGGTTTATTATTTCACTTTATTAACTAGACAAGTCAGTTAAGAACAAATTCTTATTTACAATGGCGGCCTACACCGGCCAAACCAGGAAGACGCTGAGCCAACCTATGGGACTCTCAATCACGGCCGGTTGTGATACAGCCTGGATTCGAACCAGGGTGTCTGTAAGTGACGAATCAAGCAATGAGATGCAATGCCTTAGACCGCGGGGCCACTCGGGAGCCCCCCCAAAACGGGGACCTTTCGCGTGTAAAGCGAACGTTAATGCCATTTGATATTTCAAATGCAGAGCGAAGACGACTAAAAGCAAGTACCATAGCTAGCTAGTACGTTGATCTGCCTACTTAAGACTACACAGGGTTTAATGTAATTTATTAGATACTTAACGTACAGCCATAGATGATCTGATCATGCTAGAGTGCCAATGCTATAGCTAGCCTAGCTACCAGGCTTGAGTCCAGTCTGTTGAGTCTGGGAGAGACCAACGATACAAGGTTAATCATCTAGCTAGCTGCCTATACTTCTTTTGAACAATTCTAAGAAAAACGATTAAAGTTTACCTAATATCACAGCTGAGTTCTCCACATGTGCCTTTTCCACAGATGCCATTATTGTGCAGCACTGAAACCATTCCGTGAACAACGTTCCGTTCCGTGCTGTTTAGTTCCGTATAAAAAGTTCCCACTTGACTTGACTGTGGTCCAAAGGCCTGCAGATGGCGATATTGAGCCGTTTCATCTTACCATCAAATGGACTGCATGCAGCCAGCTATACACTTGTATCCCCTGTGGACCGGTTCATACGTAAAACATTCTCCATTCAGGCTACGAAGGTGTTGATTTCCTCGATTTAATGGTGAGAAGGCAGGAAAAAATTTGGGGAAATATATGTACTTTCTTTATGAAACTTCCTTTTCCACCATCATGCTTGGCTAATGGATAGGAATGCTCGACCCAGATGTTGCGTATTGCGCTCAGCGATTTGGTCCAGTACGGACCGACAAAATTTGGTCTTGTTTAGTGCTGGAGCTCATTCAAAAAAAAATACCCAGTGCTTTGCAAGTGTTAATTTTTACATTTACATTTGTCATGTAGCAGATGTTTTTTTATCCAGAGCGATTTACAGTCAGTGCACTAAACTAAGTTGCTATAGCTAGCCGACCTACCTACCTACCATTAGCCACTCTAGCATGGTGGTGGAAAATGGTGTTTCACAAACAGTATGCAGCCTGAATGGAGAATGTTTTATGTACGAACCAGGGATATGAGTGTATACCTGCATGCATACCCCAATATCGCCATCTGCCGACCTTTAGGCAAACTTGACTGAAGATTATTATTGGCTAATTTAACTGAGGTTCTGCCTTCCTACTCCGTGACATTTGTACTATACAAAAAACACTGCCTGCAAGCCACCCCGAGGGTCCTTGACTGCTCCAAACACGCACGCACGCACACACACACACACACATGCAATTTTGTCAAGTATATTGCGGCGGCAGGTAGCCTAGTGGTTAGACTGTTGGACTAGTAACCGAAAGGTTGCAAGATTGAATCCCCGAGTTGACAAAGTAAAAATCTGTTGTTCTATCCCTGAACAAGGCAGTTAACCCACTGTTCCTAGGCTGTCATTGAAAATAAGAATGTGTTCTTAACTGACTTGCCTAGTGAAATAAATATTGCACAATCCAGATGTGCACAGCTCTTTGGGATTTAGGCAAAAAGACTCACAGCTATAATGGCTGCTAAAGGTGTTTCTAACATGTACTTTAAAAAGTTTCCACTTGGAATATTTTGTGAAGATCATGAAAAAAAAATCTAAATTAAATCAATTTGAATCCACTTTGTAACACAATGAAATGTGAAAAAGGGGGTTAATACCTATGGGCACTGAAGGCTAATACCCTACACATATATTATGTGTTGTACTTTGTTAAACCGGTGGACTCTGTGAATATGTGAGAATATGTATATATATAGAACTATAACCACAGATGTTGTTTGGTTCAGATTTGGTCCGGTCTGGACCGGCCTTGATTTGGCCCAAACATAGACCTGTTCCGATTTGGTCTGACCCGAAAAAAATTGGTCTCGTTTAGGGATGGAGCTCATTTAAAAAAATAAACAGAGTTCTTTGCAAGTGTTCATTTTTGTATTTACATTTTGGTCATTTTAGCAAACGCTTTTATCCAGAGCAATTTACAGTCAGTAAATTGGATCTAGGTGTGACTGTTGGCATGAGTGTCATTTACCGTTTGTGTTCTCATGCCACTTACCTGAGGTCCTCCTGTGTGTTTCAGTCTCTATGATTGCTTTGTAACTCTGCGACCAATCTCGAATCATATCCTGTAGTCGTGTAAAGTGGAGTTCCTCCTCCACCAATCCCTCAGGGTTGCAATGTCGAACTACATCCTCTTATAAGCGGAGGTGAACTGACAAGACAGTGGACCAGCAGCTGTCAGTATGTAACCTGACACCACTGGAAGTCTTGATGGTATTTGTCTGGAACAAAAAATAAGTTGATAGTACAAATTGAAAAGTTTATTGAACTATTTACAGATAAAATATACAAAAGAATACAAATAAATAGGATTAGATTAGCATATATTAAACAATGCCTTCAGAAATGATTTCACACCCCTTCTCTTTTTCCACATTTTGTTGCTTTTACAATGGATTCAATTACAATTTTTTTTGGTCAATGGTCTATGCACAATACCCCATAATGTCAAAGTGGAATTATGTATTCAGACATTTTTGCAGATCAATTATAAACGAAAACTGAAATGTCTTGAGTCAATAAGTATTAAAATCCTTTGTTATGGCAAGCCTAAAGTTCAGGAGTAAACATTTGCTTAACAAGTCACATAATAGGTTGCATGGACCTACTATGTGCAACAATAGTGTTTAACATGATTTTTGAATGATTACCTCATTACCCCACACATAAAATGATCTGTAAGGTCCCTCAGTCAAGCAGTGAATTTCAAACACAGATTTACTCACACAGACCTAAGACCTCGCAAAGAAGGGCACCTATTGGTAGATACATAAAAAATCAAACATTGAACATCCCTTTGAGCATGGTGAAGTTATTAATTACACATTAGAGTGTGTATCAATACACCCAGTCACTGCAAAGATACAGGTGTCCTTTCTAACTTAGTTGATGGAGAGGAAGGAAACCGCTCTGGGATTTCACCATGAGGCCAATGGTGACTTCATGACACTTACATTGTTTAATATCTGTGATAGGAGAAAGCTAAGGATTACATTGTAACATTGTAATTTCTCCACAATAGTAACCTAATTGACAGAGTGAAAAGAGGAAAGACTGTACAAAATTATAATATTTTATAACATGCATCCTCTTTGCAATAAGGCACATAAGGCATAAAGTAATACTGCAAAAAATGTGTCAAAGCAATTCACTTTTTGTCCTTAATACAAAGTGTTATATTTGGGGAAAATCCAATGTGACGTAGAAGTCCGTCACTGGCCGCGGGCAGCATTTGGTTCTTTAACGCACACACATATTCATCACTCCTCCCTGCGCCATTATACCATAAGTTAACAATGTGGGTCGACACACAAATTAACTTCTGTCTTGGTGCAGGCATTTCACACTTGTCAATGTTCATATTTGAGAGATACAATAATTATTACACTTATCAATGTTGTGGATGAGCGCATTGTTTGTTTGTTCTGTTCCTCTCTCTCCATCTCTGTAGCTTCCGGGTATGCTGGAAAAGGACCCGAGCTAAGGGAATTGGGTTGGCTTTATAGTGCCTGTCCCAAATGGCTCATTAATGCATATGGGCATATTGAAAGATATTGTCAGTAGTGATGTAATGTTGTAAATGTTATGTTGTGATATTGTTTTAAGCCGTGTTGCAATGTATATCCTTTAGTATGTTTAGTTCATGGAAAATGTAGGTTTGTATTGTTAATTGATTAATTAATTAGGGTTAATTGTTCTGAGGGGAGGGGCTAGCCCTACAAAAGGAGCCTCTCTCCAGTCTCTAAGGAAGGCATTTTTTGGATTGAGCTGTGGATGGGGCAGCATTGTTTTTAAGCTGTCCCATAAGGTAGATGTTGATGGCAGTACTGTTGTTTTTTGTTCCGGAATCACTTGTAAATAAACACCTTTGCACAGAAGAACTTTTGCGGCTCCGCCATCTTTTTATTTTGATAGAGGTTAGGTTATCCAGTTTAGCCTTCTGGCCTACTCTACGTGACATCCAATATAACTTATTACTGAGTACAAACTCTCCATACTTTCAAGCATAGTGGTGGCTGCATCATGTTGTGGGTATGCTTGTAATCGTTAATCGCTTTCCACCAGACACTGGGAGATTAATTTGCCTTTCAACAGGACAGTAACCTAAAACACAAGGCCAAATATACACTGGAGTTGCTTACCAAGAAGACAGTGAATGTTCCTGAGTGGCCGAGAGAGTTTTGAATTAAATTTGCTTGAAAATCTACTGCAAGACTTGAAAATAGTTGTCTAGCAACGATCAACAACCAATTTGACAGAGATTGAAGACATTTTAAAAGAATAATGGGAAAATATTGTACAATCTAGGTGTGCAAAGCTCTTAGAGACATACCCAGAAAGACTAACAGCTGTAATAGCTGCCAAAGGTGATTCTAACATGTATTAACTCAGGGGTTTGAATACTTATGTCAATGAGATCTTTATGTATTTAATTTTCAATACATTTTTTAAAAATTCAACAAATATGCTTTCACTTTGTCATGATGGGGTATTGTATGTAGATTGGTGAACAAAATAAATACAGCCTGAATTCAAAATTGATTCAATGTTACACAACAAAATGTGGAATAAGTCAAGGGGTATGAATACTTTCTGAAGGCAGTGTACCATTTTGAATTTGTGAACATTTTGTAAAAATTACTGATTATTTGACTGATTAATTGTGACACAGCTCGAATACTTTTCATTTTGTAACAAGTCATATGTGTTGTTGTGATTGCATTGTGTTGAATAGAAAATATCATACAACTGCAAGGTCTCCTGAGGTGCATCCACATCCCTGGCAACACTGGCAGAATGCCTAAAAGCTTAATGTGCTCATGCTTGTGATGAAGTTGCTACTCGGGCTAATGCTAGTGCTGTTCCTGTACTAGTGCAAAGACAGAGTAGTCCCAGTAAAATCGGAACTAGCAAGATGGCAGCAGCCACAAATTGGTATATGCGACCGTGAGTAGATTGCGTTGTAAACAACAGGTGGGCACCTTGGAGGTTGTCTCTAGCTCTTATTATTGCTGCCTTCAAGACAACTGGGAACTCTGAAAAAAAAACTCCAGTTTTCTGTGGATTAGGAGAATATTCCATCAACGTCCCACCAAACAAATACAGAAAATGGTTGCCATGTTCTCAGAACACTTATTTGATTTATTTCACCTTTATTTAACCAGGTAGGCTAGTTGAGAACAATTTCTCATTTACAACTGTGACCTGGCCAAGATAAAGCATAGTAGTGTGAACAGACAACAACACAGAGTTACACATGGAGTAAACAATAAACAAGTCAATATCACAGTAGAAAAAAATAGTCTATATACATTGTCTGCAAAAGGCATAAGGAGGTAGGCAATAAATAGGCCATAGGAGAGAATAATTACAATTTAGCAGATTAACACTGGAGTGATAAATGATCAGATGGTCATGTGCAAGTAGAGATACTGGTGTGCAAAAGAGCAGAAAAGTAAATAAATAAAAACATCATGGGGATGAGGTAGGTAAATTGGGAGGGCTATTTACAGATGGACTATGTACAGCTGCAGCGATCGGTTAGCTGCTCAGATTGCAGATGTTTAAAGTAAGATATTAATGTTCTAGCCGCGTTAAATGAGAACTTTGCAAGAACATTCATGTGTCCAGTTTTATGTGGGTTAGGAGAATACTCCATCAACGTCCCAGCAAACATACACAGAACATGGTTGACATGTTCTCAGAATAGAAGATACATGTTCTAGGCACGTTTCATGGGAACATTGCAAGAACATTAATGTGTCCAGTTTTCTGTGGGTTAGGAGAATATTCCATCAACGTCCAGCCAGGTCACCCGTGATACTAGCCAGTATTCAACGTCCATCCATATGGATGGTCTGAGGACGTTGGGAGATGATGTGGAAACCGGCCATTAGGGGCAACAGTGAGCACTGTTACCTTCAAGTAGGTTTTGGTTTTGCTAGGGCGTTGTGGGTGGGTATAGAAGACAGTTGTTAACATCTGCCTCTGGTGCCAAAGGTTGAATATTTGAATCCAGCGATATAATTTATTTATTTATTTTTGTTTTAAGCCTATCCCAAACCTTAACCCTTACCTTAATCATTCAGAATTAATGCCTAGACTTAACCCTAACTTTAAAAATTTGGAGTTGATGCATAAATGTACCCTAAACACTTCGAAATTTGACGTTTGGAACATCTTATATATTTTACGTTTGAGAAACACAGTCTAATTTTGACATGAGACTGTGAGAGCTTTTTACAAAATCCCACCAAATAGGTTTTATTTATTAATTTTTTATTTCACTTTGATTTAACCAGGTAGGCCAGTTGAGAACAAGTTCTCATTTACAATACACAGATCATGTTTGCTAGGTTCTCAGAAAATAAGATATGAATGTTCTAGACATGTTTCGGGGGAAAATTGCATGTGTCCAGTTTACTGAGGGTTAGGAAAATATTCCATCAACGTCCCACCAAACATACACAGAACATGGTTGCCATGTTCTCAAAATATAAGATATTAATGTACCCTGGTCTGTACCCTTGTTCATACTCTAGTCTGTACATTATGCCTTGAATCTATCCTTTCGTGCCAAGAAACCTGCCCCTTCACTCTCTGTTCCGAACGCACTAGACGACCAGTTCTTTTAGCCTTTAGCCATACTCTTATCCTACTCCTCCTCTGTTCCTCTGGTGATGTAGAGGTTAACCCAGCCCTGTAGCCCCCAGCATCACTCCCGTTCTCCAGGCACTCTCATTTGTGGACTTCTGTAACCTTAAAAGCATTGGTTTCATGCATGTTAATTAACCTCTTGAAGCTAGGGGGCACTATTTTTATGTTTGAAAAAATAACGCTCCCAAAGTAAACAGCCTATTTCTCAGGACCAGATGCTAGAATATGCATATAATTGAAAGATTGGGATAGAAAGTTTCCAAAACTGTAAAAATATTGTCTGTGAGTATAACAGAACTGATATTGCAGGCGAAAGCCTCAGGAAAATCCAATCAGGAAGTGCCTCTTATTTTTAAACCTCTGTGTTCCTATGCATGCTTATCCTCCATTTAAAGGGATATCAACCAGATTCCTTTTTCTGTGGCTTCCCTAAGGTGTCAACAGTCTTTAGACATAGTTTCAGGCTTTTATTTTGAAAAAAATGAGCTTGAAGGATCACATTGCGTAAGTGGAGAGGTGGGAGCTCTCAGAGTGAGTTTGTGCGCAATTGAGTAAAGCCGCCTTTGTTCCTCCTGCTGTTATGGAACAAGCTACACACTCGGTTGATATATTATCGAATATATATTTTAAATCTTCCTGAGGAATGATTGTAAAAAATGTTTGACATGTTTCTGTGGACATTATGAAGACTATTTGGATTTCCGTCTGCGTTGTCGTGACCGCTCTTTCCTGTGGATATCTGAACATAACACGATAAAGAAATGTCGGTATTTTGGGTATAAAAATTATCTTTATGGAACAAAAATAATATTTGCTGTGTAACTGGGAGTCTCGTGAGTGAAAACATCCAAAGATCATCAAAGGTAAACGGTTAATTTGATTGCTTTTCTGATTTGTGACCAAGCTTCCTGATGCTAAGTGTACATAATGCTATGCTAGGCTATCGATAAACTTACACAAACGCTTGGATTGCTTTCGCTGTAAAGCATAATTTCAAAATCTGAGACGATAGGGTGATTAACAAAAGGCTAAGCTGTGTTTCGCAATATTGCACTTGTGATTTCATGAATATTAATATTTTGTTGTAATATTATTTGACTGTTGCGCTATGCTATTCAGCGGTTGCTGACGAAAATGATCCCGCAACAGGGATGGGTAGCGTCAAGAAGTTTTTAACATTAGAAGCCTCCTCCCTAAGTTTGTTTTATTCACTGCTTCAGCACACTCCGCCAACCCGGATGTCCTAGCCGTGTCTGAATCCTGGTTTAGGAAGGCCAACAAAAATCCTGAAATTTCCATCCCTAACTATAACATTTTACGATAGAACTTCCAAAGGGGGCAGAGTTGCAATCTACTGCAGAGATAGCCTGCAGAGTTATGTCATGCTATCCATGTCTGTGCCCAAACAATTCAAGCTTCTTCTTTTAAAAATCCACCTTTCCAGAAACAAGTCTCTCACCGTTGCCGCTTGCTATAGATCCCCTTCAGCCCACAGTTGTGCCATGGACACCATTTGTGAATTGATCGCCCCCAATCTATCTTCAGAGTTCGTACTGTTAGGTGACCTAAACTGGGACTTGCTTAACACCCCAGCCATCCAACAATCTAAGGTAGTTGCCCTCAATCTCACACACATTTTCAAGGAACCTACCAGGTACAACCCAAAATGTGTAACCATGAGCACCCTCTTAGATACAGTGCCTTGCGAAAGTATTCGGCCCCCTTGAACTTTGCAACCTTTTGCCACATTTCAGGCTTCAAACATAAAGATATAAAACTGTATTTTTTTGTGAAGAATCAACAACAAGTGGGACACAATCATGAAGTGGAACGACATTTATTGGATATTTCAAACTTTTTTAACAAATCAAAAACTGAAAAATTGGGCGTGCAAAATTATTCAGCCCCTTTACTTTCAGTGCAGCAAACTCTCTCCAGAAGTTCAGTGAGGATCTCTGAATGATCCAATGTTGACCTAAATGACTAATGATGATAAATACAATCCACCTGTGTGTAATCAAGTCTCCGTATAAATGCACCTGCACTATGATAGTCTCAGAGGTCCGTTAAAAGCGCAGAGAGCATCATGAAGAACAAGGAACACACCAGGCAGGTCCGAGATACTGTTGTGAAGAAGTTTAAAGCCGGATTTGGATACAAAAAGATTTCCCAAGCTTTAAACATCCCAAGGAGCACTGTGCAAGCAATAATATTGAAATAGAAGGAGTATCAGACCACCGCAAATCTACCAAGACCTGGCCGTCCCTCTAAACTTTCAGCTCATACAAGGAGAAGACTGATCAGAGATGCAGCCAAGAGGCCCATGATCACTCTGGATGAACTGCAGAGATCTACAGCTGAGGTGGGAGACTCTGTCCATAGGACAACAATCAGTCGTATATTGCACAAATCTGGCCTTTATGGAAGAGTGGCAAGAAGAAAGCCATTTCTTAAAGATATCCATAAAAAGTGCCGTTTAAAGTTTGCCACAAGCCACCTGGGAGACACACCAAACATGTGGAAGAAGGTGCTCTGTTCAGATGAAACCAAAATTGAACTTTTTGGCAACAATGCAAAACGTTATGTTTGGCGTAAAAGCAACACAGCTGAACACACCATCCCCACTGTCAAACATGGTGGTGGCAGCATCATGGTTTGGGCCTGCTTTTCTTCAGCAGGGACAGGGAAGATGGTTAAAATTGATGGGAAGATGGATGGAGCCAAATACAGGACCATTCTGGAAGAAAACCTGATGGAGTCTGCAAAAGACCTGAGACTGGGACAGAGATTTGTCTTCCAACAAAACAATGATCCAAAACATAAAGCAAAATCTACAATGGAATGGTTCAAAAATTAACATATCCAGGTGTTAGAATGGCCAAGTCAAAGTCCAGACCTGAATCCAATCGAGAATCTGTGGAAAGAACTGAAAACTGCTGTTCACAAATGCTCTCCATCCAACCTCACTGAGCTCGAGCTGTTTTGCAAGGAGGAATGGGAAAACATTTCAGTCTCTCGATGTGCAAAACTGATAGAGACATACCCCAAGCGACTTACAGCTGTAATCGCAGCAAAAGGTGGCGCTACAAAGTATTAACTTAAGCGGGCTGAATAATTTTGCACGCCCAATTTTTCAGTTTTTGATTTGTTAAAAAAGTTTGAAATATCCAATAAATGTCGTTCCACTTCATGATTGTGTCCCACTTGTTGTTGATTCTTCACAAAAAAAATACAGTTTTATATCTTTATGTTTGAAGCCTGAAATGTGGCAAAAGGTCGCAAAGTTCAAGGGGGCCGAATACTTTCGCAAGGCACTGTAATAAAGTATTGAGATAAACTTTTGTTATTGACCAAATACTTATTTTACACCATAATTTACAAATAAATTCATTAAAAATCCTACAATGTGATTTTCTGGATTTTTTCTTTTCATTTTGTCTGTCATAGTTGAAGTGTACCTATGATGAAAATTACAGGCCTCTCTCATATTTTTAAGTGGGAGAACTTGCACAATTGGTGGCTGACTAAATACTTTTTTGCCCCACTGTACATCCACAGGTACACCTACAATTGACTCAAATTATGTCAATTAGCCTATCAGAATCTTCTAAAGCAATGACATATTTTCTGAAATTTTCCAAGGCACAGTCAGCTTAGTGTATGTAAACTTCTGACCCACTGGAATTGTGATACAGTGAATTATAAGTGAAATAATCTGTCTGTAAACAATTGTTGGAAAAATTAGATGTCTTAACTGACTTGCCAAAATTATAGTTTGTTAACAAGAAATGTGTGGAGTGGTTGAAAAACGAGTTGTAATGACTCCAACCTAAGTGTATGTAAACTTCCGACTTCAACTGTATGTCCATCCTGCCCTGCCTTTCTAAGTTAATAAACATATCACCGACCATTTCGAATCCCACCGTACCTTCTCCACTATACAATCTGGTTCCCGACCTGGTCATGGGTGCACCTCAGCCACACTCAAGGTCCTAAACGATATCATAACCGCCATCGATATAAGACAGTACTGTGCAGCCGTCTTCATCAACCTGGCCAAGGCTTTCGACTCTGTCAATCACCGCATTCTTATCGCCTTGGCTTCTCAACTGACTGCCTCGCCTGGTTCACACTACATCTCAGAGTTCAGTGTGGCAAATCGGAGGACCTGTTGTCCGGACCACTGGCAGTCTCTATGGGGGTGCCACAGTGTTCAATTCTCAGGCCGACTCTTTTCTCTGTATATATCAATGATATCGCTCTTGCTGCTGGTGATTCTCTGATCCACCTCTACGCAGACAACACCATTCTGTATACTTCTGGCCCTTCTTTGGACACTGTGCTAACAAACTTCCAAACGAGCTTCAATGCCATACAACACTCCTTCCGTGTCCTCCAACATCTTTTAAATGCTAGTAAAAAAAACTAAGTGCATGCTCTTCAACCGACCGCTACCCGCACCCTCCCACCCGACTAGCATCACTAATCTGGAGGGTTCTGACCTAGACTATGTGGACAACTACAAATACCTAGGTGTCTGGTTAGACTGTTAACACTCCTTCCAGACTCAAATTAAGCATCTCAAATCCAAAATTAAATCTAGAATCGGCTTTCTATTTCGCAACAAAGCCTCTTGCACTCATGCAGCCAAGCTTACCTTCGTAAAACTGACTATCCTACCAATCCTTGACTTCAGCGTTGTCATTTACAAAATAACCCACAACACTCTACTCATCAAACTGGATGTCGTCTATCACAGAGCCATCTATAAGTCTTTGCTAGGTAAAGCCCCGCCTTATCTCAGCTCACTGTTCACCATAGCAACACCCACCCGTAGCACACGCTACAGCAGGTAGCGAATTGCAAACATTGCAAACATCTCTGAAGCTGGAGTCTTATATCTCCCTCTCTAACTTTTAGCATCAGCTGTCAGAGCAGCTTACCGATCACTGTACCTGTACACAGCCAATCTGTAAATAGCACACCCAACTATCTCATCCCCATATTATTACTTACTCTCTTGCTCTTTTGCACCCCAGTATCTCTACTTGCACATCATTATCTGCACATATCACTCCAGTATTAATGCTAAATTGTAATTATTTTCGCCTCTATAGCCTATTTGTTGCCTACCTCCCTACTCTTCTACATTTGCACACACTGTACATAGTTCTTTCTATTTTTATTTTATTTTGTGTTATTGACTGTACTTTTGTTTATATGTAAGTCTGTGTTGTTGTTGTTGTCGCACTGTTATGCTTTATCTTGGCCAGGTCGGAGTTGTAAATGAGAACTTGTTCTCAACTGGCCTACCTGGTTAAATAAATGTGAAATAAAATAAAATCAAAATGTTCTAGACATGTTTCATGGGAACATTGCAAGAACGTTTATGTATCCAAAGAGAAATGTATTACACATCACATCTTGTTACCGAGCCAATCATGGCCCTGATTGGTTGGCCACTGATCCAGTCATAGCTCCAAGTCTGTTGGTAAGGTTTGGGATACTCACACACACATACACAGCACTTTTAACATATATTGTTTTCAACTTGCATATTTACACACGTTGACATACATTTCTATATTGTGCATGTTCATTTATACAGTAATTATTATTCAATATGTCCTCATCCGGGATTTGAATTCTTGTTTCACGGTACTTCGATCTTCCTGCTATGCCACCAGGTCCGTGTCAGGTATCAGTTAATCTGACTATTCTCTAATCATTGATTTGATTTACTTATTTCAGCAATTGAAGGGCTTTCTGTATAGTTGTCTAATGTTGGTGGGGCATATTAACCTGTTTTAATAATACTTCTGAATCACTATGATCAATACAATATTTTCTTGAGTATACATTTAACCAGTGGCGATCAGTGCTGTTTTAGATGAGAGAGGATGATTTTCTTTTCATGAGCATGGCCTTATTTCTATACAGCATATTCGATGACTGTCATTCATATTCCATTCACCCAGTTCAATGTAACAGCGATTAGTAAAACCAAATGCTTACCTTAACTTGGAAGAGTTCCACTGTTGTGTTGGATAGTCATAGCCAGCTAGCTAACATAGCATCCCTCTGTTTGAGCAGGGTGTTTCAGTAGGCTAATCTAGCTAGCTGCATTTGCTAGCTAAGTAAGTGAAACTGAAAAAAAACAGAAGAAATCTCTCTCTATACATTTCTAGCTTTTCCTTCATTTTGGAATAAATTAATTTGTTCAAACGTGTTCAACTATTGTCTTTCTCTCACATTGTATGCACTGCTGTGCTAGCTAGCTTTAGCTTATGCTTTCAGTACTAGATTCATTCTCTAAACCTTTGATTGGGTGGACAACATGTCAGTTCATGCTGCAAGAGCTCTGATAGGTTGGAGGACATCCTCTGAAAGTTGTCATAATTACTGTGTAAGTGTATGGAAGGGGTTGAGAACCATGAGCCTCCTAGGTTTTGTATGGAAGCCAATGTACACAAAGGAGGATGGAAGCTAGCTGTTCTCCAGCTACAACATGGTGCTACCGTACAGAGTGCTGTTGAGGCTACTGTAGACATTCTTTGAAAAATAGTGTGTTTTAATCAATAATTTGGTATAGTCTAGTATAGTTTTATCTAAAAAGAATACATTTTGAAATGTTTTACAATATTTATTTTTATGAAATAAATTCATCCTCCTCTGAGGAGACTCCACTGCTTTTTAACAGAACTTAGATTTTCTTCTAAGTGAATTTCACCCTATTGCTTACACCTATTAAGTTGTTTCGGATCGACACAAGTGCCTATAGGGAGGAGGGTTTTAGGGTTTCTTCTGATCAGGGTCTAACTATAGTGACTCTATAAGCACATCCCCTATTCCTAGAGATATGCTTTATTGGAACCGTGTTTAGGGTCTTCGTCATTGGTGCTGGTGGCCTGTGTTCAAGACCCGCGAGGGGAGTTACCCTACTCTCACATTACAAGCAATGTATTGTGGCAGACCAGGGGGTTTGGTCAAAATGTTTTTTACAGATCAGACACAGACAGAGTTGGATTAGCTTGTTTTCAAGGGTGTTTATTTCAATAACAAACAAAAATAAAATCATCTTCTGGGATACTGTCTTGCTGTATCCTGGGGGGAACAAAACTGAGCTCCCTCCGTTATCTCCGGGACTGAGCACAACTATAAGGGAGTAACCTCTTTTCCCCCAGTCCCCTCTCCCGTGTGCTGCCCTTCTGGCAGCTTTATGGGACTTGTCCAGCTGGTGAGCAATCAACCCCTTGATTACTCACCAAACACATACCCCCGGCCGGACAGCCCATCGAGACCTGGCACGTCCAGCAGAGGGAGCCACCGCCTTGTGATGTAGACGCCGTCTGTCACCAGGCCTCGACGAGTCTCCCCCTGGTGGCTGACCTGCTGTATGCCACAGTATGTTAAAGTCATTGCCACTTTGAATTGCATTTGTCAGACACTTCGATTGTTTGTATAGCATTTTGTTAGAACACATATATTATTTATGCATAAATAGTATTTATGCACCTATGTTTATTATCATAATGTGTATAGATTTGTCCTCTTTAGCAGATTTCTGGATTTTTATGGAAACCAGATGCTTTTCAGGTTTGGATTTCGTGTTTCTGGACGAAGACATCAATGCTGCCTTTGCAGAGTTTGCATTTGACTAAAATGTTGTTCTCTTTCACCTCGATTAACTCAAAATTAGTGGGAGCATTTCCATAAGGAAAACGTCAAGCAGGGCACAGTTGTTGAATCTTAATATGACAAATGTCATCGCAGGAGGAAAATAATCCTGCAGCAGGAAGATTAAATAGGTTAATAAATATCCTACCCGCAGCAGGTTAATAAATATCTCAAATGTATAATCGCCCCAAGGGGGCAGCTGGAAGCAGTGTTTGTAGGTTATACAATGCAGTACCGTACCTGGAGGGTTATGGTTTGGGGAAGGCTCTGCAGTGTAAACCAACCGACCTCATACCATCATCAAGTACTCTCACGGCCTGCTAGAGCATTGTGAACTGCATAGTGCAGTGGTCTGAGTGTCAGGAGTTCACACCCGGTGCTGAGAAATCATTTTGACAGTTTGTATGAATGAAAACTAATATTGGTGTAGCATACTGTCATGCACAAAGTAGATGTCCTAACCGACTTGACAAAACTATAGTTTGTTACCAAGACATTTGTTGAGTGGTTGAAAAACAAGTTTTAATGACTCCAGCCCAAGTGTATGTAAACGTCCGACTTCAACTGTTTGTGTTGTGATAATTGCATTGTTTACTCTATAACCTGCTAGTTCATATTTCTAGCCACCGTGATATATAGGCATAAGGCCAAGACAATAAGACAGTGGAGGAATAGATTCAACAACACCTTTGTTCCATCACGAAACCAGAGAACAACATCTGTACAGTGAAGTCCAAAAAGCATATTGTACGTAACAAACAGTTACATGATCTACATCATGGTCAAGCAAGCTAATGTTTCTGACATTTTCGGACTCTAAACAACATTTAATTTAGAACCACGGAGAGTTACCACTAGTTGCAAAGAAAACAGGAGCTTCCCCCACTATTCCAGCACAATTTCAACTTCAGCAAATCACCTATGCTTACAGTGACTAATAAAATATACCAAAAACGATTTAGTCAAATCAACGTAAACTAAATATGTTATGGCTGTCCACGGTTCTGATTTGTTTGTTAGTGCATTTGTAGGAGTAGAAAACACATGTTGACTCACCCTACCACAATGCCATCCTCCTAACTTTCATGTTGACGAAAGGTCTATGACTGTCATACAGTACATTTTTTGTTGTCCTAGGCTACGTGGCTCAAATGTTTGGTTGCTAGCCTAACTTCCTTTCATGGGCAACATTAGCTAGTTACATTAGCCTTCTACATCTAGCTACAAATTGAACTTCCATCCTCTTAGGTCAGGGGCACAATGTATGAATTTGAGGTTGTATCAGAATCGCCTTTATGATCATTGGCCTGCACGGAGAATTAAGTAAAACCAGAAGTCCAAATGTTTATCTCCATCCATGGTTCATTTTGGAAAGGGACCATTTTAGCTAGCTAGCTAGCCACGGAGGACAACACAACGAGATGCAACAATTCAAGCTGTTTCTGTCAATGACGTGTTGCTCTCAGTGTGATTTGGAGTGAAGCCAAATCCAAACTGGATTTCCTTGACACTTCCTTTTTTGGTACTCCAGGACCATTCACAGTTGAGCTTACTCTGTTTAGCTCAACACTGATTGGGTATGATATAATACTTTTTCATCAAGGGAGGCCAAATGCTCTTTTTGACCAGACGCATCAGATAGATGGCTTACACAGAGACAGAGTGGGCGCTGTTTCGCTCGTTCTGATACTTTCTTCAGTGAGATACATTCAGCCTCTTGCGAACCCAAAGGAAAATGATGAAACAGAGAGACGAAAGATTAAAAAAAATTAAAATATTGGTCAATTTTAAGGGAAAGCCTGGCCTGTATCCTGGGGGGAACAAAACTGAGCTCCCTCCTGATGTAGCTAGCTAATATTTTGTTTTGTTTTTCATTTTCTAAAATGTACACTACTCAAAAAAATAAAGGGAACACTAAAATAACACATCCTAGATCTGAATGAATGAAATATTCTTATTAAATACTTTTTTCTTTACATAGTTGAATGTGCTGACAACCAAATCACACAAAAATGATCAATGGAAATCAAATTTATCAACCCATGGAGGTCTGGATTTTGAGTCACACTCAAAATTAAAGTGGAAAACCACACTACAGGCTGATCCAACTTTTATGTAATGTCCTTAAAACAAGTCAAAATGAGGCTCAGTAGTGTGTGTGGCCTCCACGTGCCTGTATGACCTCCTTACAACACCTGGGCATGCTCCTGATGAGGTGGCGGATGGTCTCCTGAAGGATCTCCTCCCAGACCTGGACTAAAGCATCCTCCAACTCCTGGACAGTCTGTGGTGCAACGTGGCGTTGGCGGATGGAGCGAGACATGATGTCCCAGATGTGCTCAATTGGATTCAGGTCTGGGGAACGGGCGGCCAGTCCATAGCATCAATGCCTTCCTCTTGCAGGAACTGCTAACACACTCCAGCCACATGAGGTCTAGCATTGTCTTGCATTAGGAGGAACCCAGGGCCAACCGCACCAGCATATGGTCTCACAAGGGGTCTGAGGATCTCATCTCGGTACCTAATGGCAGTCAGGCTACCTCTGGCGAGCACATGGAGGGCTGTGCGGCCCCCCAAAGAAATGCCACCCCACACCATGACTGACCCATCGCCAAACTGGTCATGCTGGAGGATGTTGCAGGCAGCAGAACGTTCTCCACGGCGTCTCCAGACTGTCACGTCTGTCACATGTGCTCAGTGTGAACCTGCTTTCATCTGTGAAGAGCACAGTGGCGAATTTGCCAATCTTGGTGTTCTTTGGCAAATGCCAAACGTCCTGCACGGTGTTGGGGTGTAAGCACAACCCCCACCTGTGGACGTTGGGCCCTCATACCACCCTCATTGAGTCTGTTTCTGACCGTTTGAGCAGACACATGCACATTTGTGGCCTGCTGGAGGTCATTTTGCAGGGCTCTGGCTGTGCTCCTCCTGCTCCTCCTTGCACAAAGGCGGAGGTAGCGGTCCTGCTGCTGGGTTGTTGCCCTCCTACGGCCTCCTCCACGTCTCCTGATGTACTGGCCTGTCTCCTGGTAGCGCCTCCATGCCCTGGACACTACGCTGACAGACACAGCAAACCTTCTTACCACATCTCGCATTTATGTGCCATTCTGGATGAGCTGCACTACCTGAGCCACTTGTGTGGGTTGTAGATTCCGTCTCATTCTACCACTGGAGTGAAAGCACTGCCAGCATTCAAAAGTGACCAAAACATCAGTCAGGAAGCATAGGAACTGAGAAGTGGTCTGTGGCTATCATCTGCAGAACCACTCCTTGTCTTGTGTCTTGCTAATTGCCTATAATTTCCACCTGTTGTCTATTCCATTTGCACAACAGCATGTGAAATTTATTGTCAATCAGTGTTGTTCCTAAGTGGACAGTTTCATTTCACAGAAGTGTGATTGACTTGGAGTTACATTGTGTTGTTTAAGTGTTCCCTTTATTTTTTTGAGCAGTGTATTTACTCATTTGAATACCTACGCTCACAAAGCGGCACATTTTTGGAGCAAAGCGCACTGCACATGCAAGCGGTTTCATGTGACACAGATGTATATATCAGTTATGAAGAGGGGAGATCTACAGATGTAACAAGCAACATGGGTTGCTAATATGACCAGGATTGTGAATGCGGACTGCCACCGCTCATATTGTAAGGTGGGTGATGTGTGCAGGGCAAAAACAGGCACCATCCTTTCTCTCCGCTCCCTTCTCTCTGCTCATGACCATTTGATTGGAATGAACTGTGCCTCAAGTAAGGCCTATGTCAACAGAATCAATACTTTAGATGTTAATGTTAATTATCCTACATTATAGTTGTCAAACATAACTAGAATTTAGCCTATATTTTTGTAATTAAAAGTCTCAACGTTTGGCTACATTTTGTTGCCTCCCTCATGTCAGCATCAGTGTGGGCATGAGGCTGAAGCCAATACACAACCTAGGCTGCACTTTTACATTTAGGATAAATTATGTATGCTACATTTATGCTAAATAGATTTAAATATGATTACAATGTTCTTTCTAGAGGCATTCATTTTCATTAGAATTTCTGGCCCTCTCTTACTATGCTTTTAACTTGTTACGGAGGTGGTCCCTGCACAGGGACAGCTCAGCAGAAATTTCAGAGCGCCACCTATAGTACTCGAGTATAGTACTCGATAAATCTCAAACTTTCATAAAAATACACATGCAAGGTACTGAATTAAAGCTACACTCGTTGTGAATCTAGCCACCAAGTCAGATTTGTAAAATGCTTTTCGGCGAAAGCATGAGAAGCTATTATCTGATAGCATGCACCCCCCCAAAATACCAGCACGACACGTAAACAACAGATTTTGCGGTAGCCGGCGCTACCCAAAACGCAGAAATAAAATATAAAACATTCATTACCTTGGACGAGCTTCTTTGTTGGCACTCCTATATGTCCCATAAACATCACAATTGGGTCTTTTTCCCGATTAAATCCATCATTGTATACCCAAAATGTAATTTGCTGAAGGCCAGTCTGATGCTGCAAAAAGCCCATTTACAAGACGCAACGTCACTTTTTAAAATTACAAGTCGCCTATAAACTTTTACAAATCACTTCAAACGACTTTTCTAAACCAACTTTAGGTATTAATAAACGTTAATGATGTATCAAATTGATCACGGGGCGATCTGTATTCGATAGCAGCAAGTCTGGAAATCATAGTCCATTTTTTCAGTTTCACAACATACTGTGGTGCGCCTCAAGAAAGGAGGGGCTTATTCGTGTTGTAACCAAGGATAAATAAGTCAGAAAATGACAGCATATATCGTGTGGAAGCTGTAGGCGTTTACAGGGGGTCCTCATTTATTTTAGGTCGCCTTAAACAATACATTGAATGGCGGACAAATATTTTTTTTGTGTTTTTGGTAAACAGTTTTACCAGGGATTTTTACTCCTAAACACGTTCTGTTATAGCCACAGACCCGATTTAACCAGTTTTAGAGACTTCAGAGTGTTTTCTATCCACACATACTTATCATATGCATATACTATATTCCTGGCATGAGTAGCAGGACTTTGAAATGTTGCGCGATTTTTAACAAAAAGCTGCGAAAATTCGCATCATCCATAACAGGTTCGCTATGAATGACCTATAGGTCCTAGAGTAGACCCAACCTGGCATATAAAAATATAGATATATATTGGGATGGTGATGAAAAAGGTAAGTCTTGAGCCATGCTAACATTGGCCAGAAAGTTTAGGTCAAAGGGGGGTGGTGCGCAGGGGTGAGGACAGAGAGGAACCGATTAACTCCATTACGATCAAATTATAATACAATATAATATAGATTCATTAAAAGTAGAATTAAACTCCCCTGATGTACTGGATTCATGAGGGATCTCTTCTCGCTCTCTCTCCAGAGGGATGACGACTGGGACATCAGGCTGCAGCCAGACATTCACGTGTTTGTTTTATAAAGCCAAAAAAGCAAACTGTTGGGGCTCTTCCATTTTGTGCTCCAGTTGATAATACAAATGACTTGCATCAGTTTACTAAGAACAGGCAGCAAACTGATTGGGCAGCTTTTAGGTATTGTAATTAGTTTAGCTTCTATCCACAATTGTGGATAAACCCTTCTTTTGGCTTTGGTTAAAGATATAGCATATAGGGGGGGGGGGGGGGGGCAATACAGTCTGCTACCATTCTCAATAGTTTCCCATCAAGGTTGTCTATTCCTGGTGGCTTATTATTGATGGATCACGATAGCTTACCACCTCTCCCACATGGACTTGACCAAATTCAATACAGCAATCCTTCTCTTTCATTATGAGGGTTCTCTTTTCAATGTCATTTCACTTACGTTTTTCTACTTTACTCGTGAAATAGTCATTGAAATAATTGGCAATATCAAAAGGTTTTTGTTGTAAATGAACCATCAACTTCAATGAACATTGGAGATTAATTGGGTTTTCTACCCTTGATATCATTTAAGGTACTTCTCCATTTGTTCATGTCATTTATCTTGGCTTACTGTTACAGGAATTAAATTCCTCTATGTTTTAATATCCAATTAAAATTAAACACTCTGTCAATTCCTAAGAATTTGTAAGACTCTTATTTGCATAAAATGGACAGAGACCAGTCTCAAAATCAACCAGCAGCGTTTATTCTCGAGAGTACTGAACATGATACAGTTTACCACAGGTTATAAACTGAAAATGACGTCATTAGTTTTCGAACTGTCCCGTCTCTTCTTGACACTGGTACAAAGGCTGTATAGTTCTCAAGCCTTCCCACATCGTCTATCCTAATTTAGATAATTTATGACCGCGCCAAGGCCTGCCTGTGTAGATAAGCATTCTAGCCAGTCTGGCGATATAGTTAATTCATTTCTACCAAGGAACAGACAGTCATTGTTCTAATTCTTGATTACATTTACACACATTATATTCAGTACTAGGGTTAAAAGAAAATTCATACATCTATACAGTAACATAATAGTATTCTGATTAGTCAGTCCTGATTGAAATGTATACATAATTAGTCATTATTGATAAAAAAAAAAATCCCTTAACACTTACAAATACCTCCAGTGCTGCATCTGGATTCACTTCCTCATACACATTAAACCAACATTATCGTTTTACATCTTCAACAAAAGAGTCCTGATAAAACATTTTGCATGATATCTTATAAAATTACTTTAGGCCCACCCTTTGGTACTTCTTGTTATTGCCAATGTTATAGGAACTGATCCAAATACTGATTTAGCACTTGGCAGCCTACAGCGACACCCCAAAACAAAAGGCGTTAGATGAGGCAGGTAAACTTGCAACCACAACACTTCAACTTGACATAACAGTTTTACTCCTCCTGGATTGTCCCTCTAGACAAGTCAGATTTCCCAGTCATCTGTAACAATGATGATTCACAGACAGTGCTGATGTCCTCTAAGGTGGACTTTGTTATCTTGCCTCAAGTCTCTTTCATGCACCTCTTCCTGGGAAAACTCTAAACTGTTCTTAAGGTCTTGGACCTCTGGTCAGATCACCCATTCTTTTGTTAGTGGAGTCCACCAGTACTTGGACAAAGCTCTTGAAGCTATGACAGAATCAGATAAGTACGATCCCAGGTCAACACACAATGTTTGATAAGAGTTTAGATTCTCTTCACTTGAGGTCTACAAATTTTCAACACACAAATGGCCCACACAAACGCAGATACTCAAGCCTATGATTAAATCCTGGCTGCTGCCAAGGTAGAACAAAATGGACGCCACCGCTGTGCGTTGTCCATCTATATATATTTTTTTTAGGGGGTAGATTGCCGGTCCAATAGCTCGTTGCATCAGTCCATCGTTGGTACATGTTGCCTTGCCACTGGGAAAAAGACCAGAGCGGGTGGGAGGGGCTAGCAGTCTCTCTGTAGCACTTAATCTCCACTCAGTTCAGGAAAGACCGTCTGGGCTTTGTGCATTGTAGCACTCATTCATTCAGCTCTGTCCTCCATCGCTCCTCTAGGTGACAGCATGACTCTGTTGCGGTAGTCTAGCGGTAGCATGGCGGTCAGGGAGCAGCGGCAGCCTCAGGAGTAGAGGTTGTTCTCAACATCAGCAGAGGGCTGAAGTGAGCTGGGAGCTCCTTTTTGAACAGGGCACATTACTCATTAAGGGCATTAGTCTCAGGTGTGTCAATTAAGGGTGTGCTGATCCCCATGGAGACCAGCCAAAGGGGAGGAGACTATAATTAGGAGACATAAAAACGAAAGGCACAGCAAACCAAGGAAATGCAAAGGCTAAAATAATGCATGCCAATAAATATAGTAGATCTAGAATAAAGATCACTGCAAACTCAAAATAAAGAATAAGTATACACAAAACGGGCTGGTCTCCAATTAGGAGTAAACAAGGGCGAGCAACACATGGGGGCGATGAGAATGGGAGCGTGCTCGGTCCTCCTTTTCCTTTAGTCCACAATCATCTCCTTAGTCTTGGTTACGTTGAGGGATAGTTTTGTTATTCTGGCACCACCCGGCCAGGTCTCTGACCTCCTCCCTATAGGCTGTCTCGTCGTTGTCAGTGATCAGGCCTACCACTGTTGTGTCATCTGCAAACTTAATGATGGTGTTGGAGTTGTGCCTGGCCATGCAGTCGTGGGTGAACAGGGAGTTGGATGTCACTCTGGTCATGGTCCCTGATTAACTATTTCCGAGTCTAATTTGCCATAATGTACTTATACAATGACATATTTTGTCATTTGAGCTGCCTTTTTTAAAATTCAAACCCATTTATACAACAGCACAGGCACTCACTCTATTACACTCATGAAAGAAAGCAATTGATTAATAAAGATGAATACTTTACTACTGTAGCGTGTGTGTATATCTTTATCTTATTTTACCTTTACAAACTACAGAATAGTTCAACTCAACTTGCCCGCACCAAGACAGTAGGGAATGGATGAAAGTCAGGATAGGGTCTCACCTGAGACAAAGAGCTGGTGGAGAGGCTGCACTGTAATCACTGGAAGAAGAGGGAACTCATCTACTGTACACTGAGCTTCCTGTATCATCATGGTTCCATCAAAGCTGAGTAAAGTCACCTGCATTTTACTGAACCGTTAATGTCATATAGTGGGGGTGGTGGTGAATGATTTCCCTATGCTGTATAAGGTAGTGTTCAACACATTTTGCATATGAGGCAAATTGTTTGATAGGTGGTTTTGAATTGACATGTTTGGCATTAAGTACTACACCTTGGAAGATGTACATGATTCTATTTATCAATGAGATGGAAGCTCATGTTTTGTCTTGGCAATCACGTGCAGACAGCACATTGTGAATAATGTTGACCATGTACTTTTTTTGGGACATCTTATAGCAAACAAGTATTGGAGAGCTACTTTGTTGCTTCAGAGAGAAGGCATTGGGACATATACAGTATATCCAGTAAAGTGCTTGAACATTAGCTAAATCCTAGTATTGCAAGTGTTGGAACCATGTGAGCAACGTGAACAGTATATACAGTACATATCATGGCACCATGCATGGCAGTTATGCTGGTTAAACCTGATCAGCAAGTCTGTTGACAGTCACTTGCTACAGGCACTTCATGGTTGAAGTGACAAATGGTGGTTTCATTCAGTTGCATGGTACAATACAAATATGATAGGCCTACAGTATAAATACTGTCAATACTGTTAGTACAATAGAAAAATATGATTAATGTACTCAAATTGCCAACCACTTAACAATTACATATCAGGGATGATTGGATATCTTTACTTACTTTTTCATAATATTTCATTGTTACACATCTTCAGGCAATATATATAAACTATAGCTCAAAGCTGTTATACCACATCCAGTGTTTTTGTAAGTGACCCTCTCTTTTCCTGCTTTGTTTCAGAGGCCAGGAGCCCCATGTTGGAAGCAGCTCTGGGATTTGTCCTGGGAGTGGTGGGAGGCTGTGTGCTGGGGGCCACTGAGGAGCCGGTGAATGCCAGTGATGACCTCAGGGTCCCTGCTTCAGCCTGTGTCTGACGGAGTCCAGACTGTGAGGCCCTTGGGACTGGGTACCCTCCTGGGAGCAATGGCACTAACCACAGTCATGACCTCAGTGGTGGCCGGGGTCATATTCGCAGCAGCTATGGATTCCATATTGCTGGGTGCCAGGAGCAGTGGTGGTGGAGCATCCCAGGCAGAATCTGTGGTTGTGTGAATCGCAGTTGGGCTAGCTGGTGCTTTCAGGACCACAGCCAGTGGAGCAACATTTGGAGTCGTCATTGAGGCAATCGTGGTGGGCTCAGGGATGGTGGGACATCTCTGGGCACTAAGCATATTCACCCTCGTCAAACCTGCTTTGCACTTCCTTTTCGAGTTCATATGGAGACAAAGAGAGTCCTGTGTCCGCCTGGGACAGAGCTCTCTGGAGGCCAGGGAGTGAGAGCTCAGAGAGATGGAGGCGAGGGAGGTGAAGAAGAGAGACAAAGTGACAGTGGAGATTGAGCAGAGGATTGTCACATTGGAGAAGGAAGGAGAAAGGACAGAGGGCCTGGAGCACAGAATAACCTCGGAGGCACAGCGCAGGGAGAGAAAGGAGATGGGGAGAAAGAGGAGAAAGTGGATGTAGGTAAATGAGCAAAGGACCATTCAAGAGCAGATCAACAGTGGTGGTGAAATACGTGGATTTCCTGGCGTTTTCGTGGATACCCATGACTATGACCGCCATGGTCACAGCAGGATTTGGGGTGTTTGCATTCGGGGACTACCGGTTTGTGTTTGTGGTCCTTTTAGCTTTGGTCCTGTTCATGTCCTTCATGTTCATGAAATCGTCAAATTTTAACTTCTGGATGTTCGCAGGGTGCATGGGAATGTTTGCCACGTTTGCCATAGCGGTGTTCACTGTGCACGCAGGTCAGGAAGTGGTGTCGGAATCTATCAAAATGCACAGGGTTGGTTAGGATATATCAAGAGGGAACATTAGCATGGGGGAACAAAAAACAACCTAGATTACCCACCCTAGCCACACCCCAACCTAACCAAAATAAAGACTAAAAAGGCTCTCTATGGTCAGGGCGTGACACAGACATACTTCTCTCCAGACTCCTAGGTGGAGCTGGGTAAAGTAAGAGTGCTTCGTGTACTTATTCCTATCAGGAATAAGTACGGACTGGCTGTCTTGTTAGTGTCCCGGAGACACTCTTCCCATCCATTGTCCAGCTCACAGTGACTTGATCAGGGTAGATGTTGTTGATCAGACACAGCAGTGTGGTCTGACCACCAGTTCTGGTCAGGTACTTACCAGTTGGGGCAAACACACTGACCTGAGGGGCAGCTGTGGCACGACCTGTGGAAAATATACTAATGAATCAATGGAAATACAAAGCATCAGCATCTGGTAATATACTACTACATTATGGTAATTTAAAACATATTTAAAACAATTATCTTGGAAAAAAAGGTTAGACATTATACAACCAGAAAATCAACTAGCCTGTGTTTAATCCGTAAACTAGAGATATCTGGGGGGAGGTTTATGGGCTGCGTCTCAATCCACCACATCCGCCTATGTTGGCCTTCCGCATCTGCGGTGGAAAGTGGCTACAGTACAGCACTGTTTGTCAGACCAGGAGACCTCCCGAAAATCAGTCTTCTCATGAAAACGTTTGTAGCAGTCGAACGGCATAACCACTCGTTGGAAAGGGGAGACTCTGACGAAGACAATGGTGTTCTCCGTTTTGCTCTACGACCCCCACTAGTGTCACGTGACTCGTCTGAAGGTAACCTGGGACTGGATAAAAAAATAACAGAAGTATGTAAGTAGTTTTGTGCTAACAAATAAAATAGTTAAATATGTGTCCAAAAATATATACATATTTACATATTCCTTATTATTTATTTTTTGTTTTACCATTTATGAATGTGTTATTCTTTGTGTTTCTATGGGATAAAGTATACAAGGCCATATTCTATAATATTTTATCAAACATTTAAAATGCTGATACCTATAGAGGCCTCAAAATTCAACATCAAATAGCTAAATGATCCATGGTATGACCATCTAAAAACAATTCCATATGTTAGCTTAGTAGAACCCCCCCTTTAGAATTTATTGCCTCCAGCATAAACAAAATTAAATATGTATAAATGCAGATAAAGACAATATGAATATATCTATTCTTGATTTACATAATAATAAATTATATTTTGTACATTTGTAAAATACAATATACTGTAATTATTAACATGTCACACCCTGACCATAGAGAGCTTTTATTCTCTCTGTTGGTTAGGTCGGGGTGTGATTTAAGGGTGGGTTATCTAGGTGAATTATATTTCTATGTTGGCCGAGTATGGTTCCCAATCAGAGGCAGCTGTTTATCGTTGTCTCTGATTGGGGATCATATTTAGGTAGCCATTTTCCCATTGTGCTTTGTGGGATCTTGTCTATGTATAGTTTGCTGTGAGCATTGTAGCAGCGGCACGTTTCGTTTGTTCGTTTGGTAGTTTTGTTCTTTAAAGTTTTTAATTCCAAAATAAAGGATGGAAACATACCACGCTGCATCTTGGTCCACTCCTTATAACGATTGTGACAGAAGATCCCACCACAAACGGACCAAGCAGCATGGCCAGGAGGACATCCTGGACAGAGGAGGCGTACAGGAGACCAGGAGCGCAGAGCCGGCACAACCCGTCCTGGCTGGATGCTCACTTTTGCAAGGCAAGTGCGAGGAGCTCGCACAGAATGCACCGTGCTGTGGATGCGCACTGGAGACACATTGCGTATCTCCGCACAACATGGTGGTCCCACGCTCCTCACGGCGACTGTCTTGCTCCAGACACCAAAACATCCACTCTACCTCATCACTCCCCTCAACTATCTCACAATAATCCTCGCTCAGTTTATCCCCATATTCCTCTTCGCTCTCAGATTCGCCGACCAACCCGTGTGCCCCCCTCCAAATTTTTTGTGGGGGCTGCCTCTCGGGCTTCCGTCATGGTCGTGAACTTCGAAGTCACCGTTGATCCTCCTACGTCTGCTTCCATGGAAGGCTTTCGTCTCCTGCCATTATCTCCTCCCAAGTCCAGGGCTTCCGGCGACAGTTCCCAGTCCAGAGCTTCCGGCGACAGTTCCCAGTCCAGAGCTTCCGGCGACAGTTCCCAGTCCAGAGCTTCCGGCGACAGTTCCCAGTCCAGAGCTTCCGGCGACAGTTCCCAGTCCAGAGCTTCCGGCAACAGTTCCCAGTCCAGAGCTTTCCGGCGAAGTTTCACAGTCGGCGTTTCATGGCGACGTTTCACAAGACTGTAATTACCAATCGGGGAGAAAAAGGGGTAAAAAAATAAGAAAAAAAATAACCCAAAATATAAGCTTGTTTTACTCCAATGTTTGTAAACAAAGAAAACGGAAACAAACACTATATAGCCTCAAAACATGATTAAAAATAACACTGTCTACGAATTTCAGAGTGGTTACATTTTTCCAGACCCATCCCTCAGCTTATTACAGAAACAGGGGTGGGGCAACCACTTTACTATTGTTTCTACTTCTGATTGCTGCTTTAAGTTTCGTAACTTGTATATGTACTTTTTGTCCACAGGGCTAAAAGAAGGAGGAGCTGAAATGTTGACATCATGGTGCTCACTGCTCAAATAACACTGTTGAGCGAGTCTGAAGTAATTGGGGTGTACTTCGTTGTACTGTGTTGAGGTGGTATGGGGAAACAGCTGTAGTTTAAAGACACAAGAAGCAAAACTGCATGCAAATATGTTGGATAATAAGGTGATACAAAAAAATGGAAATGTGTATGTCCTGCTGAAGGCTGTTAAAATTGAATAGACACTATGATCATAATAACTATATTTTGTGTTGCACTACACCAGCATGATATTTTATATTCTCATACTCAATTAGTTTAGGCTCTAATGATATGTTAAATTGCTGCCCCTCAATTGAAGTGGTAATGGACATGTTTATAATATGGATTCGTTAATAATGGATTGCATTTCCATAGTGCTTTTCCCCAAGTCTTAAATCACTTCAAATTGTAATTTACTTTACTGTAAAGGCAAGGGTTATTGTTTCTCCATGCCATTGGAAGGAGTGAAAATTAGTCTCCTGCCTTTCCCAACACCCCCAGCTATATACTCATAGAAAAAAGGTTCCTAAAGGGTTCTTCGCCTATCCCAATAGGATAACACTTTTTGGTTCCAGGTAGAACCCTTTTGTGTTCAATGTAGAACACTCTGTGGAAAGGGTTTTACATGGAACTAAAACGTGTTATTTAAAGGGTTTAGGTTCTAGATAGATTTTTAAGAGCGTATACACACACACACATGTTGAGAAGCGCAGGATGAGCCGTAGTGCAGTGCCCCTCGGCGGAGAGCATTTGTGGTGGGTTGTGTGCCTTGTCCAAGTGCACAAGGGCAGGAGATGGTATATGAGATCAGAGACCAGCAGCCAGTTCAGTTCCATTCCCAAGTTTGTGTTGCTTTGCCCGGCTACTGCCGCAGTATTGCCAGTTATTTATGATTGTGAAATGCTTACAGTACAGCTATGATGGAAAGAGGTCAGACAGTTCTCTGATGCTTGGCCGGGCACTCGCACGAACTCACCGAAGTGAGAGAAGCTAACAGAGATTTTTGTACGGACATATTTCACTGTGAATGGAAGCTGTTCACTTTGTTGGCAGTATTACTCAGCTTCAACCTCAACCTCTGTGATAGAGGTGGTGAGAGGTCCATTCGATAAGCCACTGAACCGACTAGGTGTGTAAGGATACTTCTAGTTACTATCATGAATGAAGCCTCTGGGTGCCTGTCCAGGTTTGAAGTGGTAAAGCTCCATATCGTTACCAATGTCTTGTGAGGCTCTACAGAGAATTTGCACAATGTCTCCAGGCTGGACAGAGAGGACTGGTGCACTGTGATTATGCCCCATGAACCTGCAATCGGGACAAGGAGGACACAGAGACACATTAGGACAATACAGACATTGTTATTCTACAAGAAACATGGTATAGAGGAGACAGACCCACTAGTTGCCCTCTAGGTTACAGAGGGCAACTAGTAGCTGGTAGTCCCATCCACTAAACTACCAGGTGTGAAACAGGAAAGAGACTCAGGCGGTATGCTAATTTGGTATAGAGCAGACCTAACCCAATCTGTTAAATGAGTCAAAACAGGAGCATTTTAATTCTGGCTCGAAATTAATAAGGAAATTACCTCAGAGAAAAATGTCCTCATGTTGACTACCTATATCCCCCCAAAAGAATCCCCATACTTTAACGATGACACCTTCATCCTAGATGGGGAGATCAACTATTTCCAGGCCCAGGGACATGTACAAGTCTGTGGTGACCTAAATGCCAGAACTGGACAAGAACCTGGCACTCTCAGCACACAGGGGGACAAACACCTACCTGGAGGTGACAGTATTCCCTCCCAAATATGCCCTCCATAGACACAACTATGACAAAACAACCAACAAAAATGGGTCACAACTCCTGCAGCTCTGTCGCATGCTGGGTCTGTATTGTAGGCTTCAAGGAGTCTCCTATGGTAGGTACAGCTACAGCTCATCCATTGGCAGTAGTACTGTAGATTACTTTATCACTGACCTCAACCCAGAGTCTCTCAGAGCATTCACAGTCAGTCCACTGAAAACCCCGATCAGATCACAGCAAAATCACAATCTAATTGAACAGAGCAATATTCAATCATGAGACATAAAGCCAAAGGAACTGCACAATATTAATGCTATAGGTGGAAGGTAAGTAGTGTAGAAACCTACCAAAAAAACAATTAGGCAAGAACAAAATCAATCCCTTTATAAAACTTCCTGGACAAAACATTTCACTGTAATAGTGAAGGTGTAAATCTGGCTGTAGAACGCCTAAACAGTATATTTTACATTTAAGCTTTCCTATCAAATCCCAAAAATTCAATGAGACAACCTAAGAAAATCTTTATGTGTTTATTAACCACATAAACTGAACACTCTATACAAAACAATAAACGTACCGTGAAAACAGTACCGTGTGGTGTAAAACACGGAAACAATCACCCACAAAAACACAGTGAAACCCAGGCTACCTAAGTATGATTCTCAATCAGAGACAACTAACGACACCTGCCTCTGATTGAGAACCATACTAGGCCAAACACAGAAAAACAACCTAGACACATAAAACATAGAATGCCCACCCAGCTCACGTCCTGACCAACACTAAAACAAGGAAAACACACAAGAACTAAGAACGTGACATGAAGAATGCAAAAAAACACAAGAAAGAAATTAAGAAACCTATTCAACCAAAACATAGAGACCCAGAAAACCTGAGTCTACGCCTTCGCTATGGTGAATCACTAAAACAATACAAAAATACATTACGGAAAAATCAGGAACTGAAATCAGTCTGAAATCAGATGAATGTAATTGAATAATCTATAGAATTTAACACTAAACAAAACACTAAACAAAGAACAACACAAAGAGTTATCTATCCTAAATGGAGATGTATGGATAAACCACTTATCCAATCTTATTTAGCTCTATAACAAAGAACAAACAGAAAAAACATATACATGATCAATTACAAATCTTAGAATCAGCTATTAAAGACTACCAGAACACACTGGATTCTCCAATTATACTGAATGAACTACAGGACAAAATACAAACCCTCCAACCCAAAAAGGCCTGTGGTGATGACGGATTCCTAAATTAAATGATAAAATATACTGACCACAAATTCCAATTGGCTATACTTAAACTCTTTAACATCATCCTCAGCTCTGGCATCTTCCCCAATACTTGGAACCAAGGACTGATCACCCCAATCCACAAAAGTGGAGAAAAATTTGCCCCCAACAACTACCGTTGGACATGGTTCAACAGCAACCTTGGGAAAATCCTCTGCATTATCATTAACAGCAGTCTCTTACATTTCCTCAGTGAAAACAATGTACTGAGCAAATGTCCAATTGCCTTTTTACCAAATACCGTACCACTTGGCCGTGTATTCACCCTGCACACCCTAATTGACAAGCAAACAAACCAAAAAAAAAAGTTAGTCTTCTCAAGCTTTGTTGATTTCAAAAAAGCTCTTGACTCAAATTTGGCATGAGGGTCTACTGTTGCTGATGATCTGGTGCTTCTGCTCCCAACCAAGGAATGTCCTAGAGCAACACCTAGATCTTCTGCACAGATTATGTCAGACCTGGGCCCTGGCAGTAAATCTCAGTAAGACAAAAATAATGAGGGTTCAAAAAAGGTCAGACTGCCAGGACCACAAATACAAATTCCATCTAGACACAGTTGCCCCAGAGCACACAAAAAAATATACAGTGGGACAAAAAAGTATTTAGTCAGCCACCAATTGTGCAAGTTCTCCCACTTAAAAAGATGAGAGAGGCCTGTAATTTTCATCATAGGTACACTTCAAATATGACAGAAAAAATGAGAAAAAACTATCCAGAAAATCACATTGTAGGATTTTTTATGAGTTTATTTGCAAATTATGGTTGAAAATAAGTATTTGGTCACCTACAAACAAGGAAGATTTCTGGCTCTCACAGACCTGTAACTTCTTCTTTAAGAGGCTCCTCTGTCCTCCACTCGTTACCTGTATTAATGGCACCTGTTTGAACTTGTTATCAGTATAAAAGACACAACCTCAAACAGTCACACTCCAAACTCCACTATGGCCAAGACCAAAGAGCTGTCAAAGGACACCAGAAACAAAATTGTAGATTGCACCAGGCTGGGAAGACTGAATCTGCAATAGGTAAGCAGCTTGGTTTGAAGAAATCAACTGTGGGAGCAATTATTAGGAAATGGAAGACATACAAGACCACTGATAATCTCAGAACCACAAGGGGGACCTAGTGAATGACCTGCAGAGAGCTGGGACCAAAGTAACAAAGCCTACCATCAGTAACATACTACGCCGCCAGGGACTCAAATCCTGCAGTGCCAGACGTATCCCCCTGCTTAAGCCAGTACATGTCCAGGCCTGTTTGAAGTTTGCTAGAGAGCATTTGGATGATCCAGAAGAAGATTGGGAGAATGTCATATGGTCAGATGAAACCAAAACAAAACTTTTTGGTAAAAACTCAACTCGTTTTGTTTGGAGGACAAAGAATGCTGAGTTGCATCCAAAGAACACCATACCTACTGTAAAGGATGGGGGTGGAAACATCATGCTTTGGGGCTGTTTTTCTGAAAAGGGACCAGGACGACTGATCTGCGGAAAGGAAAGAATGAATGGGGCCATGTATCGTGAGATTTTGAGTGAAAACCTCCTTCCATCAGCAAGGGGATTGAAGATGAAACGTGGCTGGGTCTTTCAGCATGACAATGATCCCAAACACACCGCCCGGGCAACGAAGGAGTGGCTTCGTAAGAAGCATTTCAAGGTCCTGGAGTGGCCTAGCCAGTCTCCAGATCTCAACCCCAAAGAAAATCTTTGGAGGGAGTTGAAAGTCCGTGTTGCCCAGCAACAGCCCCAAAACATCAATGCTCTAGAGGAGATCTGCATGGAGGAATGGGCCAAAATACCAGCAACAGTGTGTGAAAACCTTGTGAAGACTTACAGAAAACCTTTTACCTCTGTCATTGCCAACGAAGGGTATATAACAAAGTATTGAGATAATCTTTTGTTATTGACCAAATACTTATTTTCCACCATAATTTGCAAATAAATTCATAAAAAATCCTACAATGTGATTTTCTGGATTTTTCCCCCCTCATTTTGTCTGTCATAGTTGAAGTGTACCTATGATGAAAATTCCAGGCCTCTCTCATCTTTTTAAGTGGGAGAACATGCACAATTGGTGGCTGACTAAATACTTTTTTGCCCCACTGTATTTACCTCAGCCTAAAAATCAGCATCACAGGTAACTACTGATAAGCTGTGAACGATTTAAGACACAAGGCAAGAAGGGCCTTCTATGCCATCAAAAGGAACATGAAATTCGACATTTCGATCTTGCAAAAATTAGGATCTGGCAAAAAATACATGAATCAGTTACAAAACCCATTGCCCTTTATGGTTGTGACATCTAGGGTCCGCTCACCAACCAAAAATTCACAAAATGGGACAAACACCAAATTGAGTCTGCATGCAGAATTCTACAAAAACATTCTCCCTGTACAACATAAAACACCAAATAGTGCATGCAGAGCAGAATTCTGTTGATACCCTCTAACTATCCAAATCCAGAAAAGAGCTGTTAAATTCAACAACCACCTAAAAGGAAGCCATTCCCAAACCTTTCATAACAAAGCCATGACCTGCAGAGAGATTAACCTAGAGAAGAGTCCTGGGGCTCTGTTCACAAACACAAACAGACCCCACAGACCCCCATGACTGCAACAGCAACACATTTAAATCCAACCAAATCATGAGAAAACAAAAATATTATTATTTGACACATTGGAAGGAATTTACGAATAAACAGATCAAACTAGAATTGTCATGTATTGTCATGTTGTGTCTTTCTGTCCTTTCCTTTCACCCTGTCTCCCTCTGCTGGTCGTACTAGGTTACCGTTTCTGTCCCTCTTTCCCCCAGCTGTTCCTTGTCTTCTCTGACTACCTCATTCACCCCTTTTCCCACCTGTTCCCTTTTTCCCTCTGATTAGGTCCCTATATCTCTCTCTGTTTCTGCTCCTGTCTTTGTCGGATTCTTGTTTGTGTGTCTCATGCCTGAACCAGACTATCATCGTGTTTGCTGCAACCTTGTCCTGTCGGAATCTACCTGTCCATCTGAGCCCACGTGTGTTCATCATTAAAGAAACTCTGTTTGTTAATTCGCTTTTGGGTCCTCATTCACGCACCTGACAGAAGAATCCGACCAAGAATGGACCCAGCGACTTCGGATCCTCTCCACTCAGCCGTCGAGATCCAGGGAGTGATGCTAGGCAGACACGAGCAGGAATTGTCTGCTGCTCGACATGCCGTTGAGACCCTGGCCACCCAAGTCTCCAACCTCACAGAACAGGTTCACCATCTCCGCCTCGATCCACCGGCCACTTCCAGGGCTTTCGAATCTCCGGAGCCCAGAATCAATAACCCGCCATGTTACTCTGGGGAGCCCACTGAATGCCGCTCGTTCCTCACCCAGTGTGATATTGTGTTTTCTCTCCAGCCCAACACTTACGCCAGGAGCACTGCTCGTGTCGCCTACGTCATATCTCTCCTTACTGGACGGGCTCGTGAGTGGGGCACGGCAATCTGGGAGGCAAGGGCTGAGTGTACTAACCAGTATCAGGACTTTAAGGAGGAGATGATACGGGTTTTTGATCGATCTGTTTTTGGGGAGGAGGCTTCCAGGGCCCTGTCTTCCCTATGTCAAGGCAATCGATCCATAACAGACTACTCTATTGAGTTTCGCACTCTTGCTGCCTCCAGTGGCTGGAACGAGCCGGCTTTGCTCGCTCGTCTTCTGGAGGGTCTCCGCGCAGAGGTAAAGGATGAGATTCTCTCCCGGGAGGTTCCTTCCAGCGTGGATTCCTTGATTGAACTCGCTATTCGCATTGAGCGACGGGTTGATCTTCGTCACCGAGCTCGTGGAAAGGAGCTCGCGTTCTCCGTTGCCCCCCTCTCCGCATCACTACCATCTTCCTCTGCCGGCTCGGGAGCTGAGCCTATGCAGCTGGGAGGTATCCGCATCTCGACTAAGGAGAGGGAACGGAGAATCACCAACCGCCTCTGTCTCTATTGCGGTTCTGCTGGTCATTTTGTCACTTCATGTCCAGTAAAAGCCAGAGCTCATCAGTAAGCGGAGGGCTACTGGTGAGCGCTACTACTCCTGTCTCTCCTTCAAGATCCTGCACTACCTTGTCGGTCCATCTACGCTGGACCGGTTCGTCAGCTTCCTGCAGTGCCTTAATAGACTCTGGGGCGGAGGGCTGTTTTATGGACGAGACCTGGGCTCGGGAACATGACATTCCTCTCAGACAGTTAAGGGAGTCCACGGCCTTGTTCGCCCTGGATGGTAGTCCTCTCCCCAGGATTCAGCGTGAGACGCTACCTTTAACCCTCACTGTTTCTGGTAATCATAGCGAAACCATTTCTTTTTTAATTTTTCGTTCACCTTTTACACCTGTTGTTTTGGGCCATCCCTGGCTAGTTTGTCATAATCCTTCCATTAATTGGTCTAGTAATTCTATCCTCTCCTGGAACGTCTCTTGTCATGTGAAATGTTTAATGTCTGCTATCCCTCCTGTTTCCTCTGTCTCTTCTTCACAGGAGGAGCCTGGTGATTTGACAGGGGTGCCGGAGGAATATCACGATCTGCGCACGGTGTTCAGTCGGTCCAGGGCCACCTCTCTTCCTCCACACCGGTCGTATGATTGTAGTATTGATCTCCTTCCGGGAACCACTCCCCCCCGGGGTAGACTATACTCTCTGTCGGCTCCCGAACGTAAGGCTCTCGAGGATTATTTGTCTGTAGCTCTTGACGCCGGTACCATAGTCCCCTCCTCCTCTCCCGCCGGAGCGGGGTTTTTTTTTGTCAAGAAGAAGGACGGGTCTCTGCGCCCCTGCATAGATTATCGAGGGCTGAATGACATAACAGTGAAGAATCGTTATCCGCTTCCTCTTATGTCTTCAGCCTTCGAGATCCTGCAGGGAGCCAGGTTTTTCACTAAGTTGGACCTTCGTAACGCTTACCATCTCGTGCGCATCAGGGAGGGGGACGAGTGGAAGACGGCGTTTAACACTCCGTTAGGGCACTTTGAATACCGGGTTCTTCCTTTCGGCCTCGCTAACGCTCCAGCTGTCTTTCAGGCATTAGTCAATGATGTCCTGAGAGACATGCTGAACATCTTTGTTTTCGTTTACCTTGACGATATCCTGATTTTTTTCACCGTCACTCCAGATTCATGTTCAGCACGTTCGACGTGTCCTCCAGCGCCTTTTAGAGAATTGTCTTTTTGTGAAGGCTGAGAAGTGCACTTTTCATGCCTCCTCCGTCACATTTCTCGGTTCTGTTATTTCCGCTGAAGGCATTAAGATGGATCCCGCTAAGGTCCAAGCTGTCATTGATTGGCCCGCCCCTAAGTCACGCGTCGAGCTGCAGCGCTTTCTCGGCTTCGCGAACTTCTATCGTCGTTTCATCCGTAATTTCGGTCAGGTGGCAGCTCCTCTCACAGCCCTTACTTCTGTCAAGACGTGCTTTAAGTGGTCCGTTTCCGCCCAGGGAGCTTTTGATCTCCTCAAGAATCGTTTTACATCCGCTCCTATCCTTGTTACACCTGACGTCTCTAGACAGTTCGTTGTCGAGGTTGACGCGTCAGAGGTGGGCGTGGGAGCCATTCTTTCTCAGCGCTCCCTCTCTGACGACAAGGTCCACCCATGCGCGTATTTTTCTCATCGCCTGTCGCCGTAGGAACGTAACTATGATGTGGGAAACCGCGAACTGCTCGCCATCCGGTTAGCCCTAGGCGAATGGCGACAGTGGTTGGAGGGGGCGACCGTTCCTTTTGTCGTTTGGACTGACCATAGGAACCTTGAGTACATCCGTTCTGCCAAACGACTTAATGCGCGTCAGGCGCGTTGGGCGCTGTTTTTCGCTCGTTTCGAGTTCGTGATTTCTTATCGTCCGGGCTCTAAGAACACCAAGCCTGATGCTTTATCTCGTCTCTTCAGTTCTTCAGTAGCCTCCACTGACCCCGAGGGGATTCTCCCTGAGGGGCGTGTTGTCGGGTTGACTGTCTGGGGAATTGAGAGGCAGGTAAAGCAAGCGCTCACTCACACTCCGTCGCCGCGCGCTTGTCCTAGGAACCTTCTTTTCGTTCCCGTTCCTACTCGTCTGGCCGTTCTTCAGTGGGCTCACTCTGCCAAGTTAGCCGGCCACCCTGGCGTTCGGGGTACGCTTGCTTCCATTCGCCAGCGTTTTTGGTGGCCCACCCGGGAGCATGACACGCGTCGTTTCGTGGCTGCTTGTTCGGTCTGCGCGCAGACTAAGTCCGGTAACTCCCCTCCTGCCGGCCGTCTCAGGCCGCTTCCCATTCCCTCTCGACCGTGGTCTCACATCGCCTTAGATTTTGTCACCGGACTGCCTTCGTCAGCGGGGAAGACTGTTATTCTTACGGTTGTCGATAGGTTCTCTAAGGCGGCTCATTTCATTCCCCTTGCTAAGCTTCCTTCTGCTAAAGAGACGGCACAAATCATCATCGAGAATGTTTTCAGAATTCATGGCCTTCCGTCAGACGTCGTTTCGGACAGAGGTCCGCAATTCACGTCTCAATTTTGGAGGGAGTTTTGCCGTTTGATTGGGGCTTCCGTCAGTCTCTCTTCCGGCTTTCACCCCCAGTCTAACGGTCAAGCAGAACGGGCCAATCAGACTATTGGTCGCATCTTACGCAGTCTTTCTTTTCGCAACCCTGCGTCATGGTCAGAACAGCTCCCCTGGGCAGAATACGCCCACAACTCGCTTCCTTCGTCTGCGACCGGGCTATCACCTTTTCAGAGTAGCCTCGGGTACCAGCCTCCGCTGTTCTCATCTCAGTTCGCCGAGTCCAGCGTCCCCTCCGCTCAGGCTTTTGTCCAACGTTGCGAGCGCACCTGGAAGAGGGTCAGGTCTGCACTTTGCCGTTATAGGACGCAGACTGTGAGGGCTGCTAATAAGCGTAGAACTAAGAGTCCTAGATATTGTCGCGGTCAGAGAGTTTGGCTCTCCACTCAGAACCTTCCCCTTAAGACGGCTTCTCGCAAGTTGACCCCGCGGTTCATTGGTCCGTTCCGTATTTCTCGGGTCATTAATCCTGTCGCAGTTCGACTTCTTCTTCCGCGATACCTTCGTCGCGTCCACCCGGTCTTCCATGTCTCCTGTATCAAGCCCGTTCTTCGCGCCCCCGCTCGTCTCCCCCCCCCCCCCCCCCATCCTTGTCGAGGGCGCACCCATCTACAGGGTCCGTAGGATTTTGGACATGCGTCCTCGGGGCCGTGGTCACCAGTACCTCGTAGATTGGGAGGGGTACGGTCCTGAGGAGAGGAGTTGGGTTCCCTCTCGGGACGTGCTGGACCGTGCGCTGATCGAGGATTTCCTCCGTTGCCGCCAGGTTTCCTCCTCGAGTGCGCCAGGAGGCGCTCGGTGAGTGGGGGGGTACTGTCATGTATTGTCATGTTGTGTCTTTCTGTCCTTTCCTTTCACCCTGTCTCCCTCTGCTGGTCGTACTAGGTTACCGTTTCTGTCCCTCTTTCCCCCAGCTGTTCCTTGTCTTCTCTGACTACCTCATTCACCCCTTTTCCCACCTGTTCCCTTTTTCCCTCTGATTAGGTCCCTATATCTCTCTCTGTTTCTGCTCCTGTCTTTGTCGGATTCTTGTTTGTGTGTCTCATGCCTGAACCAGACTATCATCGTGTTTGCTGCAACCTTGTCCTGTCCTGTCGGAATCTACCTGTCCATCTGAGCCCACGTGTGTTCATCATTAAAGAAACTCTGTTTGTTAATTCGCTTTTGGGTCCTCATTCACGCACCTGACAAGAATGCTATTTGGCCCTAAATAGAGAGTACACAAGTGGCAGAATATCTGACCACTGTGACTGACCCAAAATCAAGGAAAGCTTTGACCATGTACATACTCAGTGAGCATTGCCTTGCTATTGAGAGAGGCCACCGTAGGCAGACAATGCTCTCAAGAGAAGACAGGCTATGTGCACACAAAATGAGGTGAAAACTTAGCTGCATTTCTTAACCTCCTGCCAAATGCATGACCATATTAGAGACACATATTTCCCTCAGATTACACAGACCCACAAAGAATTTGAAAACATATCCACATTTGATAAACTCCCAAATTTATTGGGTGAAATACCACAGTTTGCCATCACAGCAGCAAAATGTGTGACCTGTTGCCACTTGAAAAGGGCAACCAGTGAAGAAAAAACACCATTGTAAATACAACCCATATTTACAGTATGTTTATTTATTTTCCCTTTTGTACATAGTTTGTACATCGTTATAACACTGTGCATGGCCATAATATGACATTTGAAATGTCTCGATTCTTCTGAAACTTTGGTGAGTGTAATGTTTACTGTTAATTTTGTATTGTTTATTTCACTTTTGGTTTATCTACTGTATTTCACTTGCTTTGGCAATGTAAACATGTTTTTTTTCCCATGCCAATAATGCCCTTTGAATTTAATTGAATTATATGGTGTGATTGGAATCACTCATATTTCAGTAATGAACATTTGATATATGAGACGTTAGAAGCTGTGCACACAATATGTGCAAAGCAGCATTCGTAGTTCAATTGCTATGTGCTGCTAAATTAGAAGGCAGCAATCCCTCCCCCTCTGGTTGCCATGTGACAGAGATAAGTCACATCACCAAGGCTCTGTATACAGGAAATAGAGACCAGCAAGAGAAAATAGAGAGAAAGTAGCCGCAGTGACGAATTTGCCCTAATAAAATGGGTTTACTGACTGCAAAAGTTAAACATTGACCAGGTATAGTACCCCAATGCAGTTTTGTAATATAATTTGTAATATATCATTATTGAATAAGGACTTATTTCCTTTTACTGCTTCTATGTTGGTGATCTGGTTGTTCACTGACCAGAATCATGCAGGCTACATGATTCGATTGTTGGGAACTACGCAGAAATGCGTTATTATGGTATGTAATAAACAACCCATGTGCAGACACAGGGCAAAGTATCCTGCTTTCTGGCGAAACAGTTTCTTCACTTTCCCAGTTAACCAAGATCAGTATTGTAGTCACCACAAATATGATCCATGCCTTTCGACCTTCGTCTCTCCCGAGCCCGTACAGGAGTTGCAGCGATGAGACAAGATAGTTATTTACTAACAATTGGTTACCACGAAATTGGGGAGAAAAAAGGGGGTAAACTTTTTTTAAATTAAAAAATATGATCCATGCATCAAATCTGAGCGGTGCTTTCAGTTTCTCTTTGCTGGGCAATACAATTTGTTGTTTGTTTTGCAGAGTTTTTCTGCGACCTAAATATTAACAACTTGGACAAACCTTACAGGTGCTTTGCATATCACTATTTCTCCTCAGAGATGAAGCTGTTGCCAGTAATTTTCCTGCTGGCATTAACCTCAGCTACCTCTGCTTTGGACAATGGTTTGACCCATGGGATGGATGTCTTGGGAGCGTTTTTGCTGTAATATCGATTGAGAATGATCCCAAGAACTGCATCAGGTACATAATGGTAGACATGTTTATGTGCAGTTTTACAGAGTGACTCTGAAGTCACTCCTATTGTAGAGCTACTAACCTCATCCCTAGGCTAATTGCAACCGCATATCAGGCAACTTCCCTGTATACAGATTAAGATTAGTTTTGGACTAATAAACACTTTCAATCTAGAATCTCTTTTGAACATAATTTTTCGTCTAGGACCAGGTTTAATCTGTTTCCGATAAACTGGCCAATAGAGTATAACTCGACAGATTGTGACCAAGCTGGTGGATGAGACCATTGAGGTGTATAAAGGCCTGTAGATTCATTTTTTTCTCATAGTGACTCTGATATTAATAGGATGCTGAACATTTTACATCAAACAAATATTAATATATGAATCTCTACATACAGCGAGAATCTCTTCAGAGATATGGCAGACAGACTGGCTGAAGATGTCATGTACTGTCATGTTGTGTCTTGTTTCTGTCCTTTCCCTTCACCCTGTCTCCCTCTGCTGGTCGTTGTTAGGTTACCTTTTCTCCCCCTCTTTTCCCCAGCTGTGCCTTGTCTCCTCCTAACTACCTCGTCACCCCTTTTCCCACCTGTTCCCTTTTTCCCTCTGATTAGGTCTCTATATCTCTCTCTGTTCCTGCTCCTGTCCTTGTCGGATTCTTGTTTGTGTTGTTCATGCCTGAACCAGACTATCGTCATGTTTGCTGCAACCTTGTCCTGTCCTGTCGGAACCTGCCGGTCCATCTGAGCCTACGTTTTGTATTGTTATTAAAGAAGCTCTGTTTACGTTAATTCGCTTTTGGGTCCTCATTCACGCACCGTAACAGAAGAATCCGACCAAGAATGGACCCAGCGACTTCGGATCCTCTCCACTCAGCCGTCGAGATCCAGGGAGCGATGCTAGGCAGACACAAGCAGGAATTGTCTGCTGCTCGACATGCCGTTGAGACCCTGGCCACCCAAGTCTCCAACCTCACAGAACAGGTTCACCATCTCCGCCTCGATCCACCGGCCACTTCCAGGGCTTTCGAATCTCCGGAGCCCAGAATCAATAACCCGCCGTGTTACTCTGGGGAGCCCACTGAATGCCGCTCGTTCCTCACCCAGTGTGATATTGTGTTTTCTCTCCAGCCCAACACTTACTCCAGGAGCACTGCTCGTGTCGCCTACGTCATATCTCTCCTTACTGGACGGGCTCGTGAGTGGGGCACGGCAATCTGGGAGGCAAGGGCTGAGTGTACTAACCAGTATCAGGACTTTAAGGAGGAGATGATACGGGTTTTTGATCGATCTGTTTTTGGGGAGGAGGCTTCCAGGGCCCTGTCTTCCCTATGTCAGGGTAATCGATCCATAACAGACTACTCTATTGAGTTTCGCACTCTTGCTGCCTCCAGTGGCTGGAACGAGCCGGCTTTGCTCGCTCGTTTTCTGGAGGGTCTCCGCGCAGAGGTAAAGGATGAGATTCTCTCCCGGGAGGTTCCTTCCAGCGTGGATTCCTTGATTGAACTCGCTATTCGCATTGAGCGACGGGTTGATCTTTGTCACCGAGCTCGTGGAAAGGAGCTCGCGTTCTCCGTTGCCCCCCTCTCCGCATCACTACCATCTTCCTCTGCCGGCTCGGGTGCTGAGCCTATGCAGCTGGGAGGTATCCGCATCTCGACTAAGGAGAGGGAACGGAGAATCACCAACCGCCTCTGTCTCTATTGCGGTTCTGCTGGTCATTTTGTCACTTCATGTCCAGTAAAAGCCAGAGCTCATCAGTAAGCGGAGGGCTACTGGTGAGCGCTACTACTCCTGTCTCTCCTTCAAGATCCTGCACTACCTTGTCGGTCCATCTACGCTGGACCGGTTCGTCAGCTTCCTGCAGTGCCTTAATAGACTCTGGGGCGGAGGGCTGTTTTATGGACGAGACCTGGGCTCGGGAACATGACATTCCTCTCAGACAGTTAAGGGAGTCCACGGCCTTGTTCGCCCTGGATGGTAGTCCTCTCCCCAGGATTCAGCGTGAGACGCTACCTTTAACCCTCACTGTTTCTGGTAATCATAGCGAAACCATTTCTTTTTTAATTTTTCGTTCACCTTTTACACCTGTTGTTTTGGGCCATCCCTGGCTAGTTTGTCATAATCCTTCCATTAATTGGTCTAGTAATTCTATCCTCTCCTGGAACGTCTCTTGTCATGTGAAATGTTTAATGTCTGCTATCCCTCCTGTTTCCTCTGTCTCTTCTTCTCAGGAGGAGCCTGGTGATTTGACAGGGGTGCCGGAGGAATATCACGATCTGCGCACGGTGTTCAGTCGGTCCAGGGCCACCTCTCTTCCTCCACACCGGTCGTATGATTGTAGTATTGATCTCCTTCCGGGAACCACTCCCCCCCGGGGTAGACTATACTCTCTGTCGGCTCCCGAACGTAAGGCTCTCGAAGATTATTTGTCTGTAGCTCTTGCCGCCGGTACCATAGTCCCCTCCTCCTCTCCCGCCGGAGCGGGGTTTTTTTTTGTTAAGAAGAAGGACGGGTCCCTGCGCCCCTGCATAGATTATCGAGGGCTGAATGACATAACAGTGAAGAATCGTTATCCGCTTCCTCTTATGTCTTCAGCCTTCGAGATCCTGCAGGGAGCCAGGTTTTTCACTAAGTTGGACCTTCGTAACGCTTACCATCTCGTGCGCATCAGGGAGGGGGACGAGTGGAAGACGGCGTTTAACACTCCGTTAGGGCACTTTGAATACCGGGTTCTTCCTTTCGGCCTCGCTAACGCTCCAGCTGTCTTTCAGGCATTAGTCAATGATGTCCTGAGAGACATGCTGAACATCTTTGTTTTCGTTTACCTTGACGATATCCTGATTTTTTCACCGTCACTCCAGATTCATGTTCAGCACGTTCGACGTGTCCTCCAGCGCCTTTTAGAGAATTGTCTTTTTGTGAAGGCTGAGAAGTGCTCTTTTCATGCCTCCTCCGTCACATTTCTCGGTTCTGTTATTTCCGCTGAGGGCATTAAGATGGATCCCGCTAAGGTCCAAGCTGTCATTGATTGGCCCGTCCCTAAGTCACGCGTCGAGCTGCAGCGCTTTCTCGGCTTTGCGAACTTCTATCGTCGTTTCATCCGTAATTTCGGTCAGGTGGCAGCTCCTCTCACAGCCCTTACTTCTGTCAAGACGTGCTTTAAGTGGTCCGTTTCCGCCCAGGGAGCTTTTGATCTCCTCAAGAATCGTTTTACATCCGCACCTATCCTTGTTACACCTGACGTCTCTAGACAGTTCATTGTCGAGGTTGACGCGTCAGAGGTGGGCGTGGGAGCCATTCTTTCTCAGCGCTCCTTCTCTGACGACAAGGTCCACCCTTGCGCGTATTTTTCTCATCGCCTGTCGCCGTCGGAACGTAACTATGATGTGGGAAACCGCGAACTGCTCGCCATCCGCTTAGCCCTAGGCGAATGGCGACAGTGGTTGGAGGGGGCGACCGTTCCTTTTGTCGTTTGGACTGACCATAGGAACCTTGAGTACATCCGTTCTGCCAAACGACTTAATGCGCGTCAGGCGCGCTGGGCGCTGTTTTTCGCTCGTTTCGAGTTTGTGATTTCTTATCGTCCGGGCTCTAAGAACACCAAGCCTGATGCTTTATCTCGTCTCTTCAGTTCTTCAGTAGCCTCCACTGACCCCGAGGGGATTCTCCCTGAGGGGCGTGTTGTCGGGTTGACTGTCTGGGGAATTGAGAGGCAGGTAAAGCAAGCACTCACTCAAACTCCGTCGCCGCGCGCTTGTCCCAGGAACCTTCTTTTCGTTCCCGTTCCTACTCGTCTGGCCGTTCTTCAGTGGGCTCACTCTGCCAAGTTAGCCGGCCACCCTGGCGTTCGGGGTACGCTTGCTTCCATTCGCCAGCGCTTTTGGTGGCCCACCCGGGAGCATGACACGCGTCGCTTCGTGGCTGCTTGTTCGGTCTGCGCGCAGACTAAGTCCGGTAACTCTCCTCCTGCCGGCCGTCTCAGGCCGCTTCCCATTCCCTCTCGACCGTGGTCTCACATCGCCTTAGATTTTGTCACCGGACTGCCTTCGTCAGCGGGGAAGACTGTTATTCTTACGGTTGTCGACAGGTTCTCTAAGGCGGCTCATTTTATTCCCCTTGCTAAGCTTCCTTCTGCTAAAGAGACGGCACAAATCATCATCGAGAATGTTTTCAGAATTCATGGCCTTCCGTCAGACGTCGTTTCGGACAGAGGTCCGCAATTCACGTCTCAATTTTGGAGGGAGTTTTGCCGTTTGATTGGGGCTTCCGTCAGTCTCTCTTCCGGCTTTCACCCCCAGTCTAACGGTCAAGCAGAATGGGCCAATCAGACTATTGGTCGCATCTTACGCAGTCTTTCTTTTCGCAACCCTGCGTCTTGGTCAGAACAGCTCCCCTGGGCAGAATACGCCCACAACTCGCTTCCTTCGTCTGCGACCGGGCTATCTCCTTTTCAGAGTAGCCTCGGGTACCAGCCTCCGCTGTTCTCATCTCAGTTCGCCGAGTCCAGCGTCCCCTCCGCTCAGGCTTTTGTCCAACGTTGCGAGCGCACCTGGAAGAGGGTCAGGTCTGCACTTTGCCGTTATAGGGCGCAGACTGTGAGGGCTGCTAATAAGCGTAGAACTAAGAGTCCTAGATATTGTCGCGGTCAGAGAGTTTGGCTCTCCACTCAGAACCTTCCCCTTAAGACCACTTCTCGCAAGTTGACCCCGCGGTTCATTGGTCCGTTCCGTATTTCTCAGGTCATTAATCCTGTCGCAGTTCTTCCGCGATACCTTCGTCGCGTCCACCCGGTCTTCCATGTCTCCTGTATCAAGCCCGTTCTTCGCGCCCCCGCTCGTCTTCCCCCCCCCCCCCCCATCCTTGTCGAGGGCGCACCCATCTACAGGGTCCGTAGGATTTTGGACATGCGTCCTCGGGGCCGTGGTCATCAGTACCTAGTAGATTGGGAGGGGTACGGTCCTGAGGAGAGGAGTTGGGTTCCCTCTCGGGACGTGCTGGACCGTGCGCTGATCGATGATTTCCTCCGTTGCCGCCAGGTTTCCTCCTCGAGTGCGCCAGGAGGCGCTCGGTGAGTGGGGGGGTACTGTCATGTACTGTCATGTTGTGTCTTGTTTCTGTCCTTTCCCTTCACCCTGTCTCCCTCTGCTGGTCGTTGTTAGGTTACCTTTTCTCCCCCTCTTTTCCCCAGCTGTGCCTTGTCTCCTCCTAACTACCTCGTCACCCCTTTTCCCACCTGTTCCCTTTTTCCCTCTGATTAGGTCTCTATATCTCTCTCTGTTCCTGCTCCTGTCCTTGTCGGATTCTTGTTTGTGTTGTTCATGCCTGAACCAGACTATCGTCATGTTTGCTGCAACCTTGTCCTGTCCTGTCGGAACCTGCCGGTCCATCTGAGCCTACGTTTTGTTTTGTTATTAAAGAAGCTCTGTTTACGTTAATTCGCTTTTGGGTCCTCATTCACGCACCGTAACAGAAGATGGGTGGAAAGAGATGGGATATGATCATGTCATGATAGATGACTGTTGGTCCTCCTTGCTCCTGGATAAAGATGGACGGCTGCAGCCTGACCCACAAAGGTTGGCCTTTCTCCCACTCTTCTCCGCCTAACTCCCTCCATCTTTGATTTTCTTCCTTATTTCCTGGCCTTCTACCTCTTCCTTACCCTTTCTATTTTTGGCATTCCTCTTCCTTCTCTTATTCCCATTCAACCTTAATTAAAGACTGTAAATCTTGTGTACTAAAACTGTGCTGCTTGTAATGAATACCTTAGCATGGGTTAATAAAGGACATTGACTTGAGTTTGAGGTCTTATCTACTACAGCATTATGAACGGACAGTATTAGGTATGAGATTCATTACTTCACTGCCATCTCTAAAACCCCAGATTCCCTGGGGGCATTGCCAAGCTGGCGAGGTACCTCCATGACCGCGGCCTGAAGCTGGCCATCTATGGGGACCTGGGCACACACACACACCTGTGGAGGGTACCTTGGCACCACGCTGGACAAGATTGAGACTGATGCCCAGACGTCCGCTAGTTGGGGTGTGAACTTCCGGAAGTTGGATGGCTGCTACTCCAATGAAGAGTAGCAACAGAAGGGTGTGTGAATCTTGAGGGTGAACTGCAACTGTACATTGGGAGTTACTATATAGAGTGTATCAGCATTGGTGGTCCTTTGGTATCCTGGCGTGGTGGTATTTAAAGAGATGGGTGCAAGAGAGGGTAGAGGGAAATAGACTCAGAGGGGCATAGAGTAGATTTTTATTGTTCTCCTGACATACAGGTTACCCTCTCATGTCCAAGGCTTTGAATGCAACAGGCTGTCCAATTGGCTACTCCTGTAGTTGGCCAGCCTATCGGGGTGGACTCCCTCCCAGTGTGTGTTTCATTATGCTACCAGTGACACAATAAAAAAAATAAGGGACCACACATCCCCCCCCTGGTGACGGGTTTTGAGCCCCGGCTCGGCTGACTGTCTGTGCCCTTCCTCTCTGTCTCCCTGTACTGTACATACCTGTCTCCCTTTGTTTCCTACTGTGCTGTCATGAAAATAATAAAATACGGAAGGAGATGGGGGGGAAAAAACAAGGATTAGTGAATAGCTATGTGCTGCAAAGATTTTTGGTTTTACAATAACAATTATGGCTTGGAGGAAAAGGTAACGGATTATTATTCTCTTTGAATAATGCTCCATTCATTGTCATATTCCCAATGATTCCATTAGTTGTTTTGTTTCTCGCATGGGCTACTTTCGCATGGTTACAGGTATTCCGGGACAGCACTGCTGTAGTTAGATGACAAACTGTTGCTCCGTCACGTTTGATCCATCACTCAGATCATTCTTGATTCGAGTTGTTTGACGATTATCCTGATCCTTCAGGGGAAAAAAACAAGTCTTCCAAAGACATAAAGACAGGCAACAGTATCAAATCTAATGTCATTACAACATTAGCACCCTGTCAGAAACAAATCAAGGTGTATGTAAATGTATTTGTATTGCTCACAAACACTCACAGGGTCCATGTCTCTTTTTTTCTGCAGGTGAATTACACTCTGCTGGGGGAGATCTGTAACCTGTGGCGTAACTATGATGACACTCAGGACTCATGGGACAGTGTGCAAGACATTACAGACTGGTTCTTTGACAACCAGGGATACTGCAGCCTGAAGCCGGCCCTGGACGCTGGAACGATCCTGACATGGTCTGTCCGCTGTCTGTCCTACGTCCGACCATTGTCTGACCCTTACTTACACCAATCCCTCTGTCCTTCTTTCTGTGCTCTCCTCTCTGTTCACGTCTAATACTGTACTCTCCTCACAATTGTATTGGTAGAGTTTTCACCCAATTTCACATTTACTTTGTTCTGTATCTTACATTTATTGACGCCTGTATACATTACTTGCTGATTGTCCACTGTTATTGCCAAGCGTCGCTCTTACCCCTACACCTATCTTGCCAATATTAACCTTGTTCCTGCATTTGGAAGGGACTAGGAGTCACTCTGCTCACATTGTTTTATTTATTTACATTTATTCACATTGTTGTACATCTCATTAACCTTACATATTTATCATTTTTCTCTCCCAGCTGATCATAGGAAACGTTGGCCTCAGTGTGGACCAATCACGCTCTCAGATGGCTCTTTGGGCGATCATGGCTGCACCTCTCATTATGTCTAACAACCCTCGGACCCTAAGCAGTGAGGCCAGGGCCATCATGCAAAACAGAGCTGCCATCGCCATCAACCAGGATCCTATGGGCGTCCAGGGAAGACGCTTGCTACAGGTGACCCTCAATGACAAAATTACACATTTGTTTATGAGTCACATAGATAAATTCTGGCCGTATGAAATTCACTTCATTCAGACAGTTAGGAGACAGGCAAGTGGGAGAACAGTAGGAAGGGGACTGAACCCTGGTCACCGATTGGTAGTAGAGTATGTGACTGGCTGGGAGCATTATCACTAGACCACGGTCTCTGCACGAAATTCACTGTTTACTCTCCTTTTCTTTGTTTGTATGTCACTCTCCTTTTTACAGGAGAGGAGGTCATGTTGAAGTGTACTGGTGGCCCCTCTCCCAGTCGGCTAGTGCTCTGGTGTCCCTCAGCCGTTGCCAAGACATGGTCTATCACTGCCACACCTCCCTGGCCAAGTTAAACTACACAGCAGGTGTGCTCCTCTTTCCTGATTCCTTTCCTAGTTCTCTCCAACCACATTGTAGTGCATGCCGACTCGATTTCTTCCAGCGCATGATGACTGTATTTATTCCTGTTGAGGGAAGTGGAAGTTTGAGCTGTGGGCTGTGTTTTTGTAAGTGACACAGTGTTGTACCTCTACATTTGTACTCTTCTATATCTTTCAGGCTTATGACGTGTTCCCTGGGAAAACATTGAGCGGACTGTCTGCCACCACAGAGTTCACCGTCTCCATCAACCCCTCAGGAGTCGTAATGTGGTACGTCTATCCCAAAATGCACTACGAGCATCAACAGGATGATGGTAGATACCCCTACATCCGATAGAAATACAGGATGTCCTCCTCGCTCGACTTCCATAAGCCGAGGGTTGTGCCTCCTAGTCTGCTCTGAGGAGACATGAAGTAAGCACGCAGGAACTCCATCAATCCAGATCAAATCAAAGATATTTGAGTCAGGAAGAATATAGATTTTGTTTGCAACGTTGTATTTTACCCATATGTAATCTCGGCAACCCAGAACTGAAATCTTGCGCCAGCTACTCGATTAAGTTCTTGGGGTAGACGAAAGAGAAATCATACTAGAACCAGTGGCGGAAACAGGTCGGCAGCTCCATCACCGTCTCTGTCTGCAACAATTAATGTTATGTGCGTCTGCCCATGAGGAGATTAAACCATGTGTAATATTTCAAAATGTATAATTTATTTGTATTTTGTTGTGTGACCTCTATTCTAACAGGAAGGAGCGGTTCAGATCTTGCCTATGTATAATAAAAGGAGGGTGTAATGAGGTGCAGAATTGAGACTGCATAGAGTAAGATGATGAACTTAACATGCAACAAGACTTTCAGTCATGCAATAGTGTACAAGGTTCGGAGCTGTGTCAAGAGGAAGTGTGTGCCCATAGCAGTCATTCCCCCTTTCCACCACTGAGGGGCAGTGTAGACAGAGTTTCACAACAACCATTAGTGGGTTCCCTTTACCCTTGAAACACCAGCATGGCTATATCACATTAGATTAGGTTGCACAAGGAAATTAGATGTTGTGCTCCAGAATAGGCCAAGCATGTTTATTTGGTGATGGGATAAACAGCTGGTGATGCCGGTCTGATAGGGCTTGTGGATAAGCGATACACTAGGTGTCTTGTTGGTACAGTGCCTTGCAAAAGTATTCAAACCCCTATTTTGTTGTCATTACAACATGTCATTTAAATGGATTTTAATTTGGATTTAATGTAATGGACATACACAAAATAGTCCAAATTGGTCAAGTGAAATGAGCAAACATGTTTGTTGTTCGCCAAAAGGCAGGTGGGAGACTCCCCAAACATATGGGAGAAGGTACTCTAGTCAGATGAGACTAAAATGTAGCTTTTTGGCAATCAAGGAAAATGCTTTGTCTGGCGCAAACCCAACACCTCTCATCAACACCATCCCCACAGTGAAGCATTGTGGTGACAGCATCAGGAAACTGGTCAGAATTGAAGGAATGATGGATGGCGCTAAATACAGGGAAATTCTTGAGGGAAACCTGTTTCAGTCTCACAGAGATTTGAGACTGGGACGGAGGTTCACCTTCCAGCAGGACAATGACCCTAAGCATACTGCTAAAGCAACACTCAAGTGGTTTAAGGAGAAACATTTAAATGTCTTGGAATGGCCTAGTTAAAGCCCAGATCTCAATCCAATTGAGAATAATCTGTGATATGACTTAAAGATTGCTGTACACCAGCGGAACCCATCCAACTTGAAGGAGCAGGAGCAGTTTTGCAGTTTTGCCTTGAAGAATTGGCAAAAATCCAAGTGGCTAGATGTGCCAAGTTTATAGAGACATACCTCAAGAGACTTGCAGCTGTAATTGCTGCAAAAGGTGGCTCTACAAAGTATTGAATTTTGGGGGGCTGAATAGTTATGCACGCTCAAGTTTTCTGTTTTTTCTGTCTTATTTCTTGTTTGTTTCACAATAAAAAATATTTTGCATCTTCAAAGTGGTAGGCATGTTGTGTAAATCAAATAATACAACCCCCTCCAAAATCAATTTTAATTCCAGGTTGAAAGGCAACAAATTATAAAAAATGCCACAGGGGGTGAATACTTTTGCAAGCCACTGCATGACCTCTAGGTAGGTATGCCTTTTTTCAGTTCTATGAAGGTGGCACATGCACACACACATCTACTCGGTACAACCAGAAGAGGATGGGTCACCCCTCTGAGATGGGTTTGATTAAACATGATCAAACCCGCACATCAAATCACATGTTATACAAGGGACACCAATTCACTTATCTATACCTCTGAGGCTCTCACACACATACATGTTATACCAAACCATCACACATCCTTACTCATCTCCAGTCTATATACAAAAACAATTTAGCCTGTTCCTCTCTGTCTCTCTTCCAAATGGTCCTCTTCTTTCCCTCCTCTAGCCTTGCTCTGGTTCGGCGTACGTGTAAGAAAGGAGCATCAAGGCTGGCAGGAGTCCAGGAATCTCTCCTGGTACAGAGCATCTCTGTCCACAGTGCTTTGTCTGTGTGTTTCTGTGTATGTTATTTTCCATGTGCCCATTACAGTAAGCAGAACAAAATGTTTCACTGTGGGTGCATGTGTGTGTGTCTCATGCCATGCCATGTCATTATGTTCCATTCTGTCTATATGCCACTGAAATTAGCAGGTTTATGTGTTGGCTGTGCTACACTGCAGTCCAGATCTCAGAGAAGGCCTTCTAATTGTCCTCCATGCATTATCGCAGACGTTATCCTAATTTCTAGAGGCAAGCGCTGTTTTTGGGCAGCAATAAGCAATTTATCCACTTTACCAATACCCTAACTAAGCCTAAACCAAGCTGTAACCTAAATCCTAATTGTAACATAATTCTTATGCCTCATTTGTAGCTAATTTCAGGAACTTCCAGGTTTGCAATAATGGTGAATGGGAGAGGTGGCATGAGGAAGAGGCAAACTAGCCAACCAGAGGTCAGATCGTAGCATGTTGTGGCAAGTTTGTAGGTCTACTGTATGTTTTACCTCCAGATTTTCCTCAATACATTACCACAGAAATCCTCCTGAACTCAGAATAGTCACAACAGCCAGGTCACACAGCAGATGCTTCCTAGTAGGACAGCGTCTCCCGGGCCGCTGTGCAGTATATGACATCCACTGCCAGCCCCTTCCGCAGCCCCACACATCCACAGTGCTCAGCCTGGTCTTTATTGTGACGTAATACAGGAGGCATGCGGTGCCCAGGTCTCATAGAGGATGTCACACAAGTGTTCCTATGCAGCCCTGTGATGTGGGCTCTGTGGATGCTGCACAATGGGTATTCTGTGGGATATGGTTATGAGCAGTTCTCATAAACAGTTATCAGCCAGATCTATGAGGGCCTTGTGGAACTGAATTAAAACCACAGAGAGGGAGGAATCTAAATTGCATCATCCAGTGGTCACGTGGCCAACAAAATGGGCTCACGTACAAGAGACATATGCAACAATGACAGTGTTGCATTCAGAAGCTTTTGGATAATGATTAGGAGATAGATCGTCTTTTTTAGTGATATAGGATGGAAAGATTGAGCATAATATGCAGTAGGGGACTTTGTGAACTGCTTTGTGTTGGTGAAATGGGCCGGTGCCTCCTGCTCCATCTATGACAGCGAACAGATGAAGCGGGCGATTGTCATTCTGTTGCGGAACCCATCGGAGCTTGGCAAGGGCAGCTGCTCCACAAACTCTGTGGTCGATTTTGATTTTTAGGTACTCATTGTGTTTGGTGAGTTCAATGTTTCTGAAATGCTGTATTGGAAATGTCATCAAGATCAAGCAGTAATACACCATGCACACATACACATTCTCAGCCATGCATGTACGCACGCACACACGCACGCACGCACGCACACACACACACACACACACACACACACAATGACACTGGGGATGTTCGTCATGTGCAGTGTCTGATTAGGGCTCATGTGGGAATCAAACCCCTCCGCTCTCTTCCGATGTCCGGAAATCTCGTCACAGAAATTCAACACTTGCCCCATTGTTACACTGTCTCATTACGCTAGTGTAGAGAGAGAGAGAGAATTGAGGGAGCGAGACAGGCTGGTATTGAGAAATATATCCTTGACTATACTCACATAGACACTGTCTCTCTTTCTCCGTCTTTCTCTGCTACATTGCTGTGAGAAGATGGCTTTATCCTGCCTCTTTCTTTCCTCTGTCTGTTTCATCCTCAGGGTGTGCAGGTGGATGAAATAGGCCATGCCCGTTAAGGGATGAGTGGTTGAACAGTGAGAATGACTGAAAGAGCTGAGCAGCTCACAGTCACAACACAATGATGGCTAACTTGGTGGAAAATATATATAAAAATAGCCCACTATCCCAATCACTGTTTTTTGCTGTCTAGCCACAACACAGCACTGGACGTAAACACTCACATCATAGCACCTACAATCACAGACGCGACATCATGCACTTTTCAAATATAGCTTAGTCTTCCAAAGTAGCTGAGTCAGACTAAAAACCATATATATCATCTGAGGAGAGATGAGCCAGTCTAGTTGTCTCCTCACGTCTCCACCCCATCTTCTTCTTCGGCTGCATCTTTTCGCAGATGTCTGGCACCTCGGCGGTTCTCTGCCTTATTGCGGCATCCTGGCCAGCTTTTATTCATGGCCCCTGAAGGGAAGTCTTCTGTTCAAATAAACCTGGAGACTGTTCAGCAAACAGGATTCAGGTGTTTCTTAAACTTTCTGCTTTTTTACTGGAATTCTTTACAGGCTGCTAGGTAAACCTGCTGTTATTCTAGCTGGAGTCACTGAAAAGGGGTGCGCGGGTGTGTGCATGGGTATTTATGTGTGTGGGTGTGTGAGTTTGAGTGCATGTGCTAAATGACAGCCTTAAGTAGTTTGGAAGGGTGGGCGCTTTCTATAAGATAATTTTCCCTGGGGAAATAAAAATGCCAGGGTAGAGCAGATCCCTGAAATCCCTCAGCATTAAAATGTATCATCTCCTGTAGCTTGCACCAGACATTTAACATAAGCCAAAGACAATCATCTGTACAGAGCTCTCCATTGTGGATTAAACCTCTCCTCTCATGTGGTTTACAATGTTTCTGAAGATGCTGGGAGTGGTAAATATATATTTGGGAAACTTCCCGGCCAAGACCTGCATGGAACCAAATTCCACAGATGACATACACGAGGGAAAAGGTCTTCCAACTGTCTGATCTCAAGTAATTTTTCTGAAGAGATCCATAGCGCATATCCAATTGAAAACCCAGGTCAGTGCATGTATCCTCTGAGGTTGCAGTACAGAGAACGTCCTATAGGGCTCCCAGTCAACGGGAAGGCTGGAAAAGAAAGAAAATCGATGAGACTAGACCCAGGTGCCTAGCACATTAAGTGCTAGTGCTATGCTATTTGTAGCTATTTATTTTAGTGCTCATGCATTGTATGGCCCCTCTAATGCTTTCTACCTCTGTGTGCACTTTGGGCTTGAATACTGATTACTGGATCACTGTGTTCTGATCCAAAACTTCCTGCGGGAGATTAACCTGGGTGACCTTGCCATTGGCACTAATCCAGCCCATCATTATGACTTACTGCCCTTAATACGGCCCCCGCACCTTCCATCCCCTCCGCCCTCCGCCCTCCGTCTTCTCCCCCCACTGACCACCGTCTGAGGGCAGAGTAGGGGGAGAGAAGTGCCAGGGATGGGGCCATGGGTCACACTCACCATGATAATGTAGTACCAACAAGATGAAAGATTATCACGCTTGCTTTCCTAGAACCCACTGCTGCGGGGCTGACATACAGCTAACTTACAGTTCCACGTGGGATCGAATCTTGACCCCACTGCTCGTCTGCACTGTTCCCCCTCATATCTGTCTCTTCTTGGCCTACATTCATGTCTATCCCTATCAGTAAAACAATAAAAATCCTAAGGAGAGTAGACTTCCACTACCACTCTCCTTTAAAATAAAGTTGACTGAAGCTGTTCTTGTGGCCTGGTTTTTGGCATTTACACGGTCATGTTTAGATGTTGACGTCATACTCGAGGTGTTGTGGAATTTCCAGATCCTTTTTTTTGTGACAAATGCTTTGCCAAGACTCTGGGTCCCTCACCATTATGGCCAGGCTTGGTGGCACCCGGTGCTGACACTAGAGCCACTGCAAGTGACCCAGATTGACACTCTGGACCCGACAGCCGGTACAGCCAAATCAATTAACAACCTCAAATGACCCATTATATAACCAATTACAACACACAATACAGTCTTCCTGCTTGGGTGGACCCAACTCAACCCCACAGCCACAATAAATACCATGTAACTCTACATTACATTTAACCTCTGGTGAAGCAGGACATCACTCTGTGGGTGGCCTGGATATCCTTGAGCTGCTGGCCGTGGTAGTGGTTGGAGGCAGTAGTTGATCATATACACATCAGCATACAGTCCAGTAAGTATTCTCAGTTTTTATGAATGGGTCTCTGGGTTTGCCCAGCAGTGGCTGCTCTTGACCTGTGAGGACAGACTTGTTAACCTCCGCACCACTCCACCCCACCCACCTTCACCCCCCAGCCAAGCCTCTTCCCTGGGCTTGCGCCCAGGCGTATACATGGCCGGCTGCACGTTGCAGCAGCTTAAGTCCTTGGTGGCAGAAGGCCAGCCTGTCAGCTGCCTCCTGGCAGGAGAGAGTAGGTCAAAGTCAGAGCCACCTGCCAGTAACTAGCTCAGAGAGCAGCAGGCTAGCAAAACCAAACCACACAGAACCAGCTTGTTAAACCTAGCCTAGAGCATGCTAACAAAGTAGGGCATACAGTAGCATGCTAGCAAAGTAACATAGCACATGCCAGCAAAGCAGCATAATGTAGATCAGGCAGCATAGAGTGCACTAGGCAAACATCTCCACATTGGCACGATGTGGGTCCGATGTGGACTGAAATATTGGCGCCATGTAGGCTGCCAGCATTGGTTGTCGCTATCATACATATGTTGTTTTACAAGAGAAACTGTTAAGTCTGGAGGAAACCTGGCACCATCCCTATGGTGAAGCACGGCAGTGGCAGCATCATGCTGTCGGGATGTTTTTCAGCCGCAGGGAGTGGGAGACTAGTCAAGATCGAGGGAAAGTTGAACGAAGCAAAGTACAGATAGATCCTTGATGAAAACCTGCTCCAGAGCACTCAGGACCTCAGATTGGGCGAACGTTCACCTTCCAACAGGACAGCAACCCTAAGCATGGTGTGGGATAGCCCATGTTGGGCTTGGTGTGGGCTGGCCCGTGTTTGGCTTGGTGTATGCTGGCCCGTCTCGGACTGCTGTGGGCTAGCCTGTCTTGGACTGTTGTAGGCAAGCACGTGTCGGACTGGTGTGGGTTAGCCCATGTTGGGCTTGGTGTGGGCTGGCCCGTGTTTGGCTTGGTGTATGCTGGCCCGTCTCGGACTGCTGTGGGCTAGCCTGTCTTGGACTGTTGTAGGCTAGCACGTGTCGGACTGGTGTGGGTTAGCCCATGTTGGGCTTGGTGTGGGCTGGCCTGTGTTGGGTTGGTGTAGGCTTGCCCATGTTGGGCTGGTGTGGGCTTGGTGTGGGATAGCCCATGTTGGGCTTGGTGTGGGCTGACCCATGTTTGGCTGGTGTGGGCTAGCCTGTGTTGGGCTGGTATAGGCTAGCCCATGTTGACCTGATGGGGGATTGGTGTGGGCTAACATGTTGGGCTGGTATGGGCTTGTTGTGGTCGTAGGAACCCTGTGTTGGGCAGATGTGGGATTGCTGTGGGCTAGCCTGTGCCCACCTTGCCCACAAAATACCCACAAAGGGCCAATGGGATCATGTTTGCTGGGTGGCCTATACTAGCAAAGCAGCATAGATCATGCTAGCAATGCAGCATAGAGCATGCTAACAAGCAGTGCAGATTTCAGTTGTCTCTTATCTGATTATTGTAATGCTCTTAGGAATGAAGTGACAAAATAACGATTGGATTTGAAGAAGTGGAAGCAATTCCAGGATTTCACCATTTAAACATTCAACCATTCATAAAATGACTTTGTAGGCTCACATACAGTACATTGATATGGTGAATGGAAGTTAAAGTACGCCTATGGAACAGACTTTGAACATACTGTATTATGTCATCCACCGTCAGACTGAGACTGGGACCTCAGGTTCCAGCTGGCAATGAAGGAAGGGTGTGGACATGTCGGGCTGATAGATGCGGTTTCGTGATTTCACACTGAATTACCATGACCAGGAAGTAAGGTGATGTGACACACTAAGCAATTCGACAGAACTGGAGTGAAATATGACAATGATCAGACAATCAGATTGTACACTTATGGTTTCTGGGCTAGTGTGTCCTAGGTCAGAGTAGTTAGCGTACTTTTGGGCACAGAGTCCGGGGGTAGGCTTTTGGGGAGAGAGGGTGCGAGGCCTATTAGTCCAGAGGACGTGCAGTGCTGCACTGCTGCCACCCGCAACATTGTACGCTTCATGCTCCACCTAGCTTCAATACCACAAACATCCCCTTGTTTAATAGGAATGTTCAGTGGTCAGCTTCTACAGGGCCTTTCCTATATGCCAACTTCATGTATAATTATTTGATCAATCACTTGATACTTTGCAATGCTTCGCAAATACATTGTGCATACAGTACCAGTCAAAAGGTTGGACACACCTACCCATTCAAGAGTTTTTCTTTATTTTTTATTGTTTTCTAGATTGTACAATAATAGTGAAGACATCAAAACTATGAAATAACACAATAACACATCATGTAGTATTTTGTATTTGTCTTTATTATGGATCCCCACCACCCCTACCTTGTCACAACACAACTGATTGGCTCAAACACATTAAGAAGGAAAGAAATTCCGCAAATGAACTTTTGACAAGGCATACCTGTTAATTGAAACGCATTGCCAGGTGACTACCTCATTAAGCTTTTCGAGAGAATGCCAAGAGTGTGCAAAGCTGTCATCGTACCAATGGCTACTTTGAAGAATATCCCATATAAAATATATTTTTATTTGTTTAACACTTTCTTGGTTACTAACTAATTGCCTTAATTTTGCTGGACCCCAGGAGGAGTAGCTACTGCCTTGGCAGCAGCTAATGGGAATCTATAATAAATACAAATACAAGGTGTTGAAAGAGTTCCACGGTGATGCTGGCCCATGTTGACTTGAATGCTTCCCACAGTTGTGTCAAGTTGGCTGGATGTCCTTTGGGTGGTGGACCATTCTTGATACACACGGGGAAACTGTTGAGCATGAACAACTCAGCAGTGTTGCAGTTCTTGACACTCAAACTGGTGTGCCTGGCACCTTCTATCATTCTCCGTTCAAAGGCACTTATTTTGTCTGGACCATTCAGCCTCTGAATGGCACACATACACAATCCGTGTCTCAATTGTCTCAAGGCTTCAAAATCATTATTTAACCTGTCTCTTCCCCTTCATCTACACTGATTGAGGTGACACCAATAAGGGATCATAGCTTACACATGGATTCACCTGGTCAGTCTGTCATGTTCCCAATGTTTTGTACACTGTGTTTTGTACACAGTGTAAATGACATCCCAAATGGTAGAATGAAGTCAAAATAAGGAATAAAGCTTTAAGGTTACCGTCTCCCCAAACTGCCTCCACTACTGCTCCTCTCTCTCCTCTCACTCCCCTCTCTTTTGTCTCTCTCTGTCCTCTCCACTCATCATAGGTTGATAAGATTATCCTCCTGGTCGAGGCTGGTTTATACTTCTAACCTGTGAGGGGTTCCCATATCGCTAATGAAAACTGCCTTCGCCACTGCTGGCTGATATGACCACACCGTTGTGTGCACCATCATCACTGATCATTGTTAGAGTAGAATAGACCCACTGTATACTGTTATCTCTGCTCATGGCTCTGCCATCAGCCATTAAGTATCTATGGGCAACCTATCTATGACTTATTTTAAATGACGTTATGGTGAATTGACTTTGGATGTGATTCCTATTTTCTTGCTGGGATGATTGTCACTGGTAAATTGATCATGCAAGAGTCTGAAAAACAGCTTCTATCTCAAGGCCATCAGACTGGTAAATAGCCATCACTAACTAGCACATTAGAGGCTGATGCCTATGTACATAGACTTGAAATCACTTTAATAAATGGAACACTAGTCACTATATTAATGTTTACATATCTTGCATTACTCATCTCACATGTATATACTGTATTCTATACTATTCTACAGTATCATAGTCAATGCCGCTCTGACATTGCTCGTCCATATATTTATATACTCTTAATTCCATTCCTTTACTTAGATTTGTATGTATTAGGTAGTTGTTGTGGAATTGTTAGATATTACTTGTTAGATGTTACTGCACTGTCGGAGCTAGAAACACAAGCATTTCGCTACACCCGCAATAATTTGATAATAATAATAATGATTTGATTTGAGTCATGAATGACATGAACATCAATTATGCAGTGCCCAATGCCACCAGAGAGCTGATGCTAATCATGTGAGAGGACAGTGGACTCATGTAATATATTTCTAAGAAAAACCAGAGTCAGTGGCTATGATTCCTTTAGGCTGGAAGTGTAAACCTCCTTGGTAGTTCTGGTAAATTGATGGGTGGAGTGGATTGTTCAAATTCAGGTCCAGACCAGAGTCCCTGTGCCATAGGAATTAGATAGCAATCAACTATAAATTGCCAAGTGATATCAGAGTGCTGATCAGAGTTCTGATGCTAGTGCTGTGGTTCAGTGGACTTGGGATGCTCCCTAGATAAATTCCCCCTCAGCTCATCACAGTGATGAATCATTCTAAACAGAGCTTTGCCACGCTGGCATTAGTGTCCTGGTGCTTTTACATGGGTGTTTATAAAGTTACACTGTGGAGTTTACTTTGAGGCATCCAATAAAAAGAACGGCTGATGTGATAAGAACATCTGACGCTAAACGGCTGCATACAGAACTGTATGTCTGGGGCCAGGTGTGTGTGTGCATGTGTGGGTGTGTGTAGGTGTGTGCGTATATACAGTTGAAGTCAGAAGTTTACATACACTTAGGTTGGAGTCATTAAAACTCGTTTTTCAACCGCTCCACTAATTTCTTGTTAACAAACTATAGTTTTGGCAAGTCGGTTAGGACATCTACTTTGTGCATGACACAAGTCATTTTTCCAACAATTGTTTACAGACAGATTATTTCACTTATAATTCACTGTATCACAATTCCAGTGGGTCAGAAGTTTGTATACACTAAGTTGAGTGGGCCTTTAAACAGCTTGGAAAATTCCAGAAAAGGATGTCATGGCTTTAGAAGGTTCTAATAGGCTAAATGACATCATTTGAGTCAATTGAGGTGTACCTGTGGATGTACTTTCAGGCCTATCTTCAAACTCAGTGCCTCTTTGCTTGACATCATGTGAAAATCAAAAGAAATCAGCCAAGACCTCAGAAAAAAAACTGTAGACCTCCACAAGTCTGACTTTAAATGTATTTGGCTAAGGTGTATGTAAACTTCCGACTTCAACTGTGAGTGTGATTGAATGATTATACATTTCCACATTGCTTCTGTCACAGGCCACACACAACTCTCCTGACTCATCACTTCTCCTTTTCGTGCAGACGTCCAGTGACCTTACTGATGTCCGTCCGTCTGACGTCCAGTGACCACAAGTGCCACTGTGAGACAAACGTTTTTATTTTTTAAACGTTTTTTATTTATTAATTAACTAGGCAAGTCAGTTAAGAACAAATTTGTATTTACAATGACGGCCTAGTGGTTTAACTGCCTTGTTCAGGGGCAGAACGACAACTTTTTATTTCAGGGGCACAATGACTTCACTTTGAGTTCAGAGTTAAAGAGGGAATCCACTATACATTGTAAACCCCTCCGTTAGGAATGGGTATAAGCTTTTGGATGACTCACACATTGACTCACCTTACAGGGGCTCCCGAGTGGTGCAGCGGTCTAAGGCACTGCATCTCAGTGCTAGAGGCGTCACCACAGACCCTGGTTCAATTCCAGGCTGTTTCACACCTGGCCGTTATTGGGAGTCCCATAGGGCAGCACACAATAGGCCCAGCGTCGTCCAGGTTAGGGTTTGGCCATCATTGTAAATAAGAATTTGTTCTAAACTGACTTGCCTAGTTGATTGAAGGTTAAATAAAACAACAGCCAAAGGTCTTGACTGACTTGATGGCTGTCATAGAAACCAACGGACAGAGGCCAAGCTTCTCACAATAATATCTGACGTTGCCAGCTCTGGCTGTCTTACATGTCTGCACGATGACAGAGTCAATATTGGAAAGTTGGCCGTTCTGCCAAATGGGAGACGTCCACTTTACAGACAGAGATAAACAGTTACCAATTTAGCTATGGTCACACACAGAAACAAATACTGTATTCAAACAGTTGATGTCTACAGTAACGAGGGGAACAAAAAGGCATTTTTGGATCCTGATTATGTGATCTTTTTTGTCTGAGTGCTAACATGGATACTCTTGTTTATAAGACCGATTTAAACATTCTAAAATATACCAATGTCATTGAAAAGGCGCGTTTGATATGTGTAATATTTAGCTATACACGTTCACCACAATGTATTTGCAACGCGAGATTGTTGCGCTTTGGTGCTTGGATACCAGATACTGACAAGTGTTGATTACTTTTCAACACTTCACCTGAGCGTCCCTGTTGCTTATTGCGGAAAGGTCGGCAGACATGGTAACAACACCAGTCGAGATGCAAAAAGGTAATCCGTAAATGAAAAGTTTGATTCTAATTGGTCAACCTTCCCCGAGAGTGGCAGTTGGAAAGGTCAGTGATATGTTAAGAGAAGTGTAACACAAAGAGAATTACACCCCCTGTAACTGTGGCAGGCAGGGATCTAGGGCAGAATTTTGTTTGGCGTGAGTCACTTTGGATACCCTCCAGTGTCACATTGTGCGGGGGTCAAAGCCAAAGCATTGTCCTATCGCTCTATCAACCCCCCAGCTCACATTTCTGGCAGGGCTCTGAGATCAAGGCAGATGGTTTAAATGCAGAGGATATCAACTTCATGGGACTGATATGGGTGATATATGACTGGAGAGGGCAATATATGACTGGAGAGGGCAACAAGCTCTGTTGTCCTCCATGGACCCAGTCACTGGATTGAGAACCATTATGACCACCTTTAAAGGACTGCCTTATTAGGGGTCAGCAGGATGGTCTCTGAGACCCGAGGGGTTGGAGATTTTAGATTGCTGATTTGGACATGTGTAAATAAATACTAACACAACCCAACTTGCACACACACACACTCTAGCTCATTAATTCATGTTGACATAATAGAGAACGTGTACACACACAAACACACACCAATACAAATTATCTTTACGATTGCTCACACTTGACTCTCCTACAGCCTAAAGTTCAAGACCAGCCATGACCAGAACATGACCTGGGCAGTGTTGACAGTTGGCAGAATTGCTGAAATGCCCAGGCAGGACTGGGAGAGCCTGTCCGAAGTAAGAACGTTAACTGATATGCTCTGTCATAATGTGGCTCAAAGGTTAGACATAAGAGTGGTCAAGGACCCTCAAGCCCGGATAAGAGCCTTAAGAGTCTTTCAAAATCAGGGAAGCTCACAGTCTGATCCACTGGTCCTAGGGCTGCATGATATGGCCCAAAAAATCTTTGCGAAATTTGCGATTGCGATTTTACTTGTGATTATAGATAAAAACTCTTGGGTAACTATAGAAATAGAATGATCGTTCTAAGTTCATAGTTGGAATACAGTGGGCATTTGTCATGCCAAACAAAACTGCTTTCCAAGTGCTCACAGTATTCAAACTACTAAATGATGTAAGAAATAAAGTGAATAGCTGCTTCGTTCTTGTTTGGAACAATCTGTTGACTGCATGCTGTTGTTTACGGAAGTTGAGAGAGGACATACAGTGGGGAGAACAAGTATTTGATACACTGCCGATTTTGCAGGTTTTCCTACTTACAAAGCATGTAAGTAGGAACACTTCAACTGTGAGAGACAGAATCTAAAACAAAAATCAAGAAAATCACATTGTATGATTTTTAAGTAATTCATTTGCATTTTATTGCATGACATAAGTATTTGATTACCTACCAACCAGTAAGAATTCCGACTCTCACAGACCTGTTAGTCTTTCTTTAAGAAGCCCTCCTGTTCTCCACTCATTACCTGAATTAACTGCACCTGTTTGAACTCGTTACCTGTATAAAAGACACCTGTCCACACACTCAATCAAACAGACTCCAACCTCTCCACAATGGCCAAGACCAGAGAGCTGTGTAAGGACATCAGGGATAAAATTGTAGACCTGCACAAGGCTGGGATAGGCTACAGGATAATAGGCAAGCAGCTTGGTGAGAAGGCAACAACTGTTGGCGCAATTATTAGAGAAAGGAAGAAGTTCACCCTGGGTCTGGGGCTCCATGCAAGATCTCACCCCGTGGAGCATCAATGATCCTGAGGAAGGTGAGGGATCAACCCAGAACTACACGGCAGGACCTGGTCAATGACCTGAAGAGAGCTGGGACCACAGTCTCAAAGAAAACCATTAGTAACACACTACACCATCATAGATTAAAATCCTGCAGCGCACGCAATGTCCCCCTGCTAAAGCCAGCGCATGTGAAGGCCCGTCTGAAGTTTGCCAATGACCATCTGGATGATCCAGAGGAGGAATGGGAGAAGGTCATGTGGTCTGATGAGACAAAAATAGAGCTTTTTGGTCTAAACTCCACTCGCTGTGTTTGGAGGAAGAAGAAGGATGAGTACAACCCCAAGAACACCATCCCAACCGTGAAGCATGGAGGTAGAAACATCATTCTTTGGGGATGCTTTTCTGCAAAGGAGACAGGCCGACTGCACCGTATTGAGGGGAGGATGGATGGGGCCATGTATCGCGAGATCTTGGCCAACAACCTCCTTCCCTCAGTAAGAGCATTGAAGATGGGTCGTGGGTGGGTCTTCCAGCATGACAACGACCCGAAACACACAGCCAGGGCAACTAAGGAGTGGCTCCGTAAGAAGCATCTCAAGGTCTTGGAGGGGCCTAGCCAGTCTCCAGACCTGAACCCAATAGAAAATCTTTGGAGGGAGCTGAAAGTCCATATTGCCCAGCGACAGTCCGGAAACCTGAAGGATCTGGAGAAGGTCTGTATGGAGGAGTGGGCCAAAATCCCTGCTGCAGTGTGTGCAAACCTGGTCAAGAACTACAGGAAGCATATCATCTCTGTAATTGCAAACAAAGGTTTCTGTAGCAAATATTAAGTTCTGCTTTTCTGATGTATCAAATACTTATGCCATGCAATAAAATGCAAATTAATTACTTAAAAATCATACACCGTCTCTAACAGTTGAAGTGTACCTATGATAGAAATTACAGACCTCTACGTGCTTTGTAAGTAGGAAACACTGCCGATTTCGCAGGTTCCCCACTGTATGTTACCAACCGGCTCAAACTGGTCTTATGTATAAACATTTGAAATGGTGTTTACATTGGATAAAAATAGACTTAGAACTACAACATTGTATATCATACACTCCAGTTGAGGAACAATGGGAAATCATTTTGCCTTAAGTTGCTAAACTTGTAAACTCACTTTGAGAAAATGGCCTTTGAATGTTTTGGTAATACTATTGGAGAGCCCTTCTTTGTCTACACCCATTCAGCATCATTCACACCCTCTTAAGCTTTAGCCCCACCCATCTATTTAAGGGTTGATCCGAATGTACTATGAACAGCAGTCAAGCACCCACGCTAACTTGTTAGCTACTTCTAGACATCTGAGTGAGAGAGAACAGCACACTGAACATTACTCACACTAGCAGATCTGGTTGGGCTGTTATGTTATCCAGAGCCTTGATCAGATTGTCCGTTCGTAAATTCAGCGCGTTTCACGTTGAGTGCACAGCGGATGCTTTGGCCGATGAGTTTACTGACATATTTAACGGGTGTTGAGCATTCGTAAATTCCTAAGTTATTCTGCGCTCTCTGGCAGCCATCGCAACGTATTCATCTCATGATCACGACATAACAAAATAGGTTTTGTCGAGATCACGAGATGATCAAAATTAACACGCATCGTCCATTAATTTGTTTAGATGCACAATAAGCACTTCAGGAGCCCTGTGGCTGCGTTGATTGCAATGCGGGGCATTTAAGCCCTGAACGATACCTATCAGGGAACACTGTCTCCCAGACAGTTTGCCGACCCAACACCACATCTAATCGCATGCAAGGAACAACGCAGCTAACTTGGCTAGTCTTGTTAGCTAGCTAGCAAGCTAGCGTGTCATATATTTCTGGTTGTTAGCTTGTATAACTGATGTGTGTAATTATAAGGGACACTTTTGTGGATACTATTTACATTTACAGTGGGTGAGCTCCATTCCTGACAGGCTCAGCCTCAGAGGCTGATCAGTCAGGAGGCTGCATTGTAGGCTGTTTCATAGGTAAGGCTCCTTGCAGGCAGATTAGCTGTCAAAGTGCTTCATATGCAGATGCATATCTGATCCATGGGGTGAGCTCTATTCCTGTCAGGCTGATCAGATTCAACAGCAGCCTCAGAGGCTGAAAAATCCGGATGCTGCATTATAGGCTGTTTCATATGTAAGGCTCCATTGCAGTATCCTGACTTATCAGCCTCTAAGGCTGCTATTGAATCATATTAGCCTGACAGGAATAGAGTGCATCCAGTCTTAATCATATACATAATGCATCTGCCTGCAATGACCTTTCCCTATAAAACAGCCTATAAGGCAGAATCCTGACTTATCAGCCTCTGTGTAACGATTCTCGTCCTCCTCTTCAGAGGAGGAGTAGTAAGAAGGATCGGAGGACCAATGCGCAGCGTGGTAAGTGTCCATATTGTATTTATTATATGAACAAAAAACAACGAGAACGAAACAAAACAGTCCTGAACGGTGAAATACAAAACACAGAACAGAAAATAATCACCCTTGAAAACTGGTGGGAAAAGGCTACCTAAGTATGATTCTCAATCAGAGACAACTAACGACACCTGCCTCAGATTGAGAACCATACCAGGCCAAACGCAAAATACAACATAGAAAAACAAATATGGACTGCCCACCCCAACTCACGCCCTGACCATACTAACACAAAGACAAAACAAAGGAACTAAGGTCAGAACGTGACACTCTGAGGCTGCTATTGAATCGGATCAAGCTCTGAGGCTGAAATTGAATCTGATCAGAAATGGAGCTGACCCACTCTGTAAATGTAAATATTATCCATAAAACATGGAGTGTCCATTACAATTATACACATATCAGTTACGCAAGCTAACAACCAGAATACATAACTAGCTACCTAGCTCGCTCACAAGAGTAGCCAAGCTAGCTATGGCATCGTTTAAGGCTTAAATGCCCCTCGAGGGCTTAGATGCCCCAAGAGGTCTTAGCTCAAGGTAAAGGACATTTTAGCTTGCTAACATTCTAACTTAGAAATTGATATTGAGCTACAAACACAAGTGAAAGCATGATGTTAGCATGAAATGTATCATCCCTTAGTTTAGCAAGCAATAAAACAATATGTCCACCGTAGGTTCTGCCGCCTCAATCACTCATCAATACGTCCACTTCTATTTATAGAGTTTATCTCATAATCTCGACAAAACAAATTTTGTCATGTCGTGATCATGAGATAAATAAGTTGTGATCTCGACATAACGAGGGAATCCTTTTTTGATTCATATGTCCTCTCTGGACATCCGTAGTTGTTTGGTCAAATCATGCCGAGTGAATCTCGAGCACAAGGAACTGCCTGTTTGAGTAACGGGGCGAGTCTTGGTGTATGTGGGATTGGGAAGTGTCCAAAAGAGAGAACTCTGTCAACTCGAGAAATAAAGCTAAAAAAAATAGCATTACAGATGTGGAATTTCAAAATATTGCAGCCTCTTTTGCTATGGATATTGCCCATGTCTAAGTTTTGTCCTCAATTTGTTTTTTACCCTGGACGCTTTTAAGAGAAAAGAAAATGACTGTGTTTTCGTCTTTTGAGCTTCTAGTCATGAAATCTATGCAGCCTACTCAATCACTCCGTATTGCTACTGTTTACAAGCCTCCTGGGCCTTATGCAGCATTCCTCAATGAGTTCCCTGAATTCCCATTGGACCTGGTAGATGGTAGATAATATTCACATTTTGGAAAAGTCCACAGACCCACTCTAAAAGTATTTCGGAGCCATCATCAACTCAGTGGGCTTTGTCCAGCATGTCTCCGGACCTATGCATTGCCACAGTCATATCCTGGATCTAGTTTTGTCCCGTCATAGAAATGTTGTGTATCTTAATGTTTTCCCTCATAATCCTAGACTTTCGGACCACCATTTCATTACATTTGCAATCACAACAAATAACCTGCTCAGACCACAACCAAGGATGATTAAAAGCTGTGTTATAAATTCTCGAACAACCCAAAGATTCCTAGATGCCCTTCCAGACTACCTCCACCTACCCAAGGATGTCGGACTACAGATATCAGTTAACCACCTAACCGAGGAACTAACCTTGGAGTAATACCCTAGATGCAGTCGCACCTCTAAAAAACAAAAAAATGGTCACAAGAAATTAGCTCACTGGTATACAGAAAATACCCGAGCCCTGAGGCAAGCATCCAGAAAATTGGAAAGGAAATGGCGCTCCACCAAACAGGAAATCTTCCGACTAGTTTGGAAAGACAGTACCGTGCAATGTGGAAGAGGCCTCACTGCTGCTCGTTCAGCCTACTTTTCCAACCTAATTGAGCAGAATAAAAACAAACCCACATTTATTATTGATACTGTCGCAAAGCCAAATAAAAGGCAGCATTCCCCAAGTGAGCATGGCCTTCAATTCACCAGTGATGAATGATCATTAGAAAGCAAATTACGGACTCCTCTTTTCTTCTGTGTATTTCTTCAAACCCCCGTTGCTTGCACAGAACTGCCACAAGCTCGGATCAATGCATCCACTCAGGTTTTTTTTTAACCTGTATCTCGACACATTCATGAAATTAGGTAAGGCCTTTAAACCTTCCAGCTACCTACTGGACCCTATTCCAACTAACCTACTAAAAGAGCTACTTTCTGTGTTTGGCACTCCTATGTTGAACATAAGTGGCTCCTTATCCTCTGGATGTGTACCAAACTCACTAAAAGTGGCAGTAATAAAGCCTCTCCTGAAAAAGCCAAACCCTGACCCAGACTTTTTTTAAAAACTATATTGAATCTCACATTCTTCTTAATTATTTGAGAAAAATATGTTGCACAGCGACTCACTGCCTTCCCGAAGACAAATAATGTATATGAAACGCTCCAGTCTGGTTTTAGACCACATCATAGTACTAAGACTTCCCTCGTGAAGGTGTTAAATGACATTTTAATGACGTCAGACCAATGCTCTGCATCTGTCCTCGTTCTCCTCGACCGTAGTGCCGATTTTGACGATTTTGACACATTCTTTTGGATAGATCGAAAACCCTAACTGATCTACAAGGACAATTTCTTGCCTGGTTTAGAGCTGATCTGTCAGAAAGATATCAGTTCATCTCTGTGGATGGTTTGTCCTCTGACAAATCAATGCTAAGTTTTGGTGTTCCTCGAGGTTCCGTTTTTGGACAACCTTTTTTTCACTTAAACACTACCATTCAAAAGTTTGGGGTCACTTAGAAATCTCCTTGTTTTTTAAAGAAAAGCACATTTTTGGTCCATTAAAATAACATCAAATTGATCAGAAATACAGTGTAGACATTATTAATGTTGTAAATGCAGCTGGAAACGGCAGATTTTTTTTTATGGAATATCTGCACTCGTGGCCATAAGTTTTGAGAATGACACAAATATTAATTTTTACAAAGTTTTCTGCTTCAGTGTCTACATATTTTTGTCAGGTGTTACTATGGAAAACTGAAGTATAATTACAAGCATTTCATAAGTGTCAAAGGCTATTATTGACAATTACATGAAGTTGATGCAGAGAGTCAATATTTGCAGTGTTGACCCTTCTTTTTTAAGACCTCTGAAATCTGCTCTGGCATGCTATCAATTAACTTCTGCACCACATCCTGACTGATGGAAGCCCATTCTTGCATAATCAATGCTTGGAGTTTGTCAGAATTTGTGGCTTTTTGTTTGTCCACCCGCCTTTTGAGGATTGACCACACATTCTCAATGTGAATAAGGTGTGTGGAGTTTCCCAGCCATGGACCCATAATATCCATGTTTTGTTCCCCGAGCAGCTTAGTTATCACTTTTTCCTTATGGCAAGGTGCTCCATCATGCTGGAAAAGGCATTGTTCGTCACCAAACTGTTCCTGGATGGCTGGGAGAAGTTGCTCTCTGAGGATGTGTTGGTACCATTCTTTATTCATGGCTGTGTTCTTAGGCAAAATTGTGTGTGAGCCCACTCCCTTGGCTGAGAAGCAACCCCACACATGAATGGTCTCAGGATGCTTTATTGTTGGCTTGACACAGGAGTGATGGTAGCGCTCACCTTGTCTTCTCCGGACAAGATTTTTTCTGTATGCCCCGAAAAAAATCGGAAAGGGGATTCATCAGAGAAAATGACTTTACCCCAGTCCTCAGCAGTCCAATCGCAGTACCTTTTGCAGAATATCAGTCTGTCCCTGATGTTTTTCCTGGAGAGAAGTGGCTTCTTTGCTGCCCTTCTTGACACCAGGCCATCCTCCACAAGACTAATGAGGGGTTCATGGCTCTGTTTAAATATATTTTCAATCATCCCTGGTCGCCATCACTCAAGATGGCGACCGGCAAGTTTGGCATGGTGGCAGCACTTTTACTTTGTGTTTGTTTTAAATGTTACTGGAAATAATCTGCTATTTAGATGAAAGAATAGTAAATTCTCAGCAACTTCTCAGTCATGCAAACTTTTTGAATCCATCCAGCACTTTGGTATATAACATTCCTTCCATATCCAAACTTTCATAGCACCTTGGCACAAACCAAAACGATCATTGAAATCCAGTCTGAAATCGCAACTTAATGGTGGAGATCTTATAATAACTCTATGCCTTCTCTTATTGGGTGATATCCATCAATACCATGGACCTCTCTTTATCACGAACCCCATCAAATGGCCTATGCCCCCATGCTCCTCTTGCGAACGTATGATAAAGAGTAACAGCAAAGCTTTGGTATTTTTGGAATGCGTGCAGTGGATTCATTTAAAATGTAGTGATTCTAGCTTTGGGCAAGGGGTCAATGAAGCATACCGTTGATGTCAGTGTGCTGTACCCGCGGGGTGTGTGAGCATTGAAGGTGGAGTGGGACCAGAGGACTTACAGAGAGGGTGGAGAGTGCACCGGAGGAGGGGGGTCCACAGCGGAGCAGAGGCAACCAGAGGCGAGTGACGGGATACACGGTGGTGAGGACGATGGAGGGGTGCTCCATGGCGACAGAGAGGCCACCGGGGGCAGGGCAGTGGGAAGATGGCAGCGCAGTGGGAGGCGAGTTACAAGTGGATCAGGAATTCAATGAGGCCTTTGGGAAGAAGGGCTTACATTTTGTGCACTTAAACGTCCGAAGCCTACTACCGAAGATTGATGAGATACACCTGTTGGTTTGCAAATCAGAGGAGGGTGTCTTATGTTTTACTGAGACATGGTTGGATTCATCTGTTTGTGACTCAGAAATTGAGATAGGTAATTACTCTGTTGTCAGGAAGGATCGGAATCGGAACGGTGGGGGGATATGTGCATTTGTAAGATCAGACATTGTTTTAACGTCAGATCAGATTTAAGCGCTGATCTGGAGATTGTCTGGCTGGGTATCTGCCTTCCCAAAACCAAGCCAATTTTGTTGGGGATGTGTTATAGGCCGCCCAAGCAGAATGCATTCTATGAAGGTCTTGAAATTGTGTTGTCAAACAGTAATGATTCCCTGTTGAAGGAAATACTTTTGTTAGGGGATTTCAATACTGTGTCTGCAAAAATAATAGCCCAACCTACAATGTATTTGTGCACTTTTGTAGATCACTTGCTCTGACCCAAATCATAAAGATCCCACCAGGATATGTGAAACAATGCAAAGTACAATTGACTTAATATTGTTGTCTGAAATCTAAAATGTCGCAGAGTGGAGTAATAGTATATGGAATCAGTGATCATTTTATTACATTTTGCACAAGGAGGATTTTTAAAGATATATTTAGGTGTTCCAAAACCGTTAGAATCAGAGGACTCAATAAATACTGTGTAGAAAAGTTTAGGGAGGAAGTGGGTAAAATTGACTGGTCACCTGTGCTAGATAGTGTAGTGGTAGACCGTGCCTGGGAAGTCTTTAAATGTAGATCCCTTGAATGTGGTGAATGTGACGGCTCCCATTAGACTGGTCAGGGTAAAGCAGAGATCTAGCCCTTGGTTTAATCATGAGTTTCTAGAATCTATCCAAGCAAGGAATAAGGACTTTAAGGAATGGAAGAACTCTCAAGAGCAGCATGATTTTATCCTATAGAAATGTCCCATCACAGAAATGAAGCACAGAGCAGGATGGATGAAGCTAAGAGGGGTTACTTTGCTGAGAAAATAATTGAAAACCAAAATGACCCTAAAAACCTTTGGAAATCATGAAAGGAACTAGGCTGTACTACCAAAAACAAACTAAAAAGTATTGGACTGAACAGGGGAGATGGTATATGAAAAAGCAGAGGTTGCCAATAAATTCAACTATTATTATTTTATTCTGTTGCCAGCAAGCTGGTTAGCAAGCTGCCCACCAGTTCTGGTTTGTATGGAAGCAACCAAGTCAAGAAGTATTATGTATAGTTAGGGGTTCAGCCAAAATCTTTTTCTTTTGCAAAGGTTGCAACAGCCAAAATAGTCAGTATGCTGGCAGAGTTTAAATGCTCCAAAGCCACAGGCCTGGAAGGTTTCTAATGGATTCTGCTGAGCAAATTGGCCCTTGTATTACGCATATCGTTAATCTCTCTCTTGAACAAGGCACCTTTCCCAGGGACATAAAACAAGCTAAAGTTTTACCTCTGTATAAGAAGGGAATAAAGTCTGACCCTGGGAATTATAGGCCTGTATATATCCTCTGTAACATCAACGATCCTGGAGAGAATTGAACATGAGCAAGTGTATGAATATGTTAGCAAACAGGGTCGAATGTATTATTTTCAGTCAGATTTTAGAAAAACATACTCCACTGATTCATGTCTACTTTACTTGACTGACTTCATCAGGAAAAAGATTGAGGGAAATCTCTGTGGAATGGTACTGCTTGACCTACAGAAGGCCTTTGATACAGTTAACCACTGTCTCCTAATCTCCAAACTGGAGGCACTGGAGTTAAGCAGTATCCCTCTAGGCTGGGTAAAGTCCTATTTTTCAGGAAGGGAGCAAGTAGTAGAGGTTAATGGTTCAATGTCTCAGGCAAAACCCCTGCGTTACGCAGGGGCGTGTGCTTGGGCCTCTGCTTGGGCCTTTTATTGTATATTAACGATATGAAAGATGCTTGTTCTTGCCGTCTTTTTCTTTATGCGGACGACTCTACACTTCTGGTGTCTCACAAAAGTAAAACTATGTTGGAGAGCATACTTAGCACAGAGCTTACCAACATTTGCAAATGGCTTGGAGATAATAAGCTATCTCTGCACATAGGGAAAACTGAAGCAATTATTTTTGGATCCAGACCTAAATTGTGTAGGTCGTCTGAAATCAGAGTGGAGTTCGGGGGTGAGGTGCTGACTACTAAAACCTCTGTTAGTTACTTGGGATGTATCCTTTATGGAAGCTTGGGAGGTGTGAGCATGGCCAGTACGGTGCTAGGGAAGGACTACGTTTTTGGGCAAAGTTTTTGACTAGAAGGTCCAGGCTGCTTGATAAGGACTCCATGAAAATGCCATTTTGACTATACTAGTACTTCCTGGTTTGGAGGCTTATCTAAACTTATGAAGGGGAAGCTCCAGATAGCCCAGAATAAGCTGATCAGGGTAGTATTGAAGGTGAGTCCACGTACTCACATAGGCAGGAGCTGCTTTCAGGAACTAAACTGGCTGCCTGTTGAGGCTAGGGTGTCCCAGATTAGACTAGGTTTGGTTTACAGGAGTATTTATGGTCCTGCGCCCAGATATCTAAGTGATTACTTTCCTCGTGTTAGGGATGCACACAATCACAGCACCAGATCAGGTGTTGCTGATGTGTGCTTATATAGGTTCAGGAGTAATGCTGGCAAAGGTACTTTCTTGTATACTGGAGCTTCAGAATGTAATGAGTTGCCTTTGCCTATAAAAAACAACATCCTCTCTGGACAGCTTTAAAAATACAGTTAAAATATGTTTGATGTCTTCTGTGCCCATATGAATAACCCCTATGGTGTAACTGGAATGATGAGATAGATGTTCTTCTTCTCTGTTTTTGTCTAGCCATGTGTCTCAAGAGGACCACAATGGAAATAAGTCCCAGACTTTATTGTGCGTTATCCTCAATGATTTTATTCATGTGCATGTATGGCTTTTAAGATTTATGTGTGCTTGTTTTTTTTTAAATGGTTGAGTTAATAAACTAAACTAGAGAGGGAGGTGAGCATCTGCTTCAGCTCCAGCAGTGGAATCAGACGGCTGCTGAGGATGCGCTTACCTTCCGGACAGTAGTAGCTTCCAGTGGATGGAATGAGCCGGTGCTCAGCATGTTATTTAGAAGAGATATGACAACCTCAACCTGGATGCACTCATTGCGATGGCCATCTGTCTGGATAACTTCCTCCGGGAGCGTCGGCATCTCCATCGCTTCTCTCCCTCCTTTGGCGAGTGTTCGGGATCAGAGCCTGAAGCCATAGAGGTAGGGGTCACACGCCTTCCCGTGGCAGAACGATGCAGATGGATACAGCTGGGGCACAGTCTGTACTGTGGCCAGGGAGGGCAACAGCGCCAGCGGTGTCCGTTACTTCAGAATCCTGGATCCACTAGAGCAGAGGGACGGTAACATGATGTTACATCCCCTGGACCAGGAGTGAGTATTCCAGCTACTGCCCTTCCTGTTAGACTCTTTTTAGTACCCGTCACTCTGGCTGACTCTCCCTCGTGCCCTGTGTCTACAGCTTTAGTGGATTCCGGCGTCGCGGGCAACTTCATGGATCAGAACCTTGCCTCCTCTCTCAATATTACTACCTACCCACTCTCCTCTCCTTTTCCGGTTCAAGGTCTCGACTGTCGGCGTCTAGGATCTGGAACCATCACACATCACCCAACCACTTACCCTCACTGTGGAGCCCAATCACCAGGAAAACATTCCCTTCATCACCAGTACACCAGTTCACAAGATCATCCTCGGCCAACCTTGGCTTCTGCGCCATAAACCTACCATCTCATGTTCGAGGATGAGAATCCTCACCTGAATACCGGAAGACCTGCTTTCCTGTTCCCTGTGGTTCCACGTCGGTTGAGAGTCCTGTGGTTGCCCTCCAGCCCCACATCCCGGAGGAATATCAGGATCTAAGAAAGGTATTCTCCAAGATATTCTCCAAGACCCGCGATACCTGAAACCTGTCGAACGCTGAAGCCTGAACTAAAGACTTCAGTTTAAAAGCTGACAGTGTTTTTTTTAATATACTTTTATTTTATTTTCAATCCTGTGGCTCTGTTGGGCTAAATTGCTGTGAGCGCTGCTATCTGTTTTGGGATCCTGCCAGGTTCCGTATAGGGGGAGAGACTCGAAAGCCCAGCCAGCCTAGCTGGCATGGCTGGCTCAAATTGAACGTTTCCAACATTAAAGAAGCTCAATTTGAATTTTAATGCCATTTAATTTTAATGCCGTGTTGGTTCTCCATAGCCGACTGGCCGGTGCTAGGCAGTGTTCCATCCCCGAAGGGGTCTCCCACTTCCCTGAAGAACGGAGCTGATCTCAACCCAACTAACCGGCCGTGGAGGTATGTCACTCGCTGTGGAAGTCGAAGAAGGCATCCTCTGGCAATGGGGGGCTCCATGGAGATGTTCAGCCTGGACCAGAAACAGCTTTGCCGCCTTGGATCCAGAGGTTCCGGTGCCTTCGTCCGTGGCTCTGTCTCCCTCTCCGGTGGCTTCTACCTCGGGTTCAGATCCTCGGAGCTCACCTCACCAGACCGTGAGGCTGCCTGAGAGACCGGCCCATTCAACATCACTAGTTGTCATCATAGGCAGACCTATACTGAGAAACATCTCAGTCCCCAAGGCAAAAACCCTGTGCTACCAAGGAGCACAAGTGCAGGCCATAACAAGGCTGCTTCCGACTGTTCTACCACAGATGCAGGGAGCTGACACTGTCATAGTCCATGTGGGGTCAAACGACATCAGGAGGGCTAGCCCAGAACATTTGAAAATGGATTTGAATTAACTAAAATTACTCCAAAAAACATTGGGCCGCGGGTGTGAAAGATTCAGCAGATTGCTGGCATTACACATCTGGAAAAGACTACTGTAGCTATGCTGGAGTCACTTTTATTGATAACTTTGACACCTTCTGGAAACAGAAGATACTCTACAGGAATGACAGAGTAATCATCTTGGCTCCTGGACTCTGTCCACGCATTTCAAAGCTGTGTTGAAACAATGACTGGTAAATGATCCAAAACCACCTCAGTTAATCCCTACCATTGTTACAATGAGTTGTCATAATGCTGCATCAAATGTACATGATCTTAGGGGCATTGGCAAACACAATGTAAGTCATTTAATTATTGTACCCCTAATTGCATCGAATACATCTGTTTATCCTACACATATTGTAAGCAGTACTCGTGAGCCTATAAACCTATAAACCACACTGTTAGCACTGAGTCGGTGTGCAATAGTAGGAAGACCACTTTATGCTGCTCACCCTGCACTATCAACTCCAATGTAAATAACGAGTAAGTCTACCTCTGATAGGCTTCACAGTAAAGAATTAAAAACAATCAAGCAACCCCGAAAGTGCTAAAAAATTGCCCATATTAACATATGTAGCCTAAGAAACAAGGTCCATGAAGTCAATAACTTTCTTGTAACAGATGGCAGTCATATACTGACTTTCTCAGAAACTCACTTAGATAATACCTTCGATGATAGTGGTAGCAATACATGGTTATAACATCAACCGAAATGCCAACAGAGGCAGTGTTGCGGTCTATATTCAGAACCACATTCCTGTAAAGCTTAGAGACGATCAAATGTTAAATACTGTTGAATATGGCTACAGGTTCATCTGCCTCACCTAAAGCCCATTCTTGTGGGAAGCTGCTATAGACCACCAAGTGCTAACAGTCCGTATCTGGATAATATGTTGAAATGCTTAATAATGCATGTGATATCAACAGGGAACTATATTTTTTGAGTGATTTTAAATATTGACTGGCTCTCATCAAGCTGCCCACTCAAGAAAAAACTTCAAACTGTAACCAGTGCCTGCAACCTGGTTCAGGTTGTAGGTCAACCTACCAGGGTAGTTACAAACAGCACAATAATTGAATCATCAACATGTATTGATCACGTCTTTACTAATGCTGCAGATATTTGCTTTAAAGCAGCATCCAAATCCATAGGATGTAGTGATCACAATACAATAGCCATATCTAGGAAAACCGAAGTTCCAAAGGCTGGGCCTAATATAGTGAATAAGAGGTCATACAATATGTTTTGTAGTAATTCATATGTTGATGATGTAAAGAATAGTTGCTGGTCTGCGGTGTGTAATTGTAACGGTCTTCTTGTGGTGAAGTAGAGGCGGACCAAAAAGCAACGTGGTGGTTATTCATGTTTTTAATAAAGATACATGAACACTACAAAACAATAAACGTGGAAAACCAAAAACAGTCCTATCTGGTGCAAACACAGAGACAGGAACAATCACCCACAAACACACAGTGAAACCCAGGCTACCTAAGTATGATTCTCAATCAGAGACAACTAATGACACCTGCCTCTGATTGAGAACCATACTAGGCCGAAACATAGAAATAACCCAAAACAGAAAAACAAACATAGACTGCCCACCCAACTCACGCCCTGACCATACTAAATAAATACAAAACAAAGGAAATACAGGTCAGAAGGTGACAGTATGTGTACGCTGGAAGTAGAAGCCGAAGTGTTGTTGTCAATTAGTTTACTCCATTTAGGGTAGGGTTAGAGGAAAATAATGAAGGAAAATATATTACTATATATGCAAAGCTGTCATCAATTCAAAGGAAATACAGGTCAGAACGTGACAGTAATGAGGAGCATCAGACGCTGCACTTGACACATTTATGAAACTACTTATTCCAGTTACTAATAAGCACGCACCGATTAAGAAAATGTCTGTAAAAACTGTTAAATCCCCTTGGAATGATGAGGAACGGAAAAATTGTATGTTTGAGAGGGATGAGGCTAAGGTTATGGCAGTTAAGTCTGGCAGCCCAACTGATTGCCAAACGTACTGCAAATTTTGAAATCATGTGACTAAACTAAATAAAACGAAAAGGAAACTACACTATGAAACAAAGATAAATTATATAAAGAATGATAGGAAAAAGCTTTGGGGCACCTTAAATGAAATGTTGGGAAAAAAAGCCAACTCGGCTACTTCATTCATTGAATCAGATGGCTCATTCATCACAAAGCCCACTGATATTGCAAAGTACTTTATTGACTTTTTCATTGGCAAGATAAGACAACTTAGGGATGGCATGCCAGCAACAAACACTGACAATACACATCCAAGTATATCGGACCAAATTATGAAAGGGAAGAATTGTACTTTTGACTTCCGTAAAGGCAGTGCGAAGAGATGAAAAAATTATTGTTGTCTATCAACAATAACAAGCCACCAGGGTCTGACAATCTGGATGGAAAATTACTGAGCATAATAGCAGACCACATTGCCACTCCTATTTGCCACATCTTCAATTTAAGCTACTAGCTAAAGCCATTCCGCTAACCAAGAATAGTGAAGTCCCCTTTACTGGCTCAAATAGCCAACCAATCAGCCTGTTACCAACCCTTAGTAAAAAAAAATGGTGTTCTGGAAAAAATGGTGTTTGACCAGATACAATGCTATTTCAAGAAATTGACAACAGAATTTCAGCATGCTTATAGGGAAGGACACTCAACAAGCACAGCACTTACACAAATGGCTGATGATTGGCTGAGAGAAATGGATGATTAAATGATTGTGGGGGCTATCTTTTTAGACAGCTTTTGACATTTATTGATCATGGTCTGCTGCTAGAAAAACGTATGTGCTATGGCTTTCCACCCCTTGCTATAATGTGGATAAAGAGTTACTTGTCTAACAGAACACAGAGGGTGTTCTTCAATGGAAGCCTATCAAATTTAATCCAGGTAGAATCAGGAATTCCCCAGGATAGCTGTTTAGGCCCCTTGCTTCTTTTAAATTTTTACTAACAACATGCCACTGACTTTGAGTAAAGCCAGAGTTTCTATGCATGCGGATGACTCAACACTATACACGTCAGCTACTACAGCAAATGAAATGGCTACAACACTCAACAAAGAGCTGCAGTTATTTTCAGAGTGAGTGGCAAGGAGTAAGTTAGCCCTAAATATTTATAAAACTAAAAGCATTGTAGTTGGAACAAAACACTCACTAAACCTCAACTAAATCTTGTGATAAATAATCTAGAAATTGAGCAAGTTGAGATGACTAAACTGCTTGGAGGAACACTATATTGTAAACTCATGGTCAAAACATATTGATGCAGTAATAGTTATTAAGATGGGGAGAAGTCTATAATAAAGTGATGCTCTGCCTTCTTAACAACAGTATCAACAAGGCAGGTCCTGAACTAATCACTGATCACAATCTTGATGTGATTGGCCTGACTGAAACATGGCTTAAGCCTGATGAATTTAAATGTGTGACTAGTGACCATATCCCCCGCAAAGGTGGAGTTGTTGCTAACATTCATGAGAGCAATTCAATTTACAAAAAAAATACTGCTTTTTCATATTTGAGCTTCTAGTCATGAAATCTATGCAGCCTACTCAATCGCTTTTTATAGCTACTGTTTACAGGCCTCCTGGGCCAGATACAGCATTCCTCACTGAATTCCCTGAATTCCTATTGGACCTTGTAGTCATGGTAGATAATATTCACATTTTTGGTGTCTTTAATATTAACATGGAAAAGTCCACAGTGGGTTTTGTCCAACATGTCTCCGGACCTACTCATTGCCACAGTCATACTCTGGACCTAGTTTTGTCCCGTGGAATAAATGTTGTGGATCTTAATGTTTTTCCTGAAAATCCTGGACTTTCGGACCACCATTTTATTTAGTTTGCAATCGCAACAAATCTGCTCAGACACAAAACAAGGATCATCAAAAGCCGTGCTATAAATTCTCGGACAACCCAAAGATTCCTAGATGCCCTTCCAGACTCCATCCACCTACCCAAAGACGTCAGAGTACAAAAAATCAGTTAACCACCTAACTGAGGAACTCAATTTAACCTTGCGTAATACCCTAGATGCAGTCGCACTCCTAAAAACAAAAAGAACATTTGTCATATGAAACTAGTTCCCTGGTATACAGAAAGTACCCGAGCTCTGAAGCAAGCTTCCAGAAAATTGGAAGGGAAATGGCGCTACACCAAACTGGAAGTCTTCCGACTAGCTTGGAAAGACAGTGCCGTGCAGTATAGAAGAGCCCTCACTGCTGCTCGATCATCCTATTTCTTCCAACTTAATTGAGGAAAATAAGAACAATCCAAAATGTATTTTTGATACTGTCACAAAGTTAAATAAAAAGCAGCATTCCCCAAGAGAGGATAGCTTTCACTTCAGCAGCAACTTCTTTGACGAAAAGATCATGATCATTAGAAAGCAAATTATGGACTCCTCTTTAAATCAGCGTATTCCTTCAAAGCTCAATTGTCCTGAGTCTGCGCAACACTGCCAGGACCTAGGATCAAGGGAGACACAAGTTTTTTTTAACAACAGTGGCTTGCAAAGGTATTCACCCCCTTGGCATTTTTCCTATTTTGTTGCCTTACAACCTGAAATTAAAATATATTTTTTGGGGGAGGGGTTGTATCATTTGATTTAAACAACATGCCTACCACTTTGAAGATGCAAAATAATTTATTGTGAAACAAACAATAAATAAGACAAAAAAACATATTGAGCATGCATAACTATGCACCCCCCAAAGTCAATAGTTTGTAGAGCCATCTTTTGCAGCAATTACAGCTGCAAGTCTCTTTGGATATGTCTCTATAAGCTTGACACATCTAGCCACTTGGATTTTTGCCCATTCTTCAAGGCAAAACTGCTCCAGCTCCTTCAAGTTGGATGGGTTCCGCTGGTGTACAGCAACTGTTAAGTCATACCACATATTCTCAATTGGATTGAGGTCTGGGCTTTGACTAGGCCATTCCAAGACATTTAAATGTTTCCTCTTAAACCACTCGAGTGTTGCTTTAGCAGTATGCTTACGGTCATTGTCCTGCTGGAAGGTGATCCTCCGTCGCAGTCTCAAATCTCTGGTTGACTGAAACAGGTTTCCCTCAAGAATTCCCCTGTATTTAGAGCCATACATCATTCCTTCAATTCTGACCAGTTTCCCAGTCCCTGCCGACGAAAAACATGATGCTGCCACAACCATGCTTCACTGTGGGGATGGTATTCTCGGGGTGCTTTTTTCCATCTACGTAACATTGCAAAAATCTGAAACTTTGTCCAAAAATTATGCATAAAAATTAATCCATATTTTTGTCGCTAGGTTAGACTACTGCAATGCTCTACTTTCTGGCTACCTGGATACAGCACAAAATAAACTTCAGTTAGTGTTAAACACGGCTGCTAGAGTCTTGACTAGAACCAAAAAATGTGATCATATCATTCCAGTGCAGCCCTCTCTACACTGGCTTCCTGTTAAGGCTAGGGCTGATTTCAAGGTTTAACTGCTGACCTACAAAGCATTACGTGGGCTTGCTCCTACCTATCTTTCCGATTTGGTCCTAACTACAGGTAGGCTGCGTTCACAAGGCACAGACCTCCTTAATGTCCCTAGAATTTCTAAGCAAACAGCTGGAGGCAGGGCTTTCTCCTATAGAGCTCAATTTTTATGGAATGGTCTGCCTACCATGTGAGAGACGCAGACTTGGTCTTAACCTTTAAGTCTTTATTGAAGAGTCATCTCTTCAGTAGGTTCTATGATTGAGTGTAGTCTGGCCCAGGGGTGTGAAGGTGAACGGAAAGGCACTGGAGCAACGAACCGCCCTAGCTGTCTCTGCCTGGCTGGTTCCCCTCTCTCCACTGGGATTCTCTGCCTCAGACCCTATTACACGGGCTGAGTCACTGGCTTACCGGTGCTCTTCCATGCCGTCCCTAGGAGGGGGGCGCCAACCCGGACAGGACGACCACGTCAGTGACTCAACCCACTCAAGTGGCGCACCCCTCCCAGGGAAGCCATGGAAGAGCACCCTTGGGTTCGTGCCGTGGAGGAGATCTTTGTGGGCTATACTCGGCCTTGTCTCAGGATAGCAAGTTGATGGTTGAAGATATCCCTCTAGTGGTGTGGGGGCTGTGCTGTGGAAAGGTGGGTGGTGTTATATCCTGCCTGTTTGGCCCAGTCCGGGGTATCATTGGACGGGGCCACAGTGTCTCCCGACCCCTCCTGTCTCAGCCTCTAGTATTTATGCTGCAATAGTTTGTGTCAGGGGGCTAGGGTCAGTCTGTTATATCTGGAGTATTTCTCCTGTCTTATCCCGTGTCCTGTCTGAAGTATTCTCTCTTTCTCTCTCTCTCTCAGGACCTGAGCCCAAGGACCATGTCTCAGGACTACCTGGCCTGATGACTCCTAGTTGTCCCCAGTCCAGCTGGTCATGCTGCTATTCCAGTTTCAACTGTTCTGCCTGCGGTCATGGAACCCTGACCTGTTAACCGGACATGTTACCTTGTCCCAGACCTGTTGTTTTCAACTTTCTAGAGACAGCAGGAGCGGTAGAGAGACCATGAAATCGGCTATGAAAAGCCAACTGACATTTACTCCTGAGGTGCTGACCTGTTGCACCCTCTTCAACCAATGTGATTATTATTATTTGACCCTGTTGGTCATCTATGAACATTTGAACATGTTGGCCATGTTCCATTATTATCTCTACCCGACACAGCCAGAAGAGGACTGGCCACCCCTCATAGCCTGGTTCCTCTCTAGGTTTCTTCCTAGGTTCTGGCATTTCTAGGGAGTTTTTCCTAGCCACACAGTACTACATAGAGCCATGACTACTTGGGACTCTATTCCACATCAAGTAACTGACGCAAGTAGCAAAATTTGATTAAAAAAAACAGATTAAAAAAACACCTTATGGAACTGCGGGGACTGTGAAGCAACACAAACATTGGCACAGACACACACACACACACACACACACACACACACACACACGCGCGATAACATAAGCACTATACATACACATGGATTTAGTACTGCAGATACAGTGCCTTGCGAAAGTATTCGGCCCCCTTGAACTTTGCGACCTTTTGCCACATTTCAGGCTTCAAACATAAAGATATAAAACTGTATTTTTTTGTGAAGAATCAACAACAAGTGGGACACAATCATGAAGTGGAACAACATTTATTGGATATTTCAAACTTTTTTAACAAATCAAAAACTTAAAAATTGGGCGTGCAAAATTATTCAGCCCCTTTACTTTCAGTGCAGCAAACTCTCTCCAGAAGTTCAGTGAGGATCTCTGAATGATCCAATGTTGACCTAAATGACTAATGATGATAAATACAATCCACCTGTGTGTAATCAAGTCTCCGTATAATTGCACCTGCACTGTGATAGTCTCAGAGGTCCGTTAAAAGCGCAGAGAGCATCATGAAGAACAAGGAACACACCAGGCAGGTCCGAGATACTGTTGTGAAGAAGTTTAAAGCCGGATTTGGATACAAAAATATTTCCCAAGCTTTAAACATCCCAATGAGCACTGTGCAATAATATTGAAATGGAAGGAGTATCAGACCACTGCAAATCTACCAAGACCTGGCCGTCCCTCTAAACTTTCAGCTCATACAAGGAGAAGACTGATCAGAGATGCAGCCAAGAGGCCCATGATCACTCTGGATGAACTGCAGAGATCTACAGCTGAGGTGGGAGACTCTGTCCATAGGACAACAATCAGTTGTATATTGCACAAATCTGGCCTTTATGGAAGAGTGGCAAGAAGAAAGCCATTTCTTAAAGATATCCATAAAAAGTGTCGTTTAAAGTTTGCCACAAGCCACCTGGGAGACACACCAAACATGTGGAAGAAGGTGCTCTGGTCAGATGAAACCAAAATCGAACTTTCTGGCAACAATGCAAAACGTTATGTTTGGCGTAAAAGCAACACAGCTGAACACACCATCCCCACTGTCAAACATGGTGGTGGCAACATCATGGTTTGGGCCTGCTTTTCTTCAGCAGGGAGAGGGAAGATGGTTAAAATTGATGGGAAGATGGATGGAGCCAAATACAGGACCATTCTGGAAGAAAACCTGATGGAGTCTGCAAAAGACCTGAGACTGGGACGGAGATTTGTCTTCCAACAAGACAATGATCCAAAACATAAAGCAAAATCTACAATGGAATGGTTCAAAAATAAACATATCCAGGTGTTAGAATGGCCAAGTCAAAGTCCAGACCTGAATCCAATCGAGAATCTGTGGAAAGAACTGAAAACTGCTGTTCACAAATGCTCTCCATCCAACCTCACTGAGCTCGAGCTGTTTTGCAACGAGGAATGGGAAAAAATTTCACTCTCGATGTGCAAAACTGATAGAGACATACCCCAAGCGACTTACAGCTGTAATCGCAGCAAAAGGTGGCGCTACAAAGTATTAACTTAAGCGGGCTGAATAATTTTGCACGCCCAATTTTTCAGTTTTTGATTTGTTAAAAAAGTTTGAAATATCCAATAAATGTCGTTCCACTTCATGATTGTGTCCCACTTGTTGTTGATTCTTCACAAAAAAATACAGTTTTATATCTTTATGTTTGAAGCCTGAAATGTGGCAAAAGGTCGCAAAGTTCAAGGGGGCCGAATACTTTCGCAAGGCACTGTATGTGGTGGAGTAGAGACCCGAGGGCACACAGTGTGATAAATCTGTGAATATATTGTAATGTAAATGTTTTAAAATTGAGAAAACTGCCTTAATGTTGCTGGACCCCAGGAAGAGTAGCTGCTGCTTTGGCAGCATCTAATGGGAATCCATAATAAACACAAATACCTGTCTCCCTCTTCATCTCCCCTGGGACTGTGCCATTGACCTGTTTTCCGGTGCTACACCTCCGCACAGACGCATCTAACCTCTGTACAGACGCATCTAACCTCTGTCGGTGGCTGAGACCCAGGCTATGGAGGACTACATTCAAGAGGCTCTCCAACAGGGTTTAATCCGCAGGTCCACGTCCCCTGTGTCGACTGGTTTCTTCTTCATGGCCAAGGAGGGAGGATTATGCCTTTGTATCGATTACGGAGGACTCAATGACATCACCATGAAGTATCGGTACCCTCTCCTGCTGGTCCCGTCAACCATCGAGCAGCTCCGCAGACCCGGTTCTTCCCCAAACTGGACCTGCAGAGTGCCTGCAATCTCATTCGCGTCTGGGAGGGGGATGAATGGAAGACGGCGTTCAGCACGATGTCTGGTCACTACGAGTTCTTGGTTATACCCTTTGGCTTAGCCAATGCTCCGTCACTGTTCCAGGCATTCATCAACGAGTTGTTCAGGGACATGCTTGGACGTCAGGTGATTGTGTACATCGATGACATCCTGATCTTCTCAACCAGCCTGGAAGATCACATCACTCACGTTCGAGCAGTACTGGAACGCCTCTTGGCTAACTACCTGTTCGTCAAGGTGGAGAAGTACCAATTCCACCAGAGGGCTGTCTCCATCTTGGGCTACCAAATCAGTCTGCAGGTAGTGAGGATGGGAGTGACAAGAAGGTAGATGTGGTAAGGTCAATGCCAGTCCCAACCACCATCAAGGGGTTACAATGGTTTTTGGGGTTTGCCAACTTTTTTCACCGCTTCATCAGGAACGTCAGTGCCGTCGCCGCCCCTCTCACTTCCCTTCTCAAGGGTGGGCCTCGTAGGTTGGTTTGGACTCCAGCAGCCGACGCGGCCTTTCATCTCCTCAAAGGGCGTTTCACCTCCGCCCCCTTGCTAAAACACCCAGATCCCACGCTCCCTTTTGTGGTTGAGGAAGATGCATCGCATCTGGGTGTGAGGGAAGTTTTGTCACAAAGACAGGGGTACCCACTAAAATTGTATCCTTGTGCTTTCTTCTCCAATAAATTATCCCCCGCAGAGAGGAATTATGACGTAGGCAATCGGGAGCTCTTGACGGTGAAGTTGGCATTAGATGAGTGGAGACCCTGGGTCCCAAGGAACCATTCGTCATCCTCACCGACCATCAGAACCTTGAGTACATACGGACAATGAGGAGACTGAATCCACACCAAGCCATGTGGGCCCTCTTCTTCTTCACCAGGTTCGACTTCAGGCTGACCTATCGCCCAGGTTCTAAGAACATCAAGGCCGATACCGTGTCCCGTATCTACGATTCGGGAGAGGCTCCTGCCCAGAGGGCACCGATAATCCCATCCTTCCGAGTCGTGGATGCAGTGGTTTGGGATGTAGATGTGGACATCCGCCAGGCTCCAGAGAGGCAGCCCGAACACCAGAATTGTCCTCCCTCGCGCATCTACGTTCCCACAGGGGTAAGGGATCGGCTGCTGACCTGGCAACACACAGCTGTCACCAGGTATTTCTCGCACCATCCATTCCATCATGATGTTACGCAGTATGTCAACTCCTGTTCAGTGAATGCTCAATCCAAGTCCCCCTGGAATGCTCCAGCAGGGAAGATCCTGCCGCTTCCCGTGACTCAGCGACCTTGGTCCCATCCATTGGTCCCATCTGACTTTTACCTGATGGTTTCATCACCATTCTGGTGGTAGTGGATAGATTCTCCAAGTCATGTTGACTAATCCCTCTTCCTGGTCTTCCCACAGCTCTCCAGGTTCCTGAGGCACTCTTCCAGCAGGTCTTCAGGCATTATGGCCTTCTGGAGGACATAATCTCGCACCGTGGCCCAAAATTCACATCCCGAGTATGGAGGGCCTTCTTGGAGAAGCTCGGTGTCAAGGTTAGCATCCGGGTATCGGCCTCAGTCAAAAGGTGCAGGTGGAGAGGATAAATCAGGAGCTGGGGAGGTTCCTGAGGAGTCACTCAGGACCGGCAGGGTGACCTCCACTGGGTTGACCCCCTTCCAATGTGTTTTGGGTTTCCAGCCAGCCCTGGTCCTGTGGAACCTGGGCCAGACCGTGGCTCCTGCGGTAGATGAGTGGATCTGGCGTGCGGAGGAGGTGTGGAACAATGCACACGTGAGACTCAAGCATGCCATCAATTGTCAGAAGGAGCAGACAGGCAGACAGCAAGCAGTGAGACCCCCTGTGTTCCATCCTGGGGATCTCATCTGGCTATCTACCAGGAACCTCCAACTAAGCCTGCCCTGCACGAAACTGAGCCCCAGGTTTGTGGGGCCGTTCAAGGTCCTCCGTAGTGTCAATGAGGTGACATACGGTAGTAACTGGGTAACCTGCATCTCATCCTCTTTTCATGTCTGCCTTCTCAGGCTGGTGGTTCCTGGTCCTCTAGCTGATGCTGTCCCCCACGACACACCTCCACCCCGCCTGAACATCGAGGGGAGCCCGACATATGCTGTCAGATCCCTACTGGACTCCTGACGCTGGCTCCAGTATCTGGTGGACTGGAAGGGGTATGGCCCAGAGGTGCGGTGTTGGGTTCTGGTGGAGGACATTATGGACCCCAACATCATCCGTGATTTCCACCTTCTCCGCCCGGTACGCTCCTCGGGGTCGTCCCCCTGGTCGGGGTCATCCAGCAGCTGGAGCCACATGTCAGAGGGCTGACACTGTCACCTCTGCTCCTCCCCTCCAGCGTACGATGTTGACAGAGTACTAACCACCGGTCCTGGGATTCATCATTACGCACAACTGGAACTCATCATTATGCGCACCTGTGAATCATTATGATCATTATGATTCACACCTGGACTCCATTACCAAACAGGAAACCACTCACCCAGAGGCGGCGCTCCTAGTGGCCGGAGACTTTAATGCAGGGAAACTTAAATCAGTTCTACCAAATCTCTATCAACATGTTAAATGTGCAACCAGAGGGAAAACAATTCTAGATCACCTGTACTCCACACACAGAGACGCGTACAAAGCTCTCCCTCGCCCTCCATCTGGAAAATCCAACCACAACTCTATCCTCCTGATTCCTGCTTACAAGCAAAAATTTAAGCAGGAAGCACCAGTGACTTGGTCTATAAAAAAATGGTCAGATGAAGCAGATGCTAAACTACAGGACTGCTTTGCTATCACAGACTGGAACATGTTCCGGGATTCTTCCGATGACATTGAGGAATAGACCACATCTGTCATGGGCTTTATCAATAAGTGCATTGAGGATGTCATCCCCACAGTGACTGTACGTACTTACCCCAAACAGAAGCCATGGATTACAGGAAACATTCACACTGAGCTAAAGGGTAGAGCTGCCGCTTTCAAGGTGTGGGACTCTAACCCGGAAGCTTACAAGAAATCCCGCTATGCCCTGCTACGAACCATCAAACAGGCAAAGCGTCAATACAGGGCTAAGATTGAATCATACTACACCGGCTCCGACGCTCGTCGGATGTGGCAGGGCTTGCAAACTATTACAGGCTACAAAGGGAAGCACAGCCGCGAGCTGTCCAGTGACACGAGCCTACCAGACGAGCTAAATCACTTCCATGCTCGCTTCGAGGCAAGCAACACTGAGGCATGCATGAGAGCATCAGCTGTTCCGGACGACTGTGTGATCACGCTCTCCGTAGCCGTCGTGAGTAAGACCTTTAAACAGGTCAACATACACAAGGCTTCGGGGCCAGACGGATTACCAGGACGTGTGCTCCGGGCATGTGGTGACAACTGGCAGGTGTCTTCACTGACATTTTCAACATGTCCCTGATTGAGTCTGTAATACCAACATGCTTCAAGCAGACCACCATAGTCCCTGTGCTCAAGAACACAAAGGCAACCTGCCTAAATGACTACAGACCCGTAGCACTCACGTCTGTAGCCATGAAGTGCTTTGAAAGGCTGGTAATGGCTCACATCAACACCATTATCCAAGAAACACTAGACCCACTCCAATTTACATACCGCCCAAACAGATCCACAGATGATGCAATCTCTATTGCACTCCACACTGCCCTTTCCCACCTGGACAAAAGGAACACCTATGTGAGATTGCTGTTCATTGACTACAGCTCAGCGTTCAACACCATAGTACCCTCAAAGCTCATCACCAAGCTAAGAATCCTGGGACTAAACACCTCCCTCTGCAACTGGATCCTGGACTTCCTGACAGGCCGCACCCAGGTGGTGAGGGTAGGTAGCAACACATCTGCCACGCTGATCCTCAACACTAGAGCTCCCCAGGGGTACGTGCTCAGTCCACTTTAACGATACTTACATGCACATACTACCTCAATAAGCCTGACTAACAGTTGTCTGTATATAGCCTTGCTACTCTTTTTTTCAAATGTCTTTTTACTGTTGTTTTATTTCTTTACTTACCTACACACACACACACACACACATACCTTTTGATTTCTTTTTCTTTTTTCGCACCATTGGTTAGAGCATGTAAGTAAGCATTTCACTGTATTCGTGACAAATAAACTTTGATTTGATTTGACATTCATAATTTCCTTCCATTTATATGTCACTCTCCCATGTTCACTCACCAGGTGGTATTGTTCTTGTGTATCGGTGTACTTGTGTATCGGTGTACTTGTGTATCGGCGGTTTTACTGTTTTATTAAAATGTTTCACCGCCCATCATTACACATTTGAAGGGGTGTCCACATACTTTTGTATGTACAGTGCATTTGAAAAGTATTCAGACCCCTTGACTATTTCCACATTTTGTTACGTTATAGCCATATTCAAAAATTGATGTAAAAAATGTTTAATCCTCATTAATGGACACACAATACCCCAAAAATAAACATTTACGTAAGTGTAACGGATGTGAAACGGCTAGCTTAGTTAGCGTGGGCGCTAATAGCGTTTCAATCAGTGACGTCACTTGCTCTGAGACCTTGAAGTAGTAGTTCCCCTTGCTCTGCAAGAGCCGCGGCTTTTGTGGAGCGATGGGTAACGACGCTTCGTAGGCGTCAGTTGTTGATGTGTGCAGAAGGTCCCTGGTTCGCGCCCGGGTATGGGTGAGGGGACGGTTTAAAAATTATACTGTTACATTGATGCTGTTGACCCGGATTACTGGTTGCTGCGGAAAAAGGAGGAAGGTCAAAAGGGGGGTGAGTGTAACGGATGTGAAACGGCTAGCTTAGTTAGCGTGGGCGCTAAATAGCGTTTCAATCAGTGACGTGACTTGCTCTGAGACCTTGAAGTAGTAGTTCCCCTTGCTCTGCAAGGGCCGTGGCTTTTGTGGAGCGATGGGTAACGACGCTTCGTAGGTGTCAGTTGTTTGATGTGTGCAGAAGGTCCCTGGTTCGCGCCCGGGTATGGGCGAGGGGACGGTTTAAAATTATACTGTTACATAAGTATTCAGAACCTTTACTCAGTACTTTGTTGAAGCACCTTAGGCAGCAATTACAGCCTCAAGTCTTCTTAGGTATGACACTACAAGCTTGGCACACCTGTATTTGGGGAGATTCTCCACTTCTTTGCAGATCCTCTCAAGCTCTGTCAGGTTAGATAGGGAGCGTCGCTACACAGCTATTTTCAGGTCTCTCCAGAGATTTTAGGTTCAAGTCCAGGCTCTGGCTGGGCCACTCAAGGACATTCAGACTTGTCCCAAAGCCACTCCTGTGTTGGCTTGGCTGTGTGCTTAAGGTTGTTGTCCTGTTAGTATGAGGTCCTGAGCACTCTGGAGCAGGTTTTAATCAAGGATATCTCTACACTTTGCTTCGTTCATCTTTCCCTCGATCCTGACTAGTCTCCTAGTCCCTGCTACTGAAAAACATCCCCACAGCATGATGCTGCCACCACCATGTTTCACCGTAGGGATGGTGCCAGGTTTCCTCCAGACGTGATTCTTGCCATTCAGGCCAAAGAGGTGAATATTGGTTTCATCAGACCAGAGAATCTTGTTCCTCATTGAGAGTCTTTAGGTGCAAACACCAAGCGGGCTGTTATGTAGGCCTGATTAGTGGAGTACTGCAGAGATGGTTGTCCTTTCGGAGGGTTCTCCAATCTCCATAGAGGAACTCTGGAGCTCTGTCAGGGACAATATGGTTCTTGGTCACTTCCCTGACCAAGGCCTCTCTCCCCTAACTACTCAGTTTGGCCGGTCGGTCAGCTCTAGGAAGAGCCTTGGTGGTTACAAACTTGAATGATGGAGGCCACTGTGTTCTTGGGGACCTTCAATACTGCAGGCATTTTTTGGTACCCTTCCCCAGGTCTGTGCCTCGACACAACCTGTCTCCGAGCTATACGCACAATTCCTTCGACCTCATGGCTTCGTATTTGCTCTGACATATACCAGAACTCTGGGACCTTATGCAGATGGGTGTGTGCCTTTCCAAATCATGTCCAATCAATTTAATTTACCACAGGTGGACTATAATCAAGTTGTAGAAACCTCTCAAGAATGATCAATGGAAACAGGATGCACATCAGCTCAATTTCAAGTCTTATAACGAATGGTCTGTATACTTATGTCAATTATTTATATATATATATATATATCAGTTGAAGTCGGAAGTTGACATACACCTCAGCCAAATGTTTTCACAATTCCTAACATTTAATCCTAGTAAAAATTCCCTGTCTTATTCAGTTAGGATCATCACTTTATTTTAAGAATGTGAAATGTCAGAATAATAGTAGAGAGAATTATATATTTCAGCTTTTATTTATTTCATCACATTCCCAGTGGGTCAGAAGTTTACATTCACTCAATTAGTATTTGGTAGCATTGCCTTTAAATTGTTTAACTTGGTTCAAACGTTTCGTGTCGGCTTCCACAAGCTTCCCACAATAAGTTGTGTAAATTTTGGCCCATTCCTCCTGACAGAGCTGGTGTAACTGAGTCAGGTTTGTAGGCCTCCTTGCTGGCACACGTTTTTCAGTTCTGCCCACAAATTTTCTATAGGTTTGCGTTCAGGGCTTTGTGATGGCCACTCCAATACCTTGACTTTGTTGTTCTTCAGCCATTTCGCCACAACTTTGGAAGTATGCTTGGGGTTATTGTTCATTTAGAAGACTCATTTGTGACTAAGCTTTAACATCCTGACTGATGTCTTGAGATGTTGGTTCAAAATATCCACACAATTCTTCAATTCCTCATGCTGCCATCTATTCTGTGAAGTGCACCAGTCCCTCCTGCAGCAAAGCACCCCCACAACATGATGCTGGCACCCCCGCTCTTCATGGTTGGGATGGTGTTCTTTGGCTTGCAAGCCTCCCCCTTTTTACTCCAAACATAACGATGGTCATTATGGCCAAACAGTTCTATTTTGTTTCATCAGACCAGAGGCCACTTCTCCAAAAAGTATGATCTTTGTCCCCATGAGCAGTTGCAAACTGCAGTCTGGCTTTTTATGGAGGTTTTGGAGCAGTGACTTCTTCCTTGCTGAGCAGCCTTTCAGGTTATGTCGATATAGATCTCGTTTTATTGTGGATATAGATACTTTTGTACCTGTTTCCTCCAGCATCTTCACAAGGTCCTTTTCTGTTGTTCTGGGATTAATTTGCACTTCTCGCACCAAAGTACGTTCATCTCTAGGAGACAGAACGTGTCTCCTTCCTGAGCGGTATGACGGCTGCATGGTCCCATGGTGTTTATACTTGCATACTATTGTTTGTACAGATGAACGTGGTGTCTTCAGGCGTTTGGAAATTGCCCCCAAGGATGAACCAGACTTGTGGAGGTCTACAATTTTTTTCTGAGGTCTTTCTTTTGATTTCTTTTGATATTCCCATGATGTCAAGCAAATAAGCACTGAGTTTGATGGTAGGCCTTGAAATACATCCACAGGTGCACCTCCAATTGACTCAAGTGATGTCAATTAGCCTACCAGAAGCTTCTAAAGCCATGACATAATTTTCTGGAATTTTCCAAGCTGTTTAAAGGCACAGTCAATTTAGTGTATGTAAACTTCTGACCCACTGGAATTTTGATCCAATGAATTATAAGTGAAATAATCTGTCTGTAAACGATTGTTGGAAAAATGTATTGTGTCATTCACAAAGTAGATGTCCTAACCAACTTGCCAAAACTATAGTTTGTTTACAAGACATTTGTGGATTGGTTGAAAAACGAGTTTTAATGACTCCAACCTAAGTTCATGTAAACTTCCGACTGCTTAGATGTACATTTATTACATTTTTTTATAATAAATTTGCAAGCATTTTGGAAAACCTATTTTTGCTTTGTTATTATGGGGTATTGTGTGTAGATTGTTTGATTTAATCAATTTTAGAATAAGGTTGTAACGTAACAAAATGTGGGAAAGGTTAAGGGGTATTTACTATTTTCATTTTATAGTCATGAGACCGTGAGACAGAGCAGATGATACAACAAGACCTCTTGACTTGCATGTTCTGTATGTCCCACATGTTTTTAGACAAATGGGGAAAAAAACGGGGGAAAACTTTAACAAGTTCAGAAATGTCCTATCATTTTCCGATCATTCAGTTTTCCATTCACATTTGCCGTTTCTCTCCAGACACTTGATAAGGGAACTGCAGTGATCTGCTCTGGCTAATTATAGAGGCTGGTTGGGGAAGAATCAGCTCTAATAGGAAACATTTCAAGGTTGTTGAAAAATGTATTTTGGAATTCTACACACTGAGAAATTCGGCCTTGAGGTGACGCAAGTTAGCCCATCTGTGGTGTGTAACAAATTGGTCACCCCATGTTCCACTGGAAAGATTGAGAATAATTACTTGAATTCCCCTTGCACTCAGAGAAGTGACAAACAAGTCAGTTTGAGGAAAGGTTTCTACTTTTAAACTTAATTTCTAGGTTAATGGGTCCAACTTGAAGAACAAGCATAAGATGTTTGATCTGTACTAACAAACTCATGCCAAATAAGTTCTTAGGTGGATTTCATGAGATCTAGGGAAATTTGATTGTATATATCTCTTATTCTCTCTCTCTCTGTCCCTTTCTCTCTCTTTTTGCTCTCTCCTCTCTTTCCTTCTGTGAAACTGAAGCGAAGCTCCACTGTATCTGTGTGAATGGTGTGTTAGATATTTGGACGAGACTCTAGCCTGTGCTGGATTACCTGCTGATGAAAGTGTGCTCGTACTCCATAATCCTGCTGACAACCCCCACATGCACAGGATCTCTGCACATTTACCCCCCATCCTTTACCACTCTGATCTCTCTGTCTGGACTGTAAACTCACTCACATCACTGGGATTTGACTCTCCTCCAGTTGCCGCTCGTTTTCTCACAACCCGAAAAGTCTGGCATCGTGGTTCTTCTTAGTTATCTTATATACATACAGAATTCACACCAACCATATCATCTGTCTGGAGGAGAAGTTGTATGTATGTTTCTACTTACAGACTGAATGAAGGCTTTGAGTTTCTCATCACGGCTCTGTCTTTGTAGTATTGTCAGTCAACCCTCGAGAGCTTTGTTGGCATGCAGTCCATAGATATGAAAATATGTTATTGTACATCTTTTTTTTTTTGGCCACTGCAAGGGCTATGCATTAAGATGATTGGAGTGAAACAACATAACAGTGGTTTTCAATGAGATATGGGTATTTGCCAGTGCTCCATTGCTTGTCGAGACATTGCACTGATAAATCTGTCCAACCAAAACATTGATGTTGTCCGAAGAGATGAATGGGAACCTGAACCTTCATTGACTATTTTGGAGCAGACCAAACACCTTAACCAGACTGGTCACAGCAACAGAGAATACTTCTTCACAGCTTTCAAATGATGGGGTTAAACCGGATATGTGTCATCTATTAAATCAGTTAACGTTCCATAGGTAAATCCTCCTTTTTTTCCCAGAAGAGAGTTAACCTCGGGACCAGTAGGAGGAGCTGTGGTTCCATTGAATGTTGTGGCTGTAGTTGCCATAGTTCCCACTGCTATGCACTTAGTTGTGACCCTCAAGAGGGACTGGCCAAAAAAGGCTTAAAATCTATGACTGTAGTGAAACGCTGCATGACACCAACCAATCCATAGGAACTTCTTAAAGAAAGTAGCCAGTCTGATCCTACAATGTAGGTACCACCCAGAATATTTTGTAATAGTAGAGGTGCATTTGGAAAGTATTCAGACCTCTTGACATTTTCAACAATCTACACACAATGACAAAGCATAAAACCACACAATGACAAAGCAAAAACAGGATTTTTGAATTTTTTACAAAATTTAAAAATGTAAATATCACATTTACATAAGTATTCAGACTCTTTACTCAGTACTTTGTTGAAGCACCTTTGGCAGTGATTACAGCCTTGGGTATGACGCTACAAGCTTGCCACACGTGTATTTGGGGAGTTTCTTCCATTTTTCTCTGCAGATCCTCTCAAGCTCTGTCAGGTTGGATGGGGAGTGTCGCTGCACAGCTATTTTAAGGTCTCTCCAGAGATGTTCAATCGGGTTCAAGTCCAAGCTCTTGTGGGCCACTCAAGGACATTCAGAGACTTGTCTTGGCTGTGTGCTAAGGGTTGTTGAAATGAACCTTCACTCCAGTCTGAGGTCCTGAGCACTCTGGAGCAGGTTTTCATCAAGGATCTCTCTGTGCTTTGCTCCGTTCATCTTTGCTTAGATCCTGACTAGTCACCCAGTCCCAGTAGCTGAAAAACATTCCCAAAGGATGATGCTGCCACCACCATGTTTCACTGTAGGGATGGTGTCATTTTTCCTCCAGATGTGACGGTTGGCATTCAGGCCAAAGAGTTTAATCTTGGTTCATCAGACCAGAGAATCTTGTTTCTCATAGGCTGTCATTTTACTGATGAGTGGCTTCTGTCTTGCCATTCTACCAAAAATACCTGATTGGTGGAGTGCTGCGGAGATGGTTGTCCTTCTTTAAGGTTCTCCCATCTCCACAGAGGAACTCTAGAGCTCTGAGTGACCATCAGGTTCTTGGTCATCTCCCTGACCAATGCCCTTCTCCCCCAAATGCTCAGTTTGGCCGGGCGGCTAGCTCTGGGATGAGTCTTAGTGGTTCAAAACTTCTTCCATTTAATAATGACGGAGACCACTGTGTTCTTGGGGACCTTCAATGCTGCAAACATTTTTTGGTACAACCCTGTCTCGGGTCTCAACGGACAATTCCTTCGACCTCATGGCTGGGTTTTTGCTCTGACATGTACTGTCAACTGTGGGACCTTATATAGACAGGTATGTGCCTTTCCAAATCATGTCCAATCAAGTTGTAGAAACATCTCAAGGATGATCAATGGAAACAGAATGCATCTAACTTCACTGCAAAGGATCTGAATACTTAGGTAACAAAATGTGGAAAATGCAAGGGGTCTGAATAATTTCCGAAGGCATATTACAAAGAAATATCAATAGAAAACTGGTCAAACAAAATGAACTGCAGCTCGTTCGCAGTCTTTACAGCTTCAATTTGAAGTTATTGTGTTAGCTGTGTTGTTGGCTATGTCTTCTGAACAACAGTGTACTGACGAGGGTGCATATGTTCAATGCCAGATGAAATCGCACATCATTAGCCTATTGTTGTGGATGTATCCAAATAAATGTCACTAAAAAACAGCTTAAACAAATGCAAACACAGGTACTTTGTTGTTTTTCTGGCTGCACGGTTTGACGTGACTTTAAGTTAGCTGTGGTTGGCTCGCTAGCAAGCAAGGGATAAGAACACTGCCAGCCAATATGGCAATAGAACGTTTAGAACGAACGACGGGGTTGCGTCCATAGATACAGAACTAAATACTTAACGACTGGGTCGTGTCTCTGGCAACCGACCCGATAGAACGAACGACCTTGTGTAGCAACCCTAGATTTGTGTCGGTACTACATCTCGTGGAAGGATAAAATAATATGAATAAATTAATCAAAATAACGTTTTTAATGAAAATATGTACACCACCGGTCAAAAGAACACCTTTTATTTTACTATTTTCTACATTGTAGAATAATAGTGAAGACATCACACCTGAACTTTGCGACCTTTTGCCACATTTCAGGCTTCAAACATAAAGATATAAAACTGTATTTTTTTGTGAAGAATCAACAACAAGTGGGACACAATCATGAAGTGGAACGACATTTATTGGATATTTCAAACTTTTTTAACAAATCAAAAACTGAAAAATTGGGCGTGCAAAATTGTTGGGGGGGGGGGGGTAAAGAAGGAATGCTTTTTCAAACTGAAACAGGTGTGTGTATGTGTGTGTGTGTGTTGTTGACTCTCAGAGGAGTTGCTTGACTTCGAGTTTTGACAAGCAGGTCAGGACCAAACCAAATTTGAATATATTATAGATGTCTATGTTAAACAAGTTTGACAGTATACAGTAGAGTTCAGTAAAGTACAGTATAGTAAAGAAAAGTAGTGTATTCAGTACAGTAGAGTGCAGTAGGGTAAAGTAAAGGAGAGTATAGTTCAGTTCAGTACTGTATAGTACAGTACAGTAAAGCACAGTATGATACAGTAAAGTCAAGTAGAGTATAGTTCTGTGCAATACTGCACAGTAGAGTTCAGCACAGTAGGGTAGAGTACAATGTACTGCACTCTGCTCTACTGTACTATACTCTACTGAATTCAACTGTAGCTTACTGCAATGTACTGCATTCTACTTTGCTCTACTGTACTGTACTGCACTGTACTGTACACTTTACTGTGCTGTACTGTACTGTGCCGCCCAAACTTGTAAAACATAGATGTATTTTCAACATAATTTAACCTACTTTGTTCAAATGGGGATGATTGTCACAATGTGACCCCCCCCCCACCAATAAAAGTAATATTTATGGATACGCTCATCACACAATTACTGTGTTTATTAAAGAAAAAACAAGTATATAAATATTTATTTTCACCCATGAAAAAAATGACAATATTCCTCTCAATATTTTGTGATTTTAGACCTATATTGGCCACATGGATGACCTCTCATATGGAGAACGTATATTTTTTTATCTTGACATTTATTACACAGCACTGTGACAACCAACCCGTGCGACAACTAACCCCAGTCTCCCCAACACTGGACTGGATTCAGAGTTCACATGTCATCTGCTGGACTGACGTGGACAACTGCTGTGTGGTCAGTGGGTGTGTGTTACATTGCGACTCTTCCAGAGAGGTTGTGGGTGGGTGTGCGTGCATGTGTGTGTGTGAGGTCCCTTGTGGCATGGTGTGAGGTCTGTAGCATTTGACTTTGACAGGTTTGTGCTCGTGTGTGTGTTTGTGTGTACGTACGTGTGTGCGAGCGTGCAAGTGTGTGATTGTGACGATGACAACGTGAGGTCATTTGGTCATGTGAGGACATAGACAGGGGGTGTGGTTGGATGTTGGTAGGTTTACCGAAAGTCCACATTCCGATCCTCCTCCCACCATGCAGTGACACGCCCATAGAATGTAAACTTCACCATAATAACCAGCACTTTTAACAAACTCATGAGAGCAGTAGCCAGGTGAATGACAGTACTCATATCAACCTAGACGTACAAAGTGAAGCACATACTGACTGCTGCTTTACCTAAATCATTTTTGTAAAGTAGGAAACAACAAATGTTTAACTTCGAGTTAAATCAAATGTCCTATTTATAAAAGAATCAGCAATGATTTACTGAGCCATGCTCCTTCCTGGTATGAATGGTCTTGTATGAGTGCATTTTCATCTTTTGTTTGATTAACAACTGCACCCAATACCCCGTGGTGCCAAGGTCGAAAGATGAATAAATGAAATAACAAAACCCCTCAGCACAATAAGACAAAAGACACAGGAAACAGGTTTCACCTCACACAGCACGTAATACCAACATATGCACAACGTATTTTCTCCTGCCTTTCCTCTATACTGCATGCATAGGCTAAATGTTGCAGTTAAGCCATTTGTCATGCTCCATGTGTAAAAAGGCCATTTCCAGGCCTAGAATAGTAGCAGAGAAAAGACAAAAGTGCAGAGCAGTCAAGCAGTCCCCGCAAAATGCACCCTTTGCAAGTGCTTCAATGCAAGCAATCCCCCTCTGAATGCCTGTAATTGCACGTAAAAAAAAAGCTTGTTACAGCTTTTGTTACGTGGCTCATATATCTGACCAAGAAGTAATGTTACGTGGCTCATATATCTGACCAAGAAGTAATGTTACGTGGCTCATATATCTGACCAAGAAGTATTGTTACGTGGCTCATATATCTGACCAAGAAGTAATGTTACGTGGCTCATATATCTGACCAAGAAGTAATGTTACGTGGCTCATATATCTGACCAAGAAGTAATGTTACGTGGCTCATATATCTGACCAAGAAGTAATGTTACGTGGCTCATATATCTGACCAAGAAGTAATGTTACGTGGCTCATATATCCGACCAAGAAGTAATGTTATGTGGCTCATATATCTGACCAAGAAGTAATGTTACGTGGCTCATATATCTGACCAAGAAGTAATGTTACGTGGCTCATATATCTGACCAAGAAGTAATGTTACGTGGCTCATATATCTGACCAAGAATATTTGGCTGGCTCGGATGGTGCCTGGCTGAGGTTGGCGTGTGACGCGGGTGACAGCTCCCCCTCTTCTAGCTGAGCGGTCTGTCATTACACTCCTCCATGCTTTCATTTTTTTTCTTGTAATAAAACGTGTCGCCCACGTAAATACACCAGACACATTTAGACTTAACTACATGTTTGCACTTTTAGCGATGCATGGGTCCTTCTTTAGAGGAGATCGCGGGGAGCTGTGAGGGACAGAGAGAGAGAGATACAGGCAGAGACACCTAAAACTATACCACGTTCTACATGACAATCCATATGATTTGTGCACAACAGTATGCATGTTTTATGTGTGTTTGAGTTGTTTGCATGGGCTTTTAAAGTGGAACTGACAACATCTTAGCAACATGAAATCTTATTACAATCTGTTAATATACAGTGCTCTCCCAGGAAGTTATATGACACTTTTAAAAAAAAGCACTTAGATATGGTCATTTTCACATTTTCAAAAATTCCTAGAATGTTTGGGAGTTACGTATACTAAGGCATTTGTGAAAATGTTATAGCAATATAGAGTGGGAAGTGGCCGTGCGTTTGGACAATTGCAGTAAATAATAAAACCTAATAAAAACATCTCTCTTGTCCAGGACCGGAGTATATGCAGACCTCTCCACCATAACCAATCAGAGCTACAGTAGGCCTCTATGCAAACAAGCCATTTGCCATACAGGCCTGCCATCATTCACTTTGAACTGGACTGTGTGTTTACAGACAGTTGCAACAGCTCGATTAGAACGCATTCGCCAAAAGCCACAAAATACACCTGAATGGATTTCTACAAATACCACGGGAGTGTAACGATTGTCCTCCTCCTCTTCTGATGAAGAGGAGTAGTAGGAAGGATCGGAGGACCAATGTGCAGCATGGTAAGTGTTCATCTTGTTAATTTGCCTGAACACTAAAATACAAAATAACAAGAGAATGAACAAAACAAACAAAACAGTCCCGTGTGGGAACAAACACTGACACAGAAAATAATCACCCACAACTCAAAAGTGAAACCAGGCTACGTAAGTATGGTTCTCAATCAGGGACAATGATTGACAGCTGCCTCTGATTGAGAACCATACCAGGCCAAACACAGAAATCCCAAATTATAGAAAGAGGAACATAGACTGCCCACCCCAACTCACGCCTGACCATACTAAAACAAAGACAAAACAAAGGAACTAATGTCAGAACGTGACAGGGAGTCTCTTACATTTGGGAACTTTAGAGTCCTATTGGTCAAACAACCATGAAAAGGTTGGTTCTCTCTCCCTCAGTTATGCACATCAACAACAACAAGATCAACAACTAATAATTGCCAGAGCGAGATGTGCTAAAATCTAACAAAGGAACATTAGATAAACCCTCTCAAACTTTTTCAGATAGTTGTCTGTCAAAATTGCACTGATAAACGATGGTGAATTGTATTGCAGCCTACTAGTCCTTCTGCAGCTTGCCTGCCAATGCATGTTTGCCCCAACCAAGCACCCAAGCTAACTGGTTAACGTTGGCAAGCTTGCTAGCTAGCTACTTCCAGACATAAATGAGCGAACACCTCACTCTGACAATTTTACTCACCCTAGCAGAGTTGGTTAGGCTGTTTACGTGTTATCTAGAGTGTATCGCGACTAACAATCACTTTTTTTGCCTAATTTTACTGACACCAGGCATATTCAGCAGGTGTTGCGCATTCGTAAATTCATCAGTGACTCTGCTTTGAAATCAGAGTAGCTAGCTAGATAGCCAGAGTGAATTTGCGAAAGCAAAACAGATATGCTAGCTAACCAGGTAACGTAAACTCACCCCATTCCGTACAAATGTGCGCAATCGCGATATTCATAAGAGTCTGCAAAGAAAACTAATGGGACTGTAGCAACTGTGTTGACTTCAAAATCTGGGGTGTGAACTACGTTTCTATTCAAGCGTTGATCCACATGGTAATGGCTCTATAGAAAATGAGAAAAGTTGAAAAAAACTGACCCTCCGTTACATCGTGACGTGTCATGCCGTAACGTACAGCACGCATAAAGCAACAATTTCTGTCTTACAATCTCTCTCCACCAGGTGTTGCACTTCTCTCATCGTTTAAAATCAAGAAATGGACAGTGACGGGGGTAAGAGGGAGATAGATACCTAGTCATTTGTTTTGTGTCATCACTGCAAGCGATCACGACTCTCAAAAAAAACAGTTTAATTCTAAAGAAAACTTTAGCACCGCCCTAAAAACCCAATTCAAATTCAACACAAACCTTCAAATAGGTATGTAATGACACATTATATAAACTCTTTATAGTGTTTTATTTACATTTTAGAGGCGATAAGGTGATAAGTTGGACAGATCGAGTGAAAAAAAGCCATTTTCCCACACTACACCTCCTTCTCACTATCACGCATTAGTTTCACTTCCATAACCACCATTTTTTTAAAGACCCGACGGAGCTCATTTCCTTCTTGAATCATGCAGAAACGGGCAGTGTGGAGGTCTCGGCATGAATTCTATTGGAAAGGGGAGAAATTGTGCTTTACAATGGTATTGACATTACAGTTGATCTGGAAGTATTACATTTTTTGGGGCATTTTTTAAGGTAAATTGTACGGACCAAGGTGATGTACAAAAGTGAGTGAGTTTACGTTAAGTCGTTGAAGTTCTTGCTAGCTAACCAAATGACACCTGTATCTCTAGATGTTTATAGCCACCAAAAAAGGATATGAAGGGGATAAGTCAGTCACTCACCCACTCCTCCAATGACATGACATTCTCCTGGCAACTAGCCAGCTCTCTAGCTAACGTTAGGCTCTGTGTTTTTAGCTTGCTACATAGATAGACATGATAGCCTATTAGCCACGTTATGATGGACTTGTGATCATTGCCCTTGCTAGTCTGATTGTATTGACATTCCCAGCCTTATTTACATTTGTCAGTTTTTGTCCAAAATATTGAGTCATTGAAACTGAAACAGTTCATCCCGAATGGAGGCAGCAAACAATGTACCAGGCCAGCTGTGATTTACAACCTGATAGCAATATTTTTTGGACTACCAAGAAATGTATTGGTGAATTATATTAATCATGCATTGAACAGCATCCATCTATTCTGCCAACAATGCCTTAGTGTACGTCATGAATGTTGAGTCAAATATAACCTATTTTTAAAACCTATTTAGTTAGTTTTGTTTCATAAACTGTGAATTTTATGTCTTGCTGGTTAGTTTTGTTGCATAAACTGGGAATTTTATTTAACTAGGCAAGTCAATTAATAACAAATTCTTATTTTCAATGGCGGCCTAGGAACAGTGGGTTAACAGCCTGTTCATCTTGGGGGTTTGAACTTGCAACCTTCAGGTTACTAGTCCAATGCTCTAACCACTAGGCTACCCTGCCACCCCTCGTATATAATTGTATATGTCTTTATGATATTATGATTGTCTGTTAGTTTCAAATATGCAAAGTAGTTAAGATGCTGTCAATTCCATTTTTTTTACAGCTCCTGCTGCAATGACACAGTGAAATTGTGAGTAACATAAATGATCCTATCCTCTAGAGGGTTTTGGTTAGGGAGCATGGGTATATAGGCCACAGGTTGCAGCCACAGTCAAACTCCAGCATGTCTCTCACATTCCCAAACGTAAAGTGTTAAAAGAGCTGATAGTCATACCACCCACCTTAAATTCCCATATGGACACTAGCTTGATGCCAGATTAAGGCCTGGACCCGAGTCTGCACTTTCCATGTCTTTCTCAATGTACCATGATTCCTTCTCTATGGAATCCAGAGATACTAAACCTGTTACGGTGCGTGAATGAGGACCCAAAAGCGAATTAACGTAAACAGAGCTTCTTTAATGACAAAACATAGGTAGGCTCAGATGGACCGGCAGATTCCGACAGGACAGGACAAGGTTGCAGCAAACATGACGATAGTCTGGTTCAGGCATGAATAACACAAACAAGAATCCGACAAAGACAGGAGCAAAAACAGAGAGAGATATAGAGGACTAATCAGAGGGAAAAAGGGAACAGGTGGGAAAAGGGGTGACGAGGTAGTTAGGAGGAGACAGGGAACAGCTGGGGGAAAGAGGGGGAGAAAAGGTAACCTAATAACGACCAGCAGAGGGAGACAGGGTGAAGGGAAAGGACAGAAACAAGACACAACATGACAATACATGACAGTACCCCCCCACTCACCGAGCGCCTCCTGGCGCACTCGAGGAGGACACCTGGCGGCAACGGAGGAAATCCTCGATCAGCGCACGGTCCAGCACGTCCCGAGAGGGAACCCAACTCCTCTCCTCAGGACCGTACCCCTCCCAATCTACTAGGTACTGATGACCACGGCCCCGAGGACGCATGTCCAAAATCCTACGGACCCTGTAGATGGGTGCGCCCTCGACAAGGATGGGGGGGGGGAAGACGAGCGGGGGCGCGAAGAACGGGCTTGATACAGGAGACATGGAAGACCGGGTGGACGCGACGAAGGTATCGCGGAAGAAGAAGTCGAACTGCGACAGGATTAATGACCCGAGAAATACGGAACGGACCAATGAACCGCGGGGTCAACTTGCGAGAAGCCGTCTTAAGGGGAAGGTTCTGAGTGGAGAGCCAAACTCTCTGACCGCGACAATATCTAGGACTCTTAGTTCTACGCTTATTAGCAGCCCTCACAGTCTGCGTCCTATAACGGCAAAGTGCAGACCTGACCCTCTTCCAGGTGCGCTCGCAACGTTGGACAAAAGCCTGAGCGGAGGGGACGCTGGACTCGGCGAACTGAGATGAGAACAGCGGAGGCTGGTACCCAAGGCTACTCTGAAAAGGTGATAGCCCGGTCGCAGACGAAGGAAGCGAGTTGTGGGCGTATTCTGCCCAGGGGAGCTGTTCTGACCAAGACGCAGGGTTGCGAAAAGAAAGACTGCGTAAGATGCGACCAATAGTCTGATTGGCCCGTTCTGCTTGACCGTTAGACTGGGGGTGAAAGCCGGAAGAGAGACTGACGGAAGCCCCAATCAAACGGCAAAACTCCCTCCAAAATTGAGACGTGAATTGCGGACCTCTGTCCGAAACGACGTCTGACGGAAGGCCATGAATTCTGAAAACATTCTCGATGATGATTTGTGCCGTCTCTTTAGCAGAAGGAAGCTTAGCAAGGGGAATAAAATGAGCCGCCTTAGAGAACCTGTCGACAACCGTAAGAATAACAGTCTTCCCCGCTGACGAAGGCAGTCCGGTGACAAAATCTAAGGCGATGTGAGACCACGGTCGAGAGGGAATGGGAAGCGGCCTGAGACGGCCGGCAGGAGGGGAGTTACCGGACTTAGTCTGCGCGCAGACCGAACAAGCAGCCACGAAGCGACGCGTGTCATGCTCCCGGGTGGGCCACCAAAAACGCTGGCGAATGGAAGCAAGCGTACCCCGAACGCCAGGGTGGCCGGCTAACTTGGCAGAGTGAGCCCACTGAAGAACGGCCAGACGAGTAGGAACGGGAACGAAAAGAAGGTTCCTAGGACAAGCGCGCGGCGACGGAGTTTGAGTGAGTGCTTGCTTTACCTGCCTCTCAATTCCCCAGACAGTCAACCCGACAACACGCCCCTCAGGGAGAATCCCCTCGGGGTCAGTGGAGGCTACTGAAGAACTGAAGAGACGAGATAAAGCATCAGGCTTGGTGTTCTTAGAGCCCGGACGATAAGAAATCACGAACTCGAAACGAGCGAAAAACAGCGCCCAGCGCGCCTGACGCGCATTAAGTCGTTTGGCAGAACGGATGTACTCAAGGTTCCTATGGTCAGTCCAAACGACAAAAGGAACGGTCGCCCCCTCCAACCACTGTCGCCATTCGCCTAGGGCTAAGCGGATGGCGAGCAGTTCGCGGTTTCCCACATCATAGTTACGTTCCGACGGCGACAGGCGATGAGAAAAATACGCGCAAGGGTGGACCTTGTCGTCAGAGAGGGAGCGCTGAGAAAGAATGGCTCCCACGCCCACCTCTGACGCGTCAACCTCGACAACGAACTGTCTAGTGACGTCAGGTGTAACAAGGATAGGTGCGGATGTAAAACGATTCTTGAGGAGATCAAAAGCTCCCTGGGCGGAAACGGACCACTTAAAGCACGTCTTGACAGAAGTAAGGGCTGTGAGAGGAGCTGCCACCTGACCGAAATTACGGATGAAACGACGATAGAAGTTCGCGAAGCCGAGAAAGCGCTGCAGCTCGACGCGTGACTTAGGGGCGGGCCAATCAATGACAGCTTGGACCTTAGCGGGATCCATCTTAATGCCTTCAGCGGAAATAACAGAACCGAGAAAAGTGACGGAGGAGGCATGAAAAGAGCACTTCTCAGCCTTCACAAAAAGACAATTCTCTAAAAGGCGCTGGAGGACACGTCGAACGTGCTGAACATGAATCTGGAGTGACGGTGAAAAAATCAGGATATCGTCAAGGTAAACGAAAACAAAGATGTTCAGCATGTCTCTCAGGACATCATTGACTAATGCCTGAAAGACAGCTGGAGCGTTAGCGAGGCCGAAAGGAAGAACCCGGTATTCAAAGTGCCCTAACGGAGTGTTAAACGCCGTCTTCCACTCGTCCCCCTCCCTGATGCGCACGAGATGGTAAGCGTTACGAAGGTCCAACTTAGTGAAAAACCTGGCTCCCTGCAGGATCTCGAAGGCTGAAGACATAAGAGGAAGCGGATAATGATTCTTCACTGTTATGTCATTCAGCCCTCGATAATCTATGCAGGGGCGCAGGGACCCGTCCTTCTTCTTAACAAAAAAAAACCCCGCTCCGGCGGGAGAGGAGGAGGGGACTATGGTACCGGCGGCAAGAGCTACAGACAAATAATCTTCGAGAGCCTTACGTTCGGGAGCCGACAGAGAGTATAGTCTACCCCGGGGGGGAGTGGTTCCCGGAAGGAGATCAATACTACAATCATACGACCGGTGTGGAGGAAGAGAGGTGGCCCTGGACCGACTGAACACCGTGCGCAGATCGTGATATTCCTCCGGCACCCCTGTCAAATCACCAGGCTCCTCCTGTGAAGAAGAGACAGAGGAAACAGGAGGGATAGCAGACATTAAACATTTCACATGACAAGAGACGTTCCAGGAGAGGATAGAATTACTAGACCAATTAATGGAAGGATTATGACAAACTAGCCAGGGATGGCCCAAAACAACAGGTGTAAAAGGTGAACGAAAAATTAAAAAAGAAATGGTTTCGCTATGATTACCAGAAACAGTGAGGGTTAAAGGTAGCGTCTCACGCTGAATCCTGGGGAGAGGACTACCATCCAGGGCGAACAAGGCCGTGGACTCCCTTAACTGTCTGAGAGGAATGTCATGTTCCCGAGCCCAGGTCTCGTCCATAAAACAGCCCTCCGCCCCAGAGTCTATTAAGGCACTGCAGGAAGCTGACGAACCGGTCCAGCGTAGATGGACCGACAAGGTAGTGCAGGATCTTGAAGGAGAGACAGGAGTAGTAGCGCTCACCAGTAGCCCTCCGCTTACTGATGAGCTCTGGCTTTTACTGGACATGAAGAGACAAAATGACCAGCAGAACCGCAATAGAGACAGAGGCGGTTGGTGATTCTCCGTTCCCTCTCCTTAGTCGAGATGCGGATACCTCCCAGCTGCATAGGCTCAGCACCCGAGCCGGCAGAGGAAGACGGTAGTGATGCGGAGAGGGGGGCAACGGAGAACGCGAGCTCCTTTCCACGAGCCCGGTGACGAAGATCAACCCGTCGCTCAATGCGAATAGCGAGTTCAATCAAGGAATCCACGCTGGAAGGAACCTCCCGGGAGAGAATCTCATCCTTTACCTCTGCGCGGAGACCCTCCAGAAAACGAGCGAGCAAAGCCGGCTCGTTCCAGCCACTGGAGGCAGCAAGAGTGCGAAACTCAATAGAGTAGTCTGTTATGGATCGATTACCTTGACATAGGGAAGACAGGGCCCTGGAAGCCTCCTCCCCAAAAACAGATCGATCAAAAACCCGTATCATCTCCTCCTTAAAGTCCTGATACTGGTTAGTACACTCAGCCCTTGCCTCCCAGATTGCCGTGCCCCACTCACGAGCCCGTCCAGTAAGGAGAGATATGACGTAGGCGACACGAGCAGTGCTCCTGGAGTAAGTGTTGGGCTGGAGAGAAAACACAATATCACACTGGGTGAGGAACGAGCGGCATTCAGTGGGCTCCCCAGAGTAACACGGCGGGTTATTGATTCTGGGCTCCGGAGATTCGAAAGCCCTGGAAGTGGCCGGTGGATCGAGGCGGAGATGGTGAACCTGTTCTGTGAGGTTGGAGACTTGGGTGGCCAGGGTCTCAACGGCATGTCGAGCAGCAGACAATTCCTGCTCGTGTCTGCCTAGCATCGCTCCCTGGATCTCGACGGCTGAGTGGAGAGGATCCGAAGTCGCTGGGTCCATTCTTGGTCGGATTCTTCTGTTACGGTGCGTGAATGAGGACCCAAAAGCGAATTAACGTAAACAGAGCTTCTTTAATGACAAAACATAGGTAGGCTCAGATGGACCGGCAGATTCCGACAGGACAGGACAAGGTTGCAGCAAACATGACGATAGTCTGGTTCAGGCATGAATAACACAAACAAGAATCCGACAAAGACAGGAGCAAAAACAGAGAGAGATATAGAGGACTAATCAGAGGGAAAAAGGGAACAGGTGGGAAAAGGGGTGACGAGGTAGTTAGGAGGAGACAGGGAACAGCTGGGGGAAAGAGGGGGAGAAAAGGTAACCTAATAACGACCAGCAGAGGGAGACAGGGTGAAGGGAAAGGACAGAAACAAGACACAACATGACAATACATGACAAAACCACCTCTTTTCCCATTAGACCACTATCTCCGTACATTATCTTACCCCCACACCAAAACCCATTCTCCACCACCGTATGTTTTGTGTAATTTTTTTTTAATCTCGGAAACTCAGATTCAAAATCTTGCATAACTGTTACGATACATTTACGTTATGTACATCTGTCCATTAAAGATTAGTTTTGTGAAATGCACTTAAGTTGCTCCCCAAGATGACGGCCATTATGTATGGGGCCAGTGATCCAGTGAGAGAGAAGATTGACGACTGTGTAAAACTCCAGTGGTGAAGACAAAGAATTTACAACACAGCTCACATTTTACACTCCCTAGGGGGGATGTGATGAGAGAGGTTTTGACTGTGGCTTGCTCAGGGGCCAAACTAGGCTTCATTAAATGCTATTATAGGTTCATGGCTCATATGCCTCATGGGTATGTGTTTCAGTGATCACCATTTAATCTCTTCATGTTCCTGGAACAATCCTCATGACCAGACATCTCCAGTGAATCTCACAATGCTCCATAATAAAGCATTGCCAGAGAATCTACCACAGGAAAATATGTCCATAGTGATAAAAACCCATTGTGATGTACACTACATTTAATTAGCACTGTTGATGAAAAAATCTCATCCAATAATATGTGTCCTACCAGCCACACCTCCCCATATTGATATTCCTTTCATTTTAGCATCCACAATATGGAACCCATGTTGGTCATCTTTCTCAGCTCCCACTCTCACTATTCAGTGTGACACCACTTTCCATCTGAATTACTCCTGCCCTTTTTTCTCCATCTGTCCCCAAAGTAACAGTGTTGTGTACTCTAGCATTGTCATCCCGTGGAGCAAACAGGACTCATCTTTAATGGGTGCCATTAGTCTTCCTGGATCAACAGGAGATGCACATCTACCTTCACATCGTTCCTGACAACGCTACCTGTCTCCCCGGGCCTCAGCCACTAATATGCCATAATCAGGAGTAAATGGGACGTGGTTGATTCTGGAGACGGGCTGTCTCTACGCTAATGCAGATAGGGATAAAGGGAGCATTCCCCCAACCATGGCCACTGCCACTCCTCCTTCACATGTTCAGCAGCTTACCCAGGGAGAGAGTGGAATCTGGGGTATGACGGTTTGTTTTCAGTATCCTGTCATCTATTTTGGGGTTCTGTGATATGTCTTATGTCTCGAGTGCATCGTTGGCACCACTTTAGAGGATGTTCATACATCAAAGGATAGTAATTAATCTGACTTTTTCCATCTTTAAGGAACACGTTTTGTTGACTAATGCATTTATTTGAAATTTGACTCATTAGCGCTATAGTGCACTCCTTGCTAGTATGCAGCAGTTTATTTTTGTATTAATTGCCAAATAAATTTCCCAAGGAAACTTTGTAACATACAATACTACAACCAATCACCCAGAGACAGAAAAATAAACAAAGCGACAAATGGAGGACTAAATATAACATGAGGGGTCAGGAGGGGTAGCAATATTTTCGAAAGTGATACTGTTTCTGTAAACAAACACCAAGCACCAAGAGACATAAGTGTTTGCTGCTGATGCAGCATCTCTGCTGACTTTGGTAAGCAGGTCACTGCATAAAGACTATTCTCCGCAGAAACAAACAACATGCATAGCACTGAGACATCCCTTCAATCGCCTACAGTATTGCCCCTTTGTTTTTACATTTGATTTCAACTCTTGCTAACAGTGGGAATTGATTTTTTTTTCTGTAGAATTCACTTCAATGAATACTGTAGGATTACTGTAGTATACTATAGTATTCACTGTAGTGTTTTTGTGGACATGACAGTACTACACTATAGTATTCACTGTAACGTTTTTGCAGACATGACTGTAGTATACTACAATATTCATTGTTGTGTTTTTGTGTACGTGACTGTAGTATACTGTAGTATTTACTGTAGTGTTTTTGCGGACATGACTGTAGTATACTGTAGTATTCACTTTCGTGTTTTATCAGAACATTACTGTAGTTACTATAATATTCACCGCAGTGTTTTTGTGGACATGACTGTAGTATACTTAAGTATTCACTGTAGTGTTATAGTATACTTAAGTATTCACTGTAGTGTTATTGCATACTATACTGTAGTATTCACTAATGTTTTTGCGGCCAAGACTGTAGTATACTATAGTATTCACTGTAGTGTTCTCGCAGACTTTACTGTAATATTCACTGTAATGTTTCTGCGGACATGACTGTAGTATGCAGTATTCACTGTAGTGTTTTTGCGGACATGACCGTACTACACTATCAATCAAATCATTGGTCGCATACACGTGTTTAGCAGATGTTATTGCTGGTGTAGCGAAATGCTTGTGCTTCTAGTTCCGACAGTGCAGCAATTTCTAACAATTTCACAACAAATAACTAATACACACAAATCTAAGTAAAGGAATGGATTTCAGAATATATAGATATATGGATGAGCAATGTCTGACAAAGATACAGTAGATAGTATAGGATACAGCATAAACATATGTGATGAGTAATGCAAGATACGTAAACATTATTATAGTATTCACTGTATGTAGTGTTTTTGAGGACTTTACTGTAGTATTCACAGTAGAATCCGCAAAAACAATTCAGTAAATACTGCAGTATAATGCAGTCATATCCGTGATTACTGTATACTACATCTATGTCCACAGAAACACCATAGTGAAATCTACAGTGAAGTATACAAAAACACTAAAGTGAATACTATAGTATACTACAGTCATGGCAGCAAAATACTACAATGAGTACTACAATAAAGTCCACAAAAACTCTTCAGTGAATATTATAGTATACCACATTAATGTTCTGCAAAGCACTACAGTGAATACTACATTATACTACAGTCATGTTCTGCAAAAATGCTACAGTGAATACGGTATACTATAGTCATGTCCACCGAAACACTACAGTGAAAACAACAGTAAAGTTCGCAAAAACACTACAATTAATACTACAGTATACTACAGTTATGTCTGCAAAAACACTTAAGTGAATAGCATAGTGTACTATGGTCATGTCTGCAAAAACATGACAGCGAATATTATAGTATACTACACTCATGTCTGCAAAAACACTACAGTGAATACTATAGTATACTATAGTCATGCTCGCAAAAACACTACAGTTAATACTATATTTTACAATAGTCATGTACACAAAAACATTACAGTATGCTAAAGCAAACACTACAGTAAATACTACGGTAAAGTCCGCAAAAACTCTACAGTGAATACTATAGTATACTACAGTCATGTCTGCAAAAACTCTACAGTGAATACTATAGTATACTATAGTCATGCTCGCAAAAACACTACAGTTAATACTATATTTTACAATAGTCATGTACACAAAAACATTACAGTATGCTAAAGCAAACACTACAGTAAATACTACGGTAAAGTCCGCAAAAACTCTACAGTGAATACTATAGTATACTACAGTCATGTCTGCAAAAACTCTACAGTGAAAACTATAGTATACTACAGTCATGTCTGCAAAAACACTACAGTGAATACTATAGTATACTACAGTCATGTACGCAAAAACACTACAGTGAATACTATAGTATACTACAGTCATGTCTGCAAAAACTCTACAGTGAATACTATAGTATACTACAGTCATGTCTGCAAAAACACTACAGTGAATAATGTAGTATACCATAAACACTGATTTGAGAAAGGACGTCCTTTCAGCTAATTTTTGATTGTGACTTGGACAAAATATGTCATCTTTCCCAGGCGTCTCAATCTAGTCATGAAAAACATCTTTATCTGGTTGTAATTTGGTTATCAACCAGAATATTACATAATAATGATGTCCCATGCCACAATTTGCACGCTGGGTTGCTCCTTGAAGATGAACTGAATCCATGTACAGTAATCCAGTGTAACAACCTTTGGCTGACTTTCAATGGTAGTACTATTCCCCTATAATAACCCCAACCATGGCTCTACCTTCGAAACCGGAGCCAGTCAGCTAACCTAATGTAGGTTGAACACAACTATCAAGTGTGTGAGGTGAAATATAGTCCACAGTGGTATACTAGTTTAAATTCCCAGCTCCCTTCCCCCTCTCAGATCCTATTCGAGACACTCTTCTACCTGATCCCAGGTCAGTCTCTCCTGAGACCTATAGACTGTGATGTAAGGGAGTGTCTGCCTTAGCGTTAATAGAGAGCATACGAGGCCTCTGGGTGTATCTACATGGGACAAATCTACCCAGGGGACACAAGGGGCTGGAAGTGTTGGCTAGTGGCTGACGGTCCGATGCACAGAGGACATACAAGTGATCGGAGAAGGATAGTTTCTCTCTCTTTGGCAACTCGGCCTCAGGCCTGAAAATGTATCCCACCTGATGACATTTACACCGTCCCTCTCCACCCCTCCCCACTCATTCCAGCCAGGGTGTCCATTTCATCATCAGGTGTTTCATGGAACATAGCATCATATACATGCATGTATCGTTTCATATGCATATATCGATTCATAGAAATATGGATGATGGCATATTCTTGCTGACCAAGTCTATTTTGGAGGCAGTTTGAAAGTCCCTCCAAGTGCTTTTCAGACCATGAATCAGTTAAAACGTCACCCAACTGAAACATGACAGAACGTGGCCACATACTGTAGCTTGGTCAGACTGCTGCACCTGTGACTTCGGAAACACCTGCAGGCAAAGCTGCAGCAGCTGCGAGACATGTGACACAGATCATGAACAGAACATGCAGGTCACACAGGGAACAGGATTTCAGTTAAAAGTGCAACCATTTGTCATGTCCTCCCCAGTGACGGACGCGGCAACAGGTGATGACTGGTCAATGAATATCACACAGAGGTCAGTTTACTTGTGAAAATTAGAAAGGGCAAGAATGAACATTATAAAGACAAAGTTCAGGAAAGAGGGATAGAGAGAGGCAGGGAAGGGTCAAAGAGAGTGGGAGAAAAACAGTGGGGTGAGTGAGAAAAAAGGAGAGGGCAAAGAGAATGGGAGAAAATGAGAGTGGGGCAAGAGAGAAAGAAGGAGGGGGAGAGTAGGGTGAGAGAGAAGATTGATGGAGGTTGAGATTGATGGAGGTTCCTAGCTCGAGCTTCCTGCCTGTTTTGGACTACTGCCAAACTTGAACTCCGCTTGGTTTAGCCTACTTGGATTTACTATTTTTGACTCTCCCACGGCCCGATGAAAAGCTTGCCTCCCTCCCGGCCTCTACCAGCCTATACTGGAAACTACTTCCCCTCCAATGTGCTATACTCCTGGCTATCATACTGGTAACATGGCCTCCGTTGCGTTGCTGTTTTGATGGGCCCCAGCATTTAATCGCATTGAATAAGTCACCACTCTCTCCTTGCTGTTGTTATGCTGGCGAGTTCTGTGCCTTAGTTGTGTTTATTGTGGGTCCTAGTGCTGGCTGCCTTCTAGTCTGTGGTTGGGATCTGGCTTGCTGCCTATAACTGTGGTGATCCTACAAACTGTGTGATTGAATCTAACTATCACAGTGTGTGGATTGATTTACTTTCAGCTGATTTCTAGTCAACCCAGTTTATTTGTGTGGATTTTAATTGACTTTTTCCAAACTTGTTTCCACCACTTTCTGCCATACGGGAAAACTGCCTTTTTCCAGATTGACTTCTACCACCTTCAGAGACTACGGTGAATGTTTCATCACATGTAGGAGCTGCACCTACTTTGCACAGTTCCTGGATAATATTGACCTGCCAAATTTCCAATGTGAGAACTGTCAGACCCCTTGACTTTTTCCACATTTTCTTATGTTGTAGCCTTATTCTAAAATTGATTAAATTAAATGTTTTCCTCATCAATCTACAGCACACAAAATACCCCATAATGACAAAGCGAAAACAGGTTTTTAGAAATGCTTGCACATTTATAAAAAAATATTATTTACATAAGTATTCAGACCCTTGGAGTCCACCTGTGATAAATTCAGTTGATTGAACATTATTCAGAAAGGCACAACTGTCTATATACGGTCCCACAGTTGACAGTGCATTCAGAGCAAAAAACAAACCATGAGGTTGAAGGAATTGTCCGTACAGCTCCAAGACATGATTGTGTAGAGGCACAGATCTGGGGAAGGGTACCAAAAAATGTCTGCAGCATTGAAGGTCCACAAGATCACAGTGGCCTCCATCATTCTTAAATGGAAGAAGTTTGGAACCACCAAGGCTCTTCCTAGAGCTGGCCCGCCAGGCCAAACTGAGCAATCGGGAGAGAAGGGCCATGGTCAGGGTAGTGACCAAACCCCAATGGCCACTTTGACAGAGATCTAGAGTTCTTGGGTGGAGAAGGGATAATATTCTAGAAGGACAACCACCTCTGCAGCACTCCACAAATCAGTCCTTTATGGTATAGTGGCCAGACAGAAGCCACTCCTCAGTAAAAGGCACATGACAGCCTGTTGGAGTTTGCCAAAAGGGACGTAAAGGACTCTCAGACCATGAGGAACAAGATTCTTTGGTCTGATGAAACCAAGATTGAACTCTTTGGCCTGAATGCCAAGCGTTGTGTCTACGGTGAAGCATGGTGGTGGCAGGATTATGCTGTGGGGATGTTTTTCAGTGGCAGGGTTTGGGAGACTAGTCAGGATAAAGAGAAGGTCCTTGATGAAAACCTGCTCCAGAGCGCTCAGGACCTCAGACTGGGGCAAAGGTTACCCTTCTAATAGCACAACGACCCTTAGCACACAGCCAACACAACGCAACGTCTCTTAATTTCCTTGAGTGGCCCAGACAGAGTGGCCCGGACTTGAACCCGATCAAACATCTCTGGAGAGACCTGAAAATAGCTGTGCAGTAACACTCACCATCCAACCTGACAGAGCCTGAGAGGAGCTGAAGGGAAGAATGGAAGAAACTCCCCAAATACAGGTGTGCCAAGCTTGTAGCGTCATACCCAAGAAGACTTGACTGTAATCACTGCCAAAGGTGCCTCAACAAAGTACTGAGTAAAGGGTCTGAATAGTTTTGTAAATGTGATTTTACAGTTTCTTTTTTTATATAGATGTGCAAAAAAAAAAAAACTGTTTTTGCTTTGTCATTAATGGGAATTTTTGTGCTGATTGATAAGGGGGAAAAACTAATCCATTTTAGAATATGGCTGTAAATGTAACAAAATGTGGAAAAAGTCAAGAGTTCTGATTTCTTTGCGAATGCACTGCATCTGCGCGGCACATCCAGAGCAAGCCCCCCCCACCTCCCTTGAAGAATAAAGGAACCTAATGGACGTTTTTTGAGGACCAGGCGAATGCCACAGTTTATTGATCATGCATCCCAAAGGAAGGCATGTCACACACCGTAAGCCCAGTGCAAGGCAGCGGTGGATACACAGTCTCGCACACCTGCTTCCAGAGATTCCTGCTCCTTAATCCTCTATCCTGTCTCCTGAGGGTCCAGCTCAGAGGGTTTCTACCACAAGACCATAACCCCCAGGCTTCCTCTCACATCAAGCCTTGAGGGTGTCTGAGGCTTCAGCCCCCGTCAGTGTTCAAATCACGTAGAGGGCTTGGGTTGTTGCATGATAGCAACAAAATCCCATGCAAGTCCGTTTATAAAATGCCATCACTGGTTACTCTGAGAGTTCCTCATTGACATTGGCTGCAGCCTCAGGCACTATGGGGCTAACTTTGGAAAAGTATTTCCACTTTCTACTCCTTCCTGTATTACTAATAGGGATAGACCAAATAGAACCCCACAGTGGAGGTGTTATAATACCCATAAAACCTAGCGGTCAAACAGGTAAATGGTTCCTATCACACTAGCCTTCGCTTTGGCTCCCCCTCTTGTCCAGCTCAGGCGTTTAGGCGTCGCCGGCTTTCTAGCTGCTGCCAAACCTGCTGCTGGAAAACGCCCTTCTCTCATCAACCCCGGACTTGTCTCGTCATCATTACACACCTGGTTCCAATCTCCACTTTATCACTGTATGTTTACTCCCTCTGTCATTTGTCTTTGTTGGTCACTGTAAATGTTGCTTGTTTTTCTGAGAGGAATCTCTCCTGCTATTTACTGAGAACTTTATTATTTTGCACTTTGGGTTTCGTCCTGCTTTTATATATATATATATATATATATATGTGTATGTGTATATATAAGTTGCTCTTGGAGGATGTGTTTGTACCATTCTTTATTCATGGCTGTGTTCTTAGGAAAAATTGTGAGTGAGCACACTTCCTTGGCTGAGAAGCAGCCCCACACATGAATGGTCTCAGGATGCTTTACTGTTGGCATGACACAGGACTGACGCTCACCTTGTCTTCTCCGGACAAGCTTTTTTCCGGATGCCCCAAACAATCGGAAAGGGGATTCATCAGAGAAAATGACTTTACCCCAGTCCTCAGCAGTCCAATCCCTGTACCTTTTGCAGAATATTAGTCTGTCCCTGATGTTTTTCCCGGAAAGAAGTGGCTTCTTTGCTGCCCTTCTTGACACCAGGCCATCCTCAAAGTCTTTGCCTCACTGTCCGTGCAGATGCATTCACACCTGCCTGCTGCCATTCCTGAGCAAGCTCAGTACGGGTGGTGCCCTGATCCCGCAGCTGAATCAACTTTAGGAGATGGTCCTGGCGCTTGCTGGACTTTCTTGAGCGCCCTGAAGCCTTCTTCACAACAATTGAACCAGTCTCCTTGAAGTTCTTGATGATCTGATAAATGGTTAATTTAGGTGCAATCTTACTGGCAGCAATATCCTTGCCTGTGAAGCCCTTTTTGTGCAAAGCAATGATGACGGCATATGTTTCCTTGCAGGTAAGCATGGTTGACAGAGGAAGAACAATGATTCCAAGCACCACCCTCCTTTTGAAGCTTTCAGTGAGTTATTCAAACTCAATCTGCATGACAGAGTGATCTTCAGCTTTGTCCTCGTCAACACTCACACCTGTGTTAACGAGACAATCACTGACATGGTGTCAGCTGGTCCTTTTGTGGCAGGGCTGATATGCAGTGGAAATTGTTTTTGGGGATTCAGTTAATTTGCATGGCAAAGAGGGACTTTTCAATTATTTGCAATTCATCTGATCACTCTTCATAACATTCTGGATGCAAATTGCCATCTTACAAACTGAGGCAGCAGACTTTGTGAAAATTAATATTTGTGTCATTCTCAACTTTTGGCCATGACTGTGCACTCCCTCTGTCATTTGTCTTTGTTGGTAATTTTAAATGTCGCTTGTTTTCCTGAGAGGAATCTCTCCTGCTGTACTTTTATTATTTTGCCCTTTGGGTTTCATCCCGCTTTTATTTATATAGTTTATATAGTGCTTTAACACATTCAGTAGTTCTAAACACCTGACTGCCTCCTGTCTGCTCCTCTCTACACTTATGACCGTTCCAATCGTTTTTTTTTCACCATTTATTTTCCCCATAGGGTAATTTAAAAATACTTAAGATAAGGGCTGTGTTTTGTGTAGGCTTAACCTGGCGTGACGTTTTGATAACCATGTAAACCTCTCTCGGACAAGGTGACTTTTAACTGCTTACAATTTTATTGATCAAATTCCGTTAGCGGGATCGATTTGACAACATCAGGTGAAATTGCAGAGCGCGAAATTCTAGTTCCCACACTTGCATACTGTCCTACATGTGCTAATTAGTTGATTGATTTATGCTCTTCACGTTTTGTTTTGTATCTATTATCTAATTTTATTCGTATTTATTGTTGTTGTTTAAACACCTTGTGGGTGTGGCAATGGTTATTTTTTGGGGGAGAAGACTAGTATTTTGTAGTTAAATTCCTCGTACAGTATATAAGAACATATCACTATGTTTCCAAAAAAGTTCAAGGCTGTTTCCCTTCAATAAAATGCATTCAAAACTACTTTTTTTCTGCACATTTCTGCTACTTTCTTAGGCTATACAAGTGCTATCTCTTGCTAAAAAAAAATTATGTTCACACCTATGCAGTACCTTTAGCAATAATAATAAACCTCTACTTTAGTAAAGAAAACAATTATGGCAGGTGTGTTCTAATAAAAACGAATGGTGTCCACTAATAAATGCAGTCTTTCTACATTGTGAAGAAGGGAAAACCCAGATATTCACAACATTTGAATGACAGGTTTCTTCATGCAAAATGGATTTGGTGTTTAAAATTCAATTAAGCTACTTTATTTGAGGGGTTTAGTGAAGGTGGGTCATTTTTTTACCCTTAGGACAAGGGGAGTATACAGAAAGACTACACAAGGGTTAACCTAACCCAGCTGGTGACTAAGCCCAAAAGGCCCAACCATAAAGATCCTTCAAAGTCAACTCTGTTCATATTTTAACGAATACACCAGAGTAATACGTTTCTAACGGTGTCTTTACCGAAGACATTAGTGACCATTGCCCAGTTTGTGTTAGAGATGTGAGAATACAGAAATCAAAGCCTTGCGTTATCACAAAGAGGAACTTCAGTGAACAGCCTTTTTTTTTTACATTATCTTTATCTTAGTGACCTTGATTGTATTTCATCTATAACTGAACCTGATTTAGCTTTGAGCCTTTTTGCAGAGGTCTTCAAAGCTATTGTGGATAATCATGCTCCCTTCAAAATGATCAGAAGTCATTCATAAAAGAGATGATGCTTGGGTCAAGGCAAGGAACACAGGCTTAGGCCTGGACTGGCTAGCTTCTAAGCAACTTAGGAATCAGAAAAGCTGTAAGACAAATCAGAAAAGCTAAATCTGATTATTATGTAATGCTCTTTCGGACTGTAAAGGGTGCCCAGCTAATTTCTGGAAAACTGTCAAATCCCCGAATGGGTTCGACTTCGTGCTCCTGCCACAACAAATTAATTCAGACACTGGCCTCATTCAAAAAAAATTGCCACCATTGATGCATTTAATCACCAATTTATTTCAGCAGGCGATCTCTGTGAAATAACTTTTAAGCCTATTCACTATGGTAATGGGCTGGATGCTGATAGGGGAAACTTGCTGAATGATCAGAGAAATGACAGTCAAAACTTTTCTTATATGCTATTTACAGAAAAATAAGTCCTAGAAGATTTGCTAGCCATAGACAACAAGAAATCCACAGGGGCTGACCAAGTAGACCCTGGTCTGCTTTAAGTGTGCAGCGCCCATCATTGTTGGCTCAAAAACCCACATTTTGTATTTAACATTGTTATCAGGAAATATGGAAATCAATTGTTGTGCTGCCACACCATAAGTGTGGTGATAGTATCGGACGAACCATCAAACAGGCAAAGCAGGACTAAGATCAAATCGTACCACACTAGCTCTGACACTCGTCGGATGTGGCAGGGCTTGCAAACTATTACAGACTACAAAGGGAAGCACAGCTGAGAGCTGCCCAGTGACACAAGCCTACCAGACGAGCTAAATTACTTCTATGCTCGCTTCGAGGCAAGTAACACTGAAGCATGCATGAGAGGATCAGCTGTTCCAGAACGACTGTGTGATCACGCTCTCCGCAGCCGATGTTGTCATGTATTGTCATGTTGTGTCTTGTTTCTGTCCTTTCCTTTCACCCTGTCTCCCTCTGCTGGTCGTTATTAGGTTACCTTTTCTCCCCCTCTTTCCCCCAGCTGTTCCTTGTCTCCTCCTAACTACCTCGTCACCCCTTTTCCCACCTGTTCCCTTTTTCCCTCTGATTAGTCCTCTATATCTCTCTCTGTTTTTGCTCCTGTCTTTGTCGGATTCTTGTTTGTGTTATTCATGCCTGAACCAGACTATCGTCATGTTTGCTGCAACCTTGTCCTGTCCTGTCGGAATCTGCCGGTCCATCTGAGCCTACCTATGTTTTGTCATTAAAGAAGCTCTGTTTACGTTAATTCGCTTTTGGGTCCTCATTCACGCACCGTAACAGATGTGAGCAAGAACTTTGAACAGGTCAACATTCACAAGACAGCAGGGCCAGACGGATTACCAGGACGTGTACTCTGTGCATGCACTGAGCAACTGGCAAGTGTCTTCTCTGACATTTTCAACCTCTCCCTGTCTGAGTCTGTAATACCAACATGTTTCAAGTAGACCACCATAGTCCCTGTGCCCAAGAACACAAAGGTAACCTGCCTAAATGACTAACGACCTGTAGCACTCACGTCTGTAGCCAAGAAGTGCTTTGAAACGCTGGTCATGGCTCACATCAACACCATCATCCCAGAAACCCTAGACCCACTCCAATTTGTATACCACCCCAACAGATCCAAACATGATGCAATCTCTATTGCACTCCACACTGCCCTTTCACACCCGGACAAAAGGAACACATATGTGAGAATGCTATTCATTGACTACAGCTCAGCTTTCAACACCATAGTGCCCTCAAAGCTCATCTCTAAGCTAAAGACCCTGGGACTAAACACCTCCCTCTGCAACTGCATCCTGGACTTCCTGATGGGCCGCCCCCAGGTGGTAAGGGTAGGTAACAACACGTCCCTCAGTCCCCTCCTGTACTCCCTGTTCACTCATCACTGCACGGCCAGGCACGACTCCTACACCATCCATCGGAGATCTGGCCGTGTGGTGCAAGGACTTAAACCTCTCCCTCAACGTGATCAAGACAAATGAGATGATTGAGAACTACAGAAAAAGGAGGACCGAGCACGCCCTCATTTTCACCGACAGGGCTGTAATGGAGCAGGTTGAGAGTTTCAAGTTCCATGGTGTCCATATTTCACCAAAAAACGAACATGGTCCAAGCATACTAAGACAGTTATGAAGTGGGCACGACAAAACCTATTCCCCCTCAGAAGACTGAAAAGATATGGCATGGGTCCTCAGATCCTCAAAAAGTTCTACAGCTGCACCATCGAGAGCATCCTGACTGGTTGCACCACTGCCTGGTATGGCAACTGCTCGGCCTCCGACCACAAGGCACTATAGAGGGTAGTGCGAACAGCGCAGGACATCACTGGGGCCAAGCTTCCTGCCATCCAGGAACTCTATACCAGGCGGTGTCAGAGGAAGGCCCTAAAAATTGTCAAAGACACCAGCCACCCTAGTCATAGACTGTTCTTTCTGCTACCTCATGGCAAGTGGTACCAAAGCACCAAGTATAGATCCAAGAGGCTTCTAAACAGCTTCTACTCCCAAGCCATAAGAATCCTGAAAAACTAATCAAATGGCTACCCAGACTATTAGCATTGACCCCCCCCCCTCCCCTTTACGCTGCTGCTACTCTCTGTTATTATCTATGCATAGCCACTTTAATAACTCTACCTACATGTACATATTACCTCAATTACCTCGACTGGTGCCCCCGCACATTGACTCTGTACCGGTACCCCCTGTATATAGCCTCGCTACTGTTATTTTACTGCTGCTCTTTAATTATTTGCTCATTTTCTTTCATAGTTTGGGGGGGTATTTTTCTTAAAACTGCAATGTTGGTTAATGGCTTGTAATTAAGCATTTCACTGTAAGATCTACACCTGTATTTGGCACATGTGACAAATACAATTTGATTTAGTAGTGATCTTAACAATTATCGCCCCATTTCAAGGCTTCCTCGTCTAGCTAAGATTTTTGAATCATTGGTTTATGTAATTTTTTTGTCCTATTTTTTATCTCAGAAATGTAGTTTGAATGTTAACCAATCAGGGTTTAGGCCTACGCATAGCACTATTACAGCAACCACTTTAGTTATTAATGATCTTGTCCAATGCTGTAGACACTAAAATTAACCGTGCTGCTTTGTTCGTGGACCTGTCAAAAGCTTTTGATACTGTTGATCATGCTATTTTTTATAAGTTGTCCTCAATAGGCCTGAGCTCTGATGCCTGTTCATGGTTTTGGTTTCATGATTATCTTCGTAACAGAACTCAGGCCATCGTGATTGGTGGGGTTAAGTCTAAATTTCTTAAAGTACATAAAGGTGTACCACAGGGGTTGATTTTGGGACCTCTTCACTATTTGTATAAACACCATTGGTCAGTCTGTTAAAAATGTAAAACTCAATCTATATGCAGATGATACTATTATGTATGCCAATGCCCCGACTGGGCTCCCGAGTGGTGCAGCTGTCTAAGGCACTGCAGGGTAGCCTAGTGGTTAGAGCGTTGGGCTAGTAACCGGAAGGTTGCAAGTTCAAATCCCTGAGCTGACAAGGTACAAATCTGTCGTTCTACCCCTGAACAGGCAGTTAACCCACTGTTCCTAGGCCGTCATTGAAAATAAGAATTTGTTCTTAACTGACCTGCCTAGTTAAATAAAGGTTTAAAAAATGTATAATCTCAGGTTCGATTCTAGGCTGTATCACAACCGGACGTGATTGGGAGTCTCATAGGGTGGCGAACAATTGGCCAAGAGTCGTCCGGCTTAGGGTTTGGCTGGGGTAGGCCGTCATTGTACATAAGAATTTGTTCTGACTGACTTGCCTAGTTATATAAAGGTTAAATAAAAAAATAAAGACTGTTGATCTGGCTGTGTCAAAACTACAGTCAGATTTTATAGCTATGCAGGAATATTTTGCTGATTTAAAACTTGTACATGTTGTTTTTAAACTCTCGTAAGAATGTTTCAGATTAATTATGTGTTCACTCATTACAAACTTGTTCCCGCATATAATTACTTAGGCTTCAGGTCTGATATGGATGAAATAGATGGTGCCTTTAAGTAAACAGTAGGAAGCAGATTATTCAGTCAACCTATTAAAAGTGCAGCTTCTACTACTCTTAAACCTTTGGATGCCATCTACCATAGTGCCCTTCGTTTTGTTAACGGTGATAGCTTTGATACTGCATCCTGTGTCAAAAGTTTGGCTGGACTTCGCTAAAGACCCATTGATCTCTACATTACTCCCACTTTGTTTACAAGGCTCTACTTCATAAACTTCCGTCTTATCTAACGTCTCTGTTGAAACATCTTGCAAAACACCCGTCTCAACGTCAACAGTGAAGAAGTGACTTCGGGATGCTGGCCTTCTAGGCAGATTCGCAAAGAAATAGCCATATCTCAGACTGGCCAATAAAAAGAAATGATTAAGATGGGAAAAATAACACAGGCACTGGACAGAGGAACTCTGCCTAGAAGGCCAGCATCCCGGAGTCGCCTCTTCACACTGTTGACGTTGAGACTGGTGTTTTACCAGACGTTTCAACAGAGACGTTACATAAGACGGAAGTTTATGAAGTAGTTAATGACGCTGCCAGTTGAGGACTTGTAAGGCGTCTGTTTCTCAAACTTGACTCTCTAATGTACTTGTCCTCTTGCTCAGTTGTGCACCGGGGCCTCCCACTCCTCTTTCTAGAACACAGCGTTGTACGAGTTCTTCAGTTTCTTAACAATTTCTCGCATGAAATAGCGTTCAATTCTCAGAACGAGAATAGACTGACGAGTTTCAGAAGAAACTTCTTTGTTTCTGGCCATTTTGAGCCTGTAATCGAACCCACAAATGCTGATGCTCCAGATACTCAACTAGTCTAAAGGCCAGTTTTATTGCTTCTTTAAATCAGGACAACAGTTCTAAGCTGTTCTAACATAATTGCAAAAGGGTTTTCTAATGATCAATTAGCCTTTTAAAATGATAAACTTGGATTAGCTAACACAGCGTGCCATTTGAACACAGGAGTGATGGTTGTTGATAATGGGCCTCTGTAGAAAATCACATTGTATGATTTTAAAGTAATTCATTTGCATTTTATTGCATGACATAAGTATTTGATACATCAGAAAAGCGGAACTTAATATTTGGAACAGAAACCTTTGTCTGCAATTACAGAGATCATACGTTTCCTGTAGTTCTTGACCAAGTTTGCACACACTGCAGCAGGGATTTTGGCCCACTCCTCCATACAGACCTTCTCCAAATCCTTCAGGTTTCGGGGCTGTCGCTGGGCAATACAGACTTTCAGCTCCCTCCAAAGATTTTCTAGTGGGTTCAGGCCTGGAGACTGGCTAGGCCACTCCAGGACCTTGAGATGCTTCTTACGGAGCCACTCCTTAGTTGCCCTGGCTGTGTGTTTCGGGTCGTTGTCATGCTGGAAGACCCAGCCACGACCCATCTTCAATGCTCTTACTGAGGGAAGGCCAAGATCTTGCAATGCATGGCCCCATCCATCCTCTCCTCAATATGGTCCCGTTGTCCTGTCCCCTTTGCAGAAAAGCATCTCCAAAGAATGATGTTTCCACCTCCATGCTTCACGGTTGGGATGGTGTTCTTGGGGTTGTACTCATCCTTCTTCTTCCTCCAAACACGGCGAGTGGAGTTTAGACCAAAAAGCTCTATTTTTGTCTCTCATACCACATGACCTTCTCCCATTCCTCCTCTGGCTCATCCAGATGGTCATTGGCAAACTTCAGACGGGCCTGGACATGCGCTGGCTTGAGCAGGGGGACCTTGCGTGCGCTGCAGGATTTTAATCCATGATGGCGTAGTGTGTTACTAATGGTTTTCTTTGAGACTGTGGTCCCAGCTCTCTTCAGGTCATTGACCAGGTCCTGCCGTGTAGTTCTGGGCTGATCCCTCACCTTCCTCATGATCATTGATGCCCCACAAGGTGAGATCTTGCATGGAGCCCCAGACCCAGGGTGATTGACCATCATCTTCTTCCATTTTCTAATAATTGTGCCAACAGTCGTTGCCTTCTCACCAAGCTGCTTGCCTATTGTCCTGTAGCCCATCCCAGCCTTGTGCAGGTCTACTATTTAGCCCTGATGTCCTTACACAGCTCTCTGGTCTTGGCCATTGTGGAGAGGTTGGAGTCTGTTTGATTGAGTGTGTGGACAGGTGTCTTTTATACAGGTAACGAGTTCAAACAGGTGCAGTTAATTCAGGTAATGAGTGGAGAACAGGAGGGCTTCATAAAGAAAAACTAACAGGTCTGTGAGAGCCATAATTTTTACTTGTTGGTAGGTGATCAAATACTTATGTCATGCAATAAAATGCAAATGAATTACTTAAAAATCATACTATGTGATTTTCTGGATTTTTGTTTTAGATTTGTCTCTCACAGTTCAAGTGTACCTATGATAAAAAATTACAGACCTCTACATGCTTTGTAAGTAGGAAAACCTGCAAAATCGGCAGTGTATCAAATACTTGTTCTCCCCACTCTATATATGTGTGTACAAAAGTACGTGGACACCCATTCAAATTAGTGGATTTGGCTATTTCAGCCACACCCGTTGCTGATAGGTGTATAAAATATAGCACACAGACATACAATCTCGATAGACAAACATTGGCAGTTTAATGATCGTACTGAACAAGATCACAGATCGGGAGCGTCGAGTGCTGAAGCACATTGCGCATAAAAATTGTCTGTCCTCGGTTGCAACACTCACTACCGAGTTTCAAACTGCCTCTGGAAGCAACGTCAGCACAATAACTGTTCATCGGGAGGTTCATCAAATGGTTTTCCATGGCCGAGCAGCCTAAGATCAACATGCGCAATGCCAAGCGTGACTGGAGGGGTGTAAAGCTCATCGCCATTGGACTCTGGAGCAATGGAAAAGCATTTTTTGTAGTGATGAATCACGCTTCACCATCTGGCAGTCCGATGGACGAATATGGGTTTGGCGCCAGGAGAATGCAATGCATAGTGCCAACTGTAAAGTATGGTAAAGAAGGAATAATGGTCTGGGGCTGTTTTTTATCATTAGGGCTTGGCCGTTTAGTTCCAGTGAAGGGATATCTTAACACTACAGCAGTGATTCTCAACCTTTTTTGGTTCCTGTACCACCAACTTAATTGTGCTCTGCCCAGAATACCCTCATGTGCAATATCCTAGCACCCCTGGTTGGGAACCACTGCACTACAACATAAAATGACATTCTAGACTATTCTGTGCTTCCAACTTTGTGGCAACAGTTTGGGCATGGCCCTTTCCTGTTTCAGTATGACAATTCCCCCATACACAAAGTGAGGTCCATACAGAAATGGTTTGTCGATATCCTTGTGGAAGAACTTGATTAACTTGCACAGAGCCTTGACCTCAACCCCATCGAACACCTTTGGGATGATTTGAAATATCGACTCCGAGCCAGGCCTAATCGCCCAACATCAGTGCCCAACCTCAGTAATGCTCTTGTTGCTGAATGGAAGCAAGTCCCCGCAGCAATCATTATGACCATCGTTCTGTTTAGAGGAAAAGGGGGATGCTTGCAAGCTGAAAAACACCATCTGAACCGTGAAGCACGGGGGTGGCAGCATCATGTTGTGGGGGTGCTTTGCTGCAGGAGGGACTGGTGCACTTCACAAAATAGATGAAATCATGAGGTAGAAAAATGATGTGGATATATTGAAGCAAAATCTCAAGATATCAGTCAGGATGTTAAAGCTTGGTCACAAATTAACAATGACCCCAAGCATACTTCCAAAGTTGTGGCGAAGCGGCATAAGGACAACAACGGTAAGGTATTGGAGTGGCCATCACAAAGCCCTGACCTCAATCCTATAGAAAATTTGTGGGCTGAACTGAAAAAGCGTGTTTGAGCAAGGAGGCCTACAAACCTGACTCAGTTACACCAGCTCTGTCAGGAGGAATGGGCCAAAATTCACCCAACTTATTGTGGGAAGCTTGTGGAAGGCTACCTGAAATATTTGACCTAAGTTAAACAATTTAAAGGCAATGCTACCATATAATTAACTGAGTGTATGTAAACTTCTGGCCCACTTTGAATGTGATGAAAGAAATAAACGATTAAATAAATCTTTCTCTCTACTATTATTCTGACATTTCACATTCCTAAAATAAAGTGGTGATCCTAACTGACCTAAGACAGGGAACTTTTACTAGGATTAAATGTCAGGAATTGTGAAAAACTGAGTTGAAATGTACTTGACCAAGGTGTATGTAAACTTCCGACTTCAAATGAATATACAGTGCCTTGCGAAAGTATTCGGCCCCCTTGAACTTTGCGACCTTTTGTCACATTTCAGGCTTCAAACATAAATATATAAAACTGTATTTTTTTGTGAAGAATCAACAACAAGTGGGACACAATCATGAAGTGGAATGACATTTATTGGATATTTCAAACTTTTTTAACAAATCAAAAACTGAAAAATTGGGCGTGCAAAATTATTCAGCCCCCTTAAGTTAATACTTTGTAGCGCCACCTTTTGCTGCGATTACAGCTGTAAGTCGCTTGGGGTATGTCTCTATCAGTTTTGCACATCGAGAGACTGACATTTTTTCCCATTCCTCCTTGCAAAACAGCTCGAGCTCAGTGAGGTTGGATGGAGAGCATTTGTGAACAGCAGTTTTCAGTTCTTTCCACAGATTCTCGATTGGATTCAGGTCTGGACTTTGACTTGGCCATTCTAACACCTGGATATGTTTATTTTTGAACCATTCCATTGTAGATTTTGCTTTATGTTTTGGATTATTGTCTTGTTGGAAGACAAATCTCGGTCTCAGTCTCAGGTCTTTTGTAGACTCCATCAGGTTTTCTTCCAGAATGGTCCTGTATTTGGCTCCATCCATCTTCCCATCAATTTTAACCATCTTCCCTGTCCCTGCTGAAGAAAAGCAGGCCCAAACCATGATGCTGCCACCACTATGTTTGACAGTGGGGATGGTGTGTTCAGGGTGATGAGCTGTGTTGCTTTTACGCCAAACATAACGTTTTGCATTGTTGCCAAAAAGTTCAATTTTGGTTTCATCTGACCAGAGCACCTTCTTCCACATGTTTGGTGTGTCTCCCAGGTGGCTTGTGGCAAACTTTAAACGACACTTTTTATGGATATCTTTAAGAAATGGCTTTCTTCTTGCCACTCTTCCATAAAGGCCAGATTTGTGCAATATACGACTGATTGTTGTCCTATGGACAGAGTCTCCCACCTCAGCTATAGATCTCTGCAGTTCATCCAGAGTGATCATGGGCCTCTTGGCTGCATCTCTGATCAGTCTTCTCCTTGTATGAGCTGAAAGTTTAGAGGGACGGCCAGGTCTTGGTAGATTTGCAGTGGTCTGATACTCCTTCCATTTCAATATTATCGCTTGCACAGTGCTCCTTGGGATGTTTAAAGCTTGGGAAATATTTTTGTATCCAAATCCGGCTTTAAACTTCTTCACAACAGTATCTCGGACCTGCCTGGTGTGTTCCTTGTTCTTCATGATGCGCTCTGCGCTTTTAACGGACCTCTGAGACTATCACAGTGCAGGTGCATTTATACGGAGACTTGATTACACACAGGTGGATTGTATTTATCATCATTAGTCATTTAGGTCAACATTGGATCATTCAGATATCCTCACTGAACTTCTGGAGAGTTTGCTGCACTGAAAGTAAAGGGGCTGAATAATTTTGCACGCCCAATTTTTAAGTTTTTGATTTGTTAAAAAAGTTTGAAATATCCAATAAATGTCGTTCCACTTCATGATTGTGTCCCACTTGTTGCTGATTCTTCACAAAAAATACAGTTTTATATCTTTATGTTTGAAGCCTGAAATGTGGCAAAAGGTCGCAAAGTTCAAGGGGGCCGAATACTTTCGCAAGGCACTGTATATATATATATACTGTATATATAATGTGTACACTGAGTTATACAAACCATTAGGAACACTTTCCTAATATTGAGTTGCAACCCTTCCTCCCATTTGCTCTCAGAATAGACTCACTTTGTTGGGACATGGACTCTACAAGGTGTCGAAAGCGTTCCACAGGGACGCTGGCCCATGTTGACTCTGATGCTTCCAACAGTTGTCAAGTTGGCTGGATGTCCTTTGGGTGGTGGACCATTCTTAATACACAACGGAAACTGTTGAGCGTGAAAAACCCAGCAGCATTGCAGTTTCTGACACAAACCTGGCACCTATTACCGTACCCCGTTCAAAGACACTTAAATGTTGTCTTGTCCATTCAACGTTTGAATGGCACACTTACACAATCCATGTCTCAATTGTCTCAAGGCTTAAAAATCCTTCTTTAACATGTCTCCTCCTCTTCATGTACACTGATTGAAATGGATTTAACAAGTGACATCAGTAAGGGATCATAGCTTTCACCTGGATTCACCTGGTCAGTCTGTCATGGGGAAGAGCAGGTGTTCATAATGTTTTGTATAGTCAGTGTATGTTTTTGTTGTATGATACAGGACGCATTTGAAAAAGAGTCCCCTGCCTTAAAAGCTCTATTTTGACGGCCTGCCAAAAAAAACCTGTCACTACCATATTAGATTCCCTCGGCTGCGTATCTCCATGAGCCATCAATGGAGACACTTTCTATAAATGGAATGAAGCCTTCCTCTGACCAGCTTTCAGTTGACAGACCAGATCCCGGCCACGGTGTAATGGCAAATCAGCCAAGCCAACCCCACCTGCCTTGGCTGCCTCTGGGGAATAAACACCTCCAAAGAACCTTTTTCTCCCCCTCCGTTTATTTTCCTGATTGCTTATCATAGTGTTTAACCTTCAGGGTGAGTAGGGGGAGTTTAGACCCTGTGCTCTGCTGGATACTTGGCACTTCCATGGGGAACTGGCTGCACCTCAACTAGGCCTTATCCAAGTGACCTTCCCTTCGATAGATACTGTAGCCATGGATCGGCCCTTCAAGAATGGGGCTATGCTCATGGAAATGAGAGGAGGGGGATTGTATGTTTGCGCTTTTGTGTGTGTGCATTTGTGTGTGCGCGTGTGCTTCCGTGCGTATGTGCGTGCATGTGTGATTTGGAAGATATTGCGAGTCTGTTTGCAAGTCAGGTATGTTTGAGAAAAGGATCTTACAGTATGTGTGTTTGAGAATGTTTATGTAGGAGATAGAAACAGAGAGATGGGAGAGTATACAGTACATGTTTATGAGCTGTGTGTGTGAGTGCGCTCGTTCTTGTGAGAGAGAGCCGCTAAGTTGGCGAACATGAGATGTGGCTACCATGTGTTTATTTGCACATGTCAGAGATGTTTTCCATGGTCAGCTGACCAGTGATCTCATGGGGTATGTCAGTTTCACGCTGTATTGAGAAGGTGACCTTGCCCTTATTGTCAATAACCATCTCTGGGAGGGTATCCAGATGTTAGACCACACCAGCGGGAGCGCTTGGACTGCTCTGCCTGCCGCTCTGGCACCCTGATAATGTACACGCCCACAATACAGCTGCAAAAACCCACCCTTGCCCAAAAGCACCTCTCACAGTGCCAGCGATGCAGAGTGGCCAGTGTTCACAATATACACAATAGCATCACAGAGGAACACAACTTCATACAGCGTAGTCATTTATCATTCGCTTCAATCGACTGTATACGAAGTGACTTAGTTATGTCTTAATATGTGGCTCATGTAGGAATAAATGCCCACACACATTTCTGTGCCACATGTTTGATATTTCTACAATAGCATATTGAACCTGTTAAGGGGTCTGATGCTGTTTATATCTCTTCAATATAGTCTTGAAACAGGGTCACAGTGACATGCTTCTGTTGCACAATCTACTACGTGTCTTGCTTTTTTGCCATCCTGCCTTCGACTCCACTATCCTGCAAACAGCATATCTAACTTAACTATATACAACAGTCAGTGCATAACAACAGTAAATACCATCCCTTCCCAGTGACAGTTGTACCCAACCAGATGTCAATAAGTAGTGTGTGTTGTATATGAGCACTTAGACAGCAGACACAAGGTCAGTCTAAGGGAGGCTTCTTTCATTCAGGTAACCAATAAGGCTTTGACATTATCTGGACAGGTTGAGTGACCAAGTCACTGGGCATTTGATCATTCAAGCATTTACAGTATGTGTGAAAATGGAAACTGACCCATAGACACTGGGGTGAAGTGACATTCTGTATGAGTCAAACCTGAACACACTCTTCTGCAGGGCAATAATAGCATCTGACAACTCCTCACAAATTGTTCCCACTATTGGCTCAAAGTCTTTATGAGAAATCTTGGCAACAGGCCTAGTAAATGGGCGAGGGAGTGTTCGCCACAGTAACTTTAACTGGGGCAATATTCAGGTGTGTACTGTTATGGAGATTGGTGATGACATTAACTATAAATGAATAGTTATGCCTGGATATGCCTGTGTGCTATTCATGGTGACATCATAACACTGCATGACAATATGCATGTGGTTGTGGTGCCATGTGGTCCCGTGTGCCATGCCGGGCTATTATGGAAGCAACAGGTTACTATGGCTCACCACATTGATATCTTTCTACTCTCCAACTGCAAAGATTCCTTCCATTCCTGAGTGTAGTCCAGAATGCATGAAGTCCAGTGGCAACACAGTGCTTTCCTCTTTTAGCAGGCACAGCCCACACTACTTGCCCCATGACCCTTCATGACCCTGTTTCCACTCACTCTCCTATAACACACTCCCTTTTAGGCCTTCAGAACGTCTGCTGATGTGATGGTCACCAATCGAACACCTGTTGAATATCAGCATATGCTCTCTATGGATCTGAGAATAGGAGCAGAATAGGATAAACAATGTAGAACATACAGAACGAGCAGAATTTTGCAGAATATAGGTGCAGGAGAGAGAAGAACATGTACTTTGTATAAGAGTACTTTGTATAAGAGTTTATTTCTCCCAACCCAATGGGTTGGGAGAAATAATTTGGAGCTGTGACTGAACGATTGTATGCTTCAGAGAGAAAGGAGAGAGAGAAAGGAGCAGTATCATAAATGGTGTCCCTTCACATTCTGGCTCATGGTACACAAGGTGTCTTGGATAGCCTTGGCTGGAGTCCGGATTTAATCCATATTTAATTCCTGAGTGAATCATAGGCTTGATTTAAAACCCAGATGAGTTTTCCTATTGGGTGGGGAACCTGACTGACTAAGGCCTGCTGACGTCAGCATAAATAGATTGATGGTGATACAGATGTTGGATCTTAATTTGATCACACTGTTGTAGGAGAACTTTCCTGCAGTGCAGGAAATGTAAAACTTGAAGTTTATTTGAGTTCTAAAAAGGCTTCTAAAGTTTGTAATTTCCACTTTGTCCATTAAGTATAATCCACATAATAATTCACATTTCCTGTTGCTGCAGGATTATTTTCCTGCTGTATCAAACTGGCTCAAATTAAGATCCTACATCTGTACTCTCTCATTGGGTTGGAAATATCTTGCGTAATGGGTAGACAGAGAGGTCGCAAGGTGAGTAAGCTAAGAGGGGGGTATCCTTCAAGACACCCCTACTCTCAGTCGTCAAGTCAACACATGTAATAAAATACGCCCTTGACAATCAAAGCTAATTCAGGTTATCAAATCCATCCAAACCCTACTGTGGCCAGAGGCCCAGGACTCTCAATGTCAACTTTAATCATCAGCAGTGCAAATGTGATTCCTCCTGTGTCCTGCTGGTTCTCTAGGACAGCCAGGCAGGGTGTCAGTTCTGGGGGAGGTTGGGTGGTGGTGAGTGCATCTTGTGACTGCTGCTCTTTGCCTGCACTAAGGTGAAGACGGCTATTAATAAGAGGTTCCTATGCTCGGTCCTCCGCTCCGTGGGGCTTAATTTAGACCTGCCAGAGAACAGTGATAGAGTGTCAACGAGTGCAGAGCCTCCTTATGCAGTTCTCACATTTCACACCAAGAGAGTCTCTTTGAGAGTTATGTGTGAGAGATTAGATTTAGAGAGTGAGTAGGCCTAAGTGAGAGAGGGAGTGAGTTAAAGAGAGCGGGATATAGAGTGAGAGAGATAGAGAGGGAGGGACAGAGAGAAAAAGAGATGCATAAATGTATAAAATATATAAATGATTGCAATCTAGACTCTGCTACTGTTCAGTGCACCTCCCTTCAGCTTTGAGGTACTTGGAGGTGATGTAAATAAGACTGGACTGACCCCAGAGAGGAGTTTCTCCCTGAGATGGAGGCTGTCTGAGGGATCACTCCCTCCCATATTCCAGACTGGGAGGTCGTCTCCACATCCACAACAGCTGGGCCTGACATCATGGTCACATGCTCCTCATCGACCATGCAGGCAGCTGCTCTGGCAAACTACGCAATCCAGTCGTCCATGAAGCCAACTGAGCTGTCTACAACCTGTGGATCCATTTGTACATAAAGGCATACTTACATGTATAAACGCACACACACTGAGCTCGAGATGTGGGCAGAACCTTGCTTGTTTGAATAGTTATTTCATTGCTGAATATTGGAATCGGGCTTCATGTTTACATTTTGGACGCATCTAATCTTCAAACAATCCGCTCATGAAATTCAACAAATCCAAATATTTATCTGATTGTAAAGACTTCCAGCTTGACCTTTCTGAGGGCAAAGAATCTTTCAAGTCTGTTTTTCGTCGGAACATTACAACCTGGAACCTGATCAAATTCAAAAATCCACAAGAAGCTGAAACACATGCCTGATATGTGAACATCTTAAACCAAGCCTGCAGTGAGATCAAACTGCTTTTCATGCACACTGTGAAATCAACCATTTACAAGCTACAAAATATATCTCCATGTTAAAACTATTTATTTCGGGCCTCCGACAACGATCTGCAGCGATCTGAGGAGTGGTGCAGCGATCTGAGGCACTGCATAGCAGTGCTAGAGGTGTCAATACAGACCTGGGTTCAATCCCGGGCTGTATCACAGCCGGCTGTGATCGGGAGTCCCATAGGGCAGCGCACAATAGGCCCAGCCCGGGTGGGGTTTGGCTGTGGGTTGCACTCGAGCGATTCCTTGTGGCTGGCCAGGCGCCTGCAGGTTGACCTCGGTCGTCAGTTGAACGGTGTTTCCTTTGACACATTGTTCTGGCTGGCTTCCTGGTTAAGCGAATGGGTGTTAAGAAGTGCAGTTTGGCGGGTCATGTTTCGGGGGATGCATGACTCGACCTTCGCGTCGCCTCACCTAAAAGCTCAGACACACCGACAGGATTGTCAAACGTTTGGATGTCTACAGTGCTTAGGACCTCTGAACAGAGTGTTGGCAGTCAATACCTTTTGTGTTTACAAAGCAAAGACATTGTAAGTCGTCACCCTCTCAGCCTTGTTAAAATACTCCAAACCTGAAAGTGGCAGTAACAATGTTTGGCAATGCAAATCCGTGCATATTGCTAGTGGTTTAGATTCCAAGCTCTCTGCACTAATGTTGTTGTTTTGTAGAAAGCCCTTGTTGATACTAGCCAGATGGCCACAGCCAGATAACTACCTAACAAGATGACAGAGAAACAACGGAATTCACTCTCCATAATCCCATACTGCCAGTGCCAGCCCATAACCAAAATGATTAGATAACTAGCATATTCGCAAGCTAGAACAACATAACTAGCTAGCTAAAGACACTGCACTAACTAGGCAGCTGATTCATGGAAACTAGCTAATCAATTGTGATTTCAGTATGTCGTCAATACTAGCTAAAGTGGTTAGCTAGCTTGGAGGAAGTGTTTAGTGTTGTATGTATTGCATCTGTGTACTTAACTAGCTACCACCCCACAGCCTACATTGCATATGAAGTGTGACTGGCTCATCCGTGGATGTAAGGATAAAATTCCTCTTTAAAAAAATGTGTTGGCTCCCCCACGAGGGGGGGATCATGTTCCCCGATTGGCTTAAAGTCAAGTTCCTGGCCCCTGACGAGCATTACCATTCTACAAGTAGAAGAATCGGTAGGTTCGTCGCTACCGTGTCTGCATGCAGCAGGTACAGCTTTTGTTCTCTCAAGAGAAACATACGCACCTATATACAGTCTATTTGCAGTGAGATTCTGTGTATTTCATGCTTACGGCTCCCACAGTCACTTCCAGGCCTGTCTGGCATGTTTTAGTGTATTTCTAGACAACCTGTGTAGTCAGAAGCTTCTGAATTTAGAATTTTAGTTTGACCAGCATTTCTCATGTGTCTGTAGTAGGGCTCGCTAATGCAGGATATACAGTTGAAGTTGGAAGATTACATACACCTTTGCCAAATACAGTTTCACACTTCCTGACATTTTATCCTAGTAAAAAATCCCTGTCTTAGGTCAGTTAGGATCACCACTTCATTTTAAGAATCTAAAATGTCAGAATAATAGTAGAGAGAATGATTTATTTCATATTTTATTTCTTTCATCACATTCTCAGTGGGTCAGAAGTTTGCATACACTCATTTAGTATTTGGTAGCATTGCTTTTAAATGGTTTAACTTGGGTCAAATGTTTTGGGTAGCCTTCCACAAGCTTCTCACAAAAAGTTGAGTGAATGTTGGCCCATTCCTCCTGACAGAGCTGGTGCAACTGAGTCAGGTTTGTAGGCCTCCTTGCTCACACACACTTTTTCAGTTCAGCCCACAAATGTTCTATAGGATTGAGGTCAGGGCTTTGTGATGGCCACTCCAATACCTTGACTTTGTTGTCCTTAAGCCATTTTGCCACAACTTTGGAAGTATGCTTGGGGTCATTGTCCATTTGGAAAACCAATTTGTGACCAAGCTTTAACTTCCTGACAGATGTCTTGAGATGTTGCTTCAATATAATTTTTCTACCTCACGATGCCATCTATTTTGTGAAGTGCAGCAAAGCACCCCCATAACATGATCCTGCCACCCCCGTGCTTCACGGTTGGGGTGGTGTTCTTCTTGCAAGCCTCCCCCTTTTTTCCTCCAAATATAACAACGGTCATTATGGCCAAACAGTTCTATTTTTGTTTCATCAGACCAGAGGACATTTCTCCAAAAAGTGTGATATTTGTCCCCATGACCAGTTGCAAACCGCAGTCTGGCTTTTTATGGAGGTTTTGGAGCAGTGACTTCTTCCTTGCTGAACGGCCTTTCAGGTTATGTCGACATAGGACTCGTTTTACTGTGGTTATAGATACTTTTGTACCTGTTTCCTCCAGCATCTTAACAAGGTCCTTTGCTGTTGTTCTGGGATTGATTTGCACTTTTCGCACCAAAGTACGTTCATCTCTAGGAGACAGAATGCGTCTCCTTCCTGAGCGGTATGACAGCTGGGTGGTCCCATGGTCTTTATACTTGCGTACCGTTGATGGTACAGATGAACGTGGTACCTTCAGGTGTTTGGACATTTCTCCCAAAGATGGACCAGACATGTGGAGGTCTACAATTTATTTTCTGAGTCTACAATCATTTTCTGGAATATTCCAAGCTGTTTAAAGGCACAGTCAACTTAGTGTATGTAAACTTCTGACCCAATGGAATTGTGATACAGTGAATTATAAGTGAAATAATCTGTCTGTAAACAATTGTTGGAAAAATGACTTGTGTCATGCACAAAGTAGATGTCCTAACTGACTTGCCAAAACTTTAGTTTGTTAACAAGACATTTGTGGAGTGGAGTTTTAATGACTCCAACCTAAATGTATGTAAACTTCCAACTTCAACTGTACGGTAAGTTCGCCCATAACTCACTGCCATCCCTGCCCCTTATTAACCATCCAAAGCTGTTCATAAGTTTGCCACACAGTCTGCTTGTGTTTGTTTGAGAAGCAACTCTGATAAGTAGGTCAGTCCATCAGGAAGAGAAAATTCAGTTTGATGTTTTGCCATGTCTCATCTATTTGTTATAAAACCATTCTTTACCCTGGCTATCACATTTTTTGGGGTTTGATTTTTATTCTGTTTAGACTTGGCAGCGTAAATGCATATGTAACAATGTTAACAACCTGGGCTGGAACTAGGGACACCCTGAATACGTCAACAACTGCCTCCCTCAAAGTATCGTTACATATTGCTCCACATATTTCATATTACTGAATAACTTGAGGTTGTTTCCACTGTTGACTAAAAATATTTCCGGATTGTGTTGTTGTGTTGACTTGTTTACCAGTTCCCATGATTGGGGACAGCACGGGACATCAGCTCAAACGTCATCAGCAATGACACACGGTGGCACCAAAAGAAGCCATCCAATACCAAGAACTTGTTAATGTTTAAAATGACTTTGAGAGGAAGGGACTGGTTTACTATGCTGGTTAATTTGAGCTGTTTTACCCTGAACTTGTGAACTTCGTCTGTGGATATTTAGCATTTCATCATGATCCTTAAGATGCATAGCCTTTAACATTAAGTTGCGGCTATTTTCAATTTGCATTGTGGAAGTTCACCTTTACAGCGTGATTTAAAGGCAATGTTCTTGCTTTATGGTAAACGCTGCATATGTTGGCTCAATCTGAAATTACCTGTACATTTGTAGCGCAGATTCTGTAACGCTTCATGTTACCTTACAGTGGGGAGAACAAGTATTTGATACACTGCTGATTTTTCAGGTTTTCCTACTTACAAAGCATGTATAGGTCTGTAATTTTTATCATAGGTACACTTCAACTGTGAGAGATGGAATCTAAAACAAAAATCCAGAAAATCACATTGTATGATTTTTAAGTAATTCATTTGTATTTTATTGCATGACATAAGTATTTGATACATCAGAAAAGCAGAACTTAATATTTGGTACAGAAACCTTTGTTTGCAATTACAGAGATCATACGTTTCCTGTAGTTCTTGACCAGGTTTGCACACACTGCAGCAGGGATTTTGGCCCTCCTCCATACTTCCATACTCCCATACTTCCTCCATTCCTCCATTTATTTATTTATTTTTCTTCTTGGGCCTCTATAACTATATCTATTGTTTTTATTTTTGTTGTTGTTGTGTGATTTGGATTAATCCCCTCTACCACACGGAAACCCACTAATCTACTGCCGGAACGCAAGAGTTGGCTAATAACAGACCTCCATTCTATGCTAGCTTGCTCCTATGCTAGCTTGCTACCGATTTAGCTGTCTAAATCGCCGTGACCCCAAACCAACCTCTCCACTCACTGGACCCTTTTGATCACTCGACTGAGCATGCCTCTCCTTAATGTCAATATGCCTTGTCCATTGCTGTTCTGGTTAGTGTTTATTGGCTTATTTCACTGTATAGCCTCTAGTCCTGCTCATTATACCTTATCCAACCTATTAGTTCCACCACCCACACATGCAATGACATCTCCTGGTTTCAATGATGTTTCTAGAGACAATATCTCTCTCTTCATCACTCAATACCTAGGTTTACCTCCACTGTATTCACATCCTACCTTACCTTTGTCTGTACATTATACCTTGATGCTATTTTATCGCCCCCAGAAACCTCCTTTTACTCTCTGTTCCAGACGTTCTAAACGACCAATTCTTATTGCTTTTAGCCGCAACCTTATTCTACTCCTACTCTGTTCCTCTGGCGATGTAGAGGTGAATCCAGGCCCTGCAGTGCCTAGCTCCACTCCTATTCCCCAGGCGCTCTCTTTTGACGACTTCTGTAACCGTAATAGCCTTGGTTTCATGCATGTTAACATTAGAAGCCTCCTCCCTAAGTTTGTTCTATTCACTGCTTTAGCACACTCTGCCAACCCGGATGTTCTAGCTGTGTCTGAATCCTGGCTTAGGAAGACCACCAAAAATTCCGACATTTTAATTCCAAACTAAAACATTTTCAGACAAGATAGAACTGCCAAAGGGGGCGGTGTTGCAATCTACTGCAAAGATAGCCTGCAGAGTTCTGTCCTACTATCCAGGTCTGTACCCAAACAATTTGAACTTCTACTTTTAAAAATCCACCTCTCTAAAAACAAGTCTCTCACCGTTGCCGCCTGCTATAGACCACCCTCTGCCCCCAGCTGTGCTCTGGACACCATATGTGAACTGATTGCCCCCCATCTATCTTCAGAGCTTGTGCTGCTAGGCGACCTAAACTGGAACATGCTTAACACCCCAGCCATCCTACAATCTAAACTTGATGACCTCAACCTCACACAAATTATCAATGAACCTACCAGGTACCTCCCCAAAGCCTTAAACACAGGCACCATCATAGATATCATCCTAACCAACTTGCCCTCTAAATACACCTCTGCTGTTTTCAACCAAGATCTCAGCGATCACTGCCTCATTGCCTGCATCCGTAATGGGTCAGCGGTCAAACGACCTCCACTCATCACTGTAAAACGCTCCCTGAAACACTTCAGCGAGCAGGCCTTTCTAATCGACCTGGCCGGGGTATCCTGGAAGGATATTGATCTCATCCCGTCAGTAGAGGATGCCTGGATATTTTTTTTAAATGCCTTCCTAACCATCTTAAATAAACATGCCCCATTCAATAAATTTAGAACCAGGAACAGATATAGCCCTTTGTTCTCCCCAGACCTGACTGCCCTTAACCAACACAAAAACATCCTATGGCGTTCTGCATTAGCATCGAACAGCCCCCGTGATATGCAGCTGTTCAGGGAAGCTAGAAACCATTATACACAGGCAGTTAGAAAAGCCAAGGCTAGCTTTTTCAAGCAGAAATTTGCTTCCTGCAACACTAACTCAAAAAAGTTCTGGGACACTGTAAAGTCCATGGAGAATAAGAACACCTCCTCCCAGCTGCCCACTGCACTGAAGATAGGAAACACTGTCACCACTGATAAATCCACCATAATTGAGAATTTCAATAAGCATTTTTCTACGGCTGGCCATGCTTTCCACCTGGCTACTCCTACCCCGGTCAACAGCACTGCACCCCCCACAACAACTCGCCCAAGCCTTCCCCATTTCTCCTTCTCCCAAATCTGCTCAGCTGATGTTCTGAATGAGCTGCAAAATCTGGAACCCTACAAATCAGCCGGGCTAGACAATCTGGACCCTTTCTTTCTAAAATGATGTGCCAAAATTGTTGCCACCCCTATTACTAGCCTGTTCAACCTCTCTTTCGTGTCGTCTGAGATTCCCAAAGATTGGAAAGCAGCTGCGGTCATCCCCCTCTTCAAAGGGGGTGACACTCTTGACCCAAACTGCTACAGACCTATATCTATCCTACCATGCCTTTCTAAGGTCTTCGAAAGCCAAGTCAACAAACAGATTACCGACCATTTCGAATCTCACCATACCTTCTCTGCTATGCAATCTGGTTTCAGAGCTGGTCATGGGTGCACCTCAGCCACGCTCAAGGTCCTAAATGATATCTTAACCGCCATCGATAAGAAACATTACTGTGCAGCCGTATTCATTGATCTGGCCAAGGCTTTCGACTCTGTCAATCACCACATCCTCATCGGCAGACTCGACAGCCTTGGTTTCTCAAATGATTGCCTCGCCTGGTTCACCAACTACTTCTCTGATAGAGTTCAGTGTGTCAAATCGGAGGGTCTGCTGTCCGGACCTCTGGCAGTCTCTATGGGGGTGCCACAGGGTTCAATTCTTGGACCGACTCTCTTCTCTGTATACATCAATGAGGTCGCTCTTGCTGCTGGTGAGTCTCTGATCCACCTCTACGCAGACGACACCATTCTGTATACTTCTGGCCCTTCTTTGGACACTGTGTTAACAACCCTCCAGGCAAGCTTCAATGCCATACAACTCTCCTTCCGTGGCCTCCAATTGCTCTTAAATACAAGTAAAACTAAATGCATGCTCTTCAACCGATCGCTACCTGTACCTACCCGCCTGTCCAACATTACTACTCTGGACGGCTCTGACTTAGAATACGTGGACAACTACAAATACTTAGGTGTCTGGTTAGACTGTAAACTCTCCTTCCAGACCCATATCAAACATCTCCAATCCAAAGTTAAATCTAGAATTGGCTTCCTATTTCGCAACAAAGCATCCTTCACTCATGCTGCCAAACATACCCTTGTAAAACTGACCATCCTACCAATCCTCGACTTTGGCGATGTCATTTACAAAATAGCCTCCAATACCCTACTCAACAAATTGGATGCAGTCTATCACAGTGCAATCCGTTTTGTCACCAAAGCCCCATATACTACCCACCATTGCGACCTGTACGCTCTCGTTGGCTGGCCCTCGCTTCATACTCGTCGCCAAACCCACTGGCTCCATGTCATCTACAAGACCCTGCTAGGTAAAGTCCCCCCTTATCTCAGCTCGCTGGTCACCATTGCATCTCCCACCTGTAGCACACGCTCCAGCAGGTATATCTCTCTAGTCACCCCCAAAACCAATTCTTTCTTTGGCCGCCTCTCCTTCCAGTTCTCTGCTGCCAATGACTGGAACGAACTACAAAAATCTCTGAAACTGGAAACACTTATCTCCTTTACTAGCTTTAAGCACCAACTGTCCGAGCAGCTCACAGATTACTGCACCTGTACATAGCCCACCTATAATTTAGCCCAAACAACTACCTCTTTCCCTACTGTATTTTATTTATTTATTTAGCTCCTTTGCACCCCATTATTTTTTTTCTACTTTGCACATTCTCCCATTGCAAATATACCATTCCAGTGTTTTACTTGCTATATTGTATTTACTTTGCCACCATGGCCTTTTTGCCTTTACCTCCCTTATCTCACCTCATTTGCTCACATCGTATATAGACTTGTTTATACTGTATTATTGACTGTATGTTTGTTTTACTCCATGTGTAACTCTGTGTCGTTGTATGTGTCGAACTGCTTTGCTTTATCTTGGCCAGGTCGCAATTGTAAATGAGAACTTGTTCTCAACTTGCCTACCTGGTTAAATAAAGGTGAAATAAAAAATAAAAAAATAAAACAAAATAAAATTACAGACCTTCTCCAGATCCTTCAGGTTTCGGGGCTGTCGCTGGGCAATATGGACTTTCAGCTCCCTCCAAAGATTTTCTATTGGGTTCAGGTCTGGAGACTGGCTAGGCCACTCCAGGACCTTGAGATACTTCTTACGGAGCCACTCCTTAGTTGCCCTGGTTGTGTGTTTTTGGTCGTTGTCATGCTGGAAGACCCAGCTTCAATGCTCTTACTGAGGGAAGGAGGTTGTTGGCCAAGATGATGTCCTTACACAGCTCTCTGGTCTTGGCCATTATGGAGAGGTTGGAGTCTGTTTGATTGAGTGTGTGGACAGGTGTCTTTTATACAGGTAACGAGTTCAAACAGGTGCAGTTAATACAGGTAATGAGTGAAGAACAGTAGGGCTTCTTAAAGAAAAACTAACAGGTCTGTGAGAGCCGGAATTCTTACTGGTTGGTAGGTGATCAAATACTTCTGTCATGAAATAAAATGGAAATTGATTACATAAAAATCATACAATGTGATTTTCTGGATTTTTGTTTTAGTTTCCAGCTCTCACAGTTGAAGTGTACCTATGATAAAAATTACAGACCTCTACATGCTTTGTAAGTAGGAAAACCTGCAAAATCGACAGTGTATCAAATACTTGTTCTCCCCACTGTATATGGAGCAATCATAGGTTGGCACTGCAAAGGATTTTTTAAAAAACATAATTAACACAGACTACAAATGCCAATGTGTTTAATGACAATGCGTTTCCATGCACAATGTGCCAATGTGTAATGTGCATATCTGCCCTTGGTCCATAAACACCCATGTGATTTTCTGCTTCTATATTATGAATATTTAAGGGGAACTATTAACAGAAAATATGACAGGAACACATAGCTCATTACACACACCGAGGCAGAGCAGGCTAAACAACACATAACCATTACCAAATAGGCCGTACAGTCTGTTCTCGTTCTCTCCTTCTGTAGCGGGACGCATTGACTTGGACTTGGATCCTGAAGGGCGGGTGGCACTTCCAGTCACTGGGTTAAGTTCAGATAGCTGGATGAACAAAGCTGCTTTTCACACAGGATGTGTCAAAGCCCACAGTGCTCTATGCGTGTGACGTAGGTTACTTTCTCTTGTCATGATAACTCAACCACCAATCATTCTAATGTCCTGTCTAATCCTGAAACCAGGTAGCCTGTCAAGTCTTCCAGTAGTACAGATAAGGGGAGGAGACTCTTTGTGAAGGGTGTGTACTTTAAACTACCTCTAATTAGATCAAATCATTAAAACAGTATATTTTTCCAAAGAGCATTAATTACAGTGTGTAGAATAATAATTTCTATATGGACTTTACTAATACTTGGCATCATGAAATCAATGTGCATTTTTTTCTCTCAATTTGACATTATGTAACTGGGATATGAGAATTCTTACCTCGAAAGTGTGCTTGGGGTCTCTTTCCATTTGTGTTGCCTTCAGCTGTTTATGCACAAGGCAGATGGATAGGAAACAAACAATATGTTCAGTTCCTTCAGTAAAGTATTTTGTTATTGTGCATTAAACCACATTTTATTGTGTTATATTCTATAGTGTCAAATTCCCCACTGAAGAAAATCGGACGCATGGAACAGTTTCAAAATGATCCAGAGACTGTGACGTGCTGTACTGAACACAGCCAGGACACTGTGCACACATTGAGTCCAGGGCTGTTCATGCGAGTCGGAACTCAGGGGCGATATCTCCCTATTAAATGCATGAAGAGTTAATCCTATCCACCCTGAGTTGTTGGCATATCATCAGCTGGATCCTTGACAGCATGAGTAGCAGCAAATGCAGAAAGTTGAGTATGGGAACCAAAAAATCTCATTAAGTTTGAACTGACTCACAAGAGCTTTTCACTCTCTCTCCTTTCATGTGATAGCGAGACCTGGGATGGTTACATATATATATGAATTACTTTCACAAGTGGAAACGTGCATAATCCACTCCAGTGCTGTGTATAATTTTATATTGGAGTTTGTATCAACTGATTTGCAAACTAAGGTTAGGTAGCTACTTAGCAATTTGAGGGCTGACTGTTCTCATAAAGTTTGTGTAGTGCAGAAATAAATGAAGGATCCAGCTATGGTGGTAATTCATGTCAATCTGTCTACAGCAGTATTTCTTGTCAATGTGCTAGCTAACAGCAACAAGCCCAGACAAGCTAGCTAAAAGTGATCAGCTGGTATTTGCATAGTAACGGCGTCACCATTCTAATCGAGCTGGCACCAGTTGTGAAACTGGCCCTCATTTTAAGTGCCAGTGGAAATTGGGCATAATTGACAACTAAATTCAGTTCAATTATTTGAATTACATTGTGCTTTATTTTTTTTCTGTGAGCTCAATGTGCACATTGTGCCTTTTCTCTACAGATAAATCAGATCAAGCCCAATCTGTGAGAAGTATTAGGGATTTGTAGTTCCAATAGGCCAATACTCTACATAGTTCAGTGCAGGAAACTTTGTAATTAACTACAATGACCATAATCCATTGCGCGCCTACTTGTCTGGTGTGTGTTTGTTTCCTTTACACCTGCTATGTTATATTAGTGTGGGGCAGAAACAGAAGAATGCGCTATCAAGAGGGATAGAGAGCAGTTGCTTCACTAAGTGATTGATAGTTGGTATTCAGCAGTCATAAAATAACTACTAAACATTTTATTTTTGTCAGACAGCATATGACGCAGCTCAATAGAGATGAGATGATGACCTGGAGTGAAATAATAAAGTCATCAAATAAAACAAATGTAATAAACACAACAACTGAAATATTTTATTAAAGCATGTGTGGGTTATGGTTTGTGTGGTTTAATGTAATGTGAATACATTATGGTTACTAAGCAATTAGCAGTAATGGGCAGTCCCTACCATCATGTGACTTCTAGTCATTGTTTTATTCTGTGTTGTTACAGCATTCAAACCACATAACCCACACATGCATAGTGCATTTTAGTTTAGTTTAAGTGTTAACGAGACTCGTGCAGTATAATTAATATTAGTCTATTACCACATTCAAGTGGGCTGCAAATATCAATACAAAGTTAATGTTAACAGTCAGAGTAGCAGAAGCAGCTTGGGCCAATATTGATGGAAAGTTTATAATAGATGAGCAGAGGGGTGATTAGGAGACAAACAGAAGCTGATGTGAAGCCTGGCTGAGCCTGCAGCCAAACACTAGGAGCACTCCTGTCCAGTCAACATACACTAAATGACCAAACGTATGTGGTGGACACCTGCTCGTCGAACATCACATTCCAAAATCATTGGCATTAACATGGAGTTGGTCCCCCCTTTGCTGCTATATCAGCCTCCAATCTTCTGGGAAGGCTTTTCACTAGATGTTGGAACATTGCTGCGGGGACTTGCTTCCATTCAGACACAGGAGCATTAGTGAGGTCGGGCACTGATGTTGGGTGATTAGGCCTTGCTCGCAGTCGGTATTCCAATTCATCCCAAAGGTGTTTGATGGAGTTGAGGTCAGGGCTCTGTTTAGGCCAATCAAGTTCTTCCACACCGATCTTGACAAACCAGTTCTGTATGGACCTCGCTTTGTGCACGGGGGGCATTGTCATGCTGAAACAGGAAAGGACCTTCCCCAAACTGTAGCCACTAAGTTGGAAGCACAGAACCGCCTAGAATGTCATTGTCTGCTGTAGCATTAAGATTTACATTCACTTGAACTAAGAGGCCTATGAAAACAATCATGAACCATGAAAACAGCCCCAGAACATTATTCCTCCTCCACCAAACTTTACAGTTGGCACTATGCATTCGGCATTTAGCGTTCTTCTGGGGCTGTTGCCGCAGCTAATGGGGATCCATAATAAATACAAATACAAATCCCCTTATTCATAACTCCAGCTTTACACCATTCCAGCTTGGCAATGCGCATGATTATCTTAGGTTTGTGCGCAGCTTCTAAGGCCATGACAACCCATTTCATGAAGCTGCCGACGAACAGTTCTTGTGCGGAAGTTGCTTCCAAATGGAGTTTGATACTCAGTAGTGAGTGTTGCAACCGAGGACAGACGATTTTTATGCAATATGCTCTTCAGCACTCGGCCATCCCGTTCTGTGGCCTACCACTTCGCAGCCGAGCCGTTGTTGCTCATAGATGGTTCCACTTCACAATAACAGCACTTACAGTTGACCGGGGCAACTCTAGCAGGGCATACATTTGATGAACTGACTTGTTGGAAAGGTGGCATCCCATGACGATGCCACATTGAAAGTCACTGAGCTCATCAGTAAGGCTATTCTACTGCCAATGTTGGTCTATGGAGATTGCATGGCTGTGTGCTCGATTTTATACACCTGTGTGGCTGAAATAGCCGAATACTCGAATTTGAAGGCGTGTCCATATACTTTTGTATGTATAGTGTACCTGCCAGCCCTGAGACTATGGGGCACCGAAACACAGGCCATATGAATTCTAAACCCCCCACCTACCCCTCCTTCCCAGATACCAAATCACAGACACACATTCACCGCCGTACATCTTCCATCTTCGCTGACTAATAAAGATTAATAAAAACTTGGCAGCCTGTCACTCAACTCAATGTAATTCATTGTGTGTGTGCCTACCTGCCCACAGGCCACATTTCTGTCAGTCTGTCTGGCAAATAGCCCACGTATCTGTGTTGTTAATTTTCAGAGAAACACACAGTTTTCCTGAGTGGTTTCCTGAGTGTTTGATCTGGTCCCCGAACTCGTGTCACTACAGATGACCTCGGCCACAAAGCTAGTCAGTTAAATATCATTAGGCCGTTATACAAACACAAGCTACAGCAATACAGGATTTCAGACAGGCAGTGCTTGGTGTAGCATGAAGTCAAATATTGTACCTGCTTTGACAATAGATAGAGAAACAGTTGATACCGTTGATTTTTTCCTACCTGGAAATGCACTTGATTTAGGGATAAATTCAACAGAATCATTGAGCAAATAGGTAATGTAGCTGATTAACCTGTCCACTTGTTGTCGGTTTTCACAACTGTCCCTCAATATTTATTCCCTGATATTTCTGGGGTGAAATGAGGAATCCTAGAAGGTATTACACACAGTATAGCCTCGTGTTTGTTTTCTTGACTGACATTACAATATGTTTGGCACAATAGACAAAAGACTGTCATTTACTGAGGGGATTACATTAATTCATTCCCATACATTAAACTCTTACATAGGAAGATTATAATTAACCCATTTAGTGTTTTGGAGAATTATATTTCTACATTACTCATGGTTTACATATTTGTACGCTGCTTACAGGGGCATTAATTAATCTTTGAATCTTTAAACCACAAATTTGCACTCCAACAAGGGTGGACTGGGACAAGAATTTGGCCCTGGCATTTGGCCCTGCCAGGTAGCCCGAGAGGCAGCCCCAAAGATTTATTGGGGGAGGCACACAGGGAGTGTGGCGACGCCAGGTATGAGACCTGCGCCAACTTCCTGTGCTTACCGGAGAGTGAGAGAGACCGGGCAGGCACTGTGTTATGCTGTGGAGCGCGCGCGGTGTCCCCAGTGCGGGTGCATAGCCCGGTGCGGTACATACCAGCTCCTCATATCGGCTGGGCTAGAGTGGGCATCGAGCCAGGTAAGGTTGAGCAGGCTCGGTGCTCGAGAGCTCCAGTGCACCTGCACGGTCCGGTCTATCCAGTGACACCTACACGCACCAGCCCTCCGGTGGCAGCCCCCCGCATCAGGCTTCCTGTGCGTGTCCAGAGCCCAGTACTCCCTGTTCCTCCTCCCCGCACTCGCCCTGAGGTGTGTGTCCTCGGCCCAGTACCACCAGAGCCGGCACCACGCACCAGGCCTACAGTGCGCCTTGCCTGTCCAGAGCTGCTAGAGTCTCCCGCCTGTCCAGAACCGCTAGAGTCTCCCGCCTGTCCAGAGCCGCTAGAGTCTCCCGCCTGTCCAGAGCCGCTAGAGTCTCCCGCCTGTCCAGAGCCGCTACAGTCTCCCGCCTGTCCAGAGCCGCTAAAGTCTCCCGCCTGTCCAGAGCCGCTAGAGTCTCCCGCCTGTCCAGAGCCGCTAGAGTCTCCCGCCTGTCCAGAGCCGCTAGAGTCTCCCGCCTGTCCAGAGCAGCTAGAGTCTCCCGCCTGTCCAGAGCCGCTAGAGTCTCCCGCCTGTCCAGAGCCGCTAGAGTCTCCCGCCAGTCAGCCAGGATCTGCCAGAGCCGTCAGTCAGCCAGGAGCTGCCAGAGCCGTCAGTCAGCCAGGAGCTACCAGAGCCGTCAACCAGCCTGAGCTATCTCTCGGTCCAGAGCTACCTCTCGGTCCTGAGCTACCTCTCGGTCCTGAGCTACCTCTCGGTCCTGAGCTACCTCTCGGTCCTGAGCTGCCCTTCGGTCCTGAGCTGCCCCTCGGTCCTGAGCTGCCCCTCAGTCCTGAGCTGCCCCTCAGTCCAGAGGAGTTTGTTTAGTCCAGTAGGGCCCTTTAGTAGGGTTGCCAATCCTAGGTCGGCGGCGAGGGTCGCCGTTCCTAGGAGGAGACTAAAGCGGACAAAGACTATGGTGGAGTGGGGTCCACGTCCCGCGCCAGAGCTGCCACCGTGGACAGACGCCCACCCAGACCCTCCCCTATGGATTTAGGTGTGCGACCGGGAGTCCGCACCTTTGGGGTGGGGGGTGGTACTGTCACGCACTGGCCTTAGGTATCTTTGTTTTCTTTATTATTTTGGTCAGGGTGTGACATGGGGGATTTATGTGTTTTGTCTGGTCTAGGGTTTTTTGTATGTTTATGGGGTGGTACCTAGTCTAGGTGTTTATGTAAGTCTATGGTTGCCTAGATTGGTTCTCAGTTAGAGGCAGGTGTTTATCGTTGTCTCTGATTGGGAACCATATTTAGGCAGCCATGTTCTTTGGGTATTTTGTGGGTGGTTGTCTTCTGTCTTTGTGTCTATGCACCAGATAGGACTGTTTCGGTTTTTCACATTTGTTGTTTTTTATTTTGTAGTGCTCACGTTTATGGTCTTTATTAAACATGTTGAACTCTAACCACACTGCATTTTGGTCCTCATCTCTTTCAACGGAAGAAAACCGTTACACACTGATCAGTTGAAGGCTCATTATTGCAAGGGTGTCAGTTGCTCAAGACCAAAAATGTTAAGTAGGCAAAAAAATACTAAACTAAAATCATTCCAATCCCAATTAAAATACAACGGCTGTTTAGCGTATTCACTAGATGGCTTTAGGACCATGCGGACAATCGCTCAGAGAGAGCTGCTGCCAGCCTGCCCCTTCTGTCTCACTTGTAGAAAGCAGAGAGCGGAGACAGTGCAAGTTTGCTTTTCCAGGCAGCCGTTTAGGCAGTGCACCGATTGCTTTGAATTTGATGTCGGCATTTTATTTTGATTTATGGTTTAAGGAAAGTTGGTTAGATGCTATCTGAATGTTCCATCATAAATGGGTACATGATGTTTTATCCGTTTATTAGAACTTTCATCTCAGTGCCAAATCTCTGCCATTTATTATCATAATGCATTAACTGAGAAAGAAAAAGGAGAAGAAACTGGGGTGAAAACGCATGCATAGTATATCCGGACAGTGAACAAAGTCAACAGAAAAATGTACACTCTCGCCCTGCGTTATGTCAACACGCTTATTAGAAGAGCATGGGTCAACTGTTTGTTCATCGGCACCTGCCCGCAATTGCTAATATCACATATAGTTGGTGGTGAGGATTAAGTGAAAATCTGAGGCCAGCAACCGACACTATTTTACACCCAACTTAGGCTTGATCCGTCTATGTGGTCCGGAAACTCCATATGGAGGGTGTGACGCGACTATGGAGCCTCCGGCGGCTTGCAGAGGCCAAATGGAGCAGAACTTTTGTAACAATGCAGAAGGCTCCGCATAGCTCTGTATAGCTCCACATTGACATGATTGGTTGACGGTACATCAGTACATGCGGGTGGTACATCCTGTATAAAAACAAACTCACTTCCTTGACAACATCTTTGACAACAACATGGAGAACTTTGACGAATGCGCTATAAGAACAAGTTCACAAATAAAAAACATTTATGATACCTCATGTAGGGATTACAAAGACACAAAAATGAGGTTGAACTCCTGAAAAGGGAGGTATCAGAGAGGTAATAGGGATAGATGCAGTTAAGACCTCCATAGAATGGAGACAGTGGGGGATAGAAGGACGCTGGATTGTCGCACATTCAACAAATCTGATCTAACAAAAATTGACTGCTAAATGCTAATTCCCATTCGTATAAGCATAGCTATCATACAGAAATCAGTGGTGGTGCAGTTAACTGTAATGCAGTTGATTGATGATGATGACATTGTATGGATTGACATCAGTACAAGCATTATACTCCAATTTTTACCTCAACATAGTGTGAAATACACATATAAACAATAGCCTAAATGTAGGCACATTTTGCTGGGGCTCCTATGTCAAGCACCGGGAAACAGACTCCAACATCTCAGAAGAGGTAAAGTCTTGTCTTTTTGTTTAGCCAGTTGCTTGTAAACTGAACAAAAATATAAATGCAACATGTAAAGTGTTGGTCCCATGTTTCATGAGCTGAAATAAAAGATCCTAGAAATTTTCCATGCACACAGAAAGCTTATTTCTCTCAAAGTTTGTGCACAAATTTGTTGTTCGTCCCTGTTAGTGAGCATTTCTCCTTTGCCAAGATACTCCATTCACCTGACACCTGAAGCTAGCTATTTTAGCAAAGTAAGCATGCCAATAGTTTAAACACCATGGACCCGTCTGAAATCCCACCAGAAGCATAAGAATGATTTGTTGTTTTTCATCTGATTTGTACGACTGCACCCTCAAGTGGCGTTGAGGTAAAGTGTGGCAGGCAAGAGTCAAAACAGGAATGAGCGTAACGTGTAGGACTCGGAAACTATGAGTGGCAGTGGTTTGAATCCATGGGTGTTTTTGTTTTGCTGTGTTGTTTTTGGTTTCCAATCTTACCCTAACCCTAAAGCTTTATAACAAACTATCATGGTCCAAACACAACAAGAGAGTCGTGAAGAGGGCATGACAACACCTTTTCCCCTCAGGAGACTGAAAAGATTTGGCATGGGTCCCCAGATCCTCAAAAGGTTCTACAACTGCACCATCGAGAGCATCCTAAACGGTTGCATCACTGCCTGGTGGACAACTAGTTGCGTATGGCCCAGTACATCACTGGGGCCAAGCTATACTAGGCGATGTGAGAGGAAGGCCCAAAAAATCACCCAAGTCATGACTGTTCTCTCTGCTAGCCGAGCGCCAAGTCTAGGTCCAAAAGGCTCCTTAACAGCTTCCACCCCCAAGCCATAAGATTGTTGAACAATTTATCAAATGGCCACCCAGACTATTTACATTGACCTCCCCCCTGTTTTTACACTGCTGCCACTCGTTGTTTATTATCTATGCATAGTCACTTTACCTTTACCTGCATGTACAAATTACTAACCTGTAACCCGCACATTAACTCAGGACCAGTACCCCCTGTATATAGCCTCGTTATTGTTATGTAATTTTCTTGTATTACTTTTTATTTTATACTTTAGTTTATGAAGTAAATTGTTTCTTAATCTTAACTCTATTTCTTGAACTGCATTGTTGGTTAAGGGCTTGTAAAGTAAGCATTTCACGGTAAAGTCTACACATCTTGTATTCGGTGCATGTGACACATGCAATTAGCTATGCAAAATGGCCGCTCTATATACCTGTGGTGCTTAGCAAAAATATGCAAACGTGTGCAACCCAGCAATTTGCAACTTGATGAAAAGTACGCAGGATCGCCATTTTGCTTAGCTAATTGCGTACTTTAGATCAACTGATATTGCAGAGAGATTGTAGCTTCCATTAAAGTAATTGTCTGCATCATTTTCAATCACCCATACAGTGGGGCAAAAAAGTAGAGGCCTGTAATTTTCATGATAGGTACACTTCAACTATGACAGACAAATGAGAAAAAAAATCCAGAAAATCACATTGTAGGATTTTTTATGAATTTATTTGCAAAATATGGTGGAAAATAAGTATTTGGTCACCTACAAACAAGCAAGATTTCTGGCTCTCACAGACCTGTAACTTCTTCTTTAAGAGGCTCCTCTGTCCTCCACTTGTTACCTGTATTAATGGCACCTGTTTGAACTTGTTATCAGTATAAAAGTTACCTGTCCACAACCTCAAACAGTCACACTCCAAACTCTACTATGGCCAAGACCAAAGCTGTCAAAGGACACCAGAAACAAAATTGTAGACCTGCACCAGGCTGGGAAGACTGAATCTGCAATAGGTAAGCAGCTTGGTTTGAAGAAATCAACTGTGGGAGCAATTATTAGGAAATGGAAGACATACAAGACCACTGATAATCTCCCTCGATCTGGGGCTCCACGCTAGGTCTCACCCCGTGGGGTCAAAATGATCACAAAAACGGTGAGCAAAAATCCCAGAACTACAAGGGGGGACCTAGTGAATGACCTGCAGAGAGCAGGGACCAAAGTAACAAAGCCTAAGATCAGTAACACACTACGCCGCCAGGGACTCAAATCCTGCAGTGCCAGACGTGTCCCCCTGCTTAAGCCAGTACATGTCCAGGCCTGTCTGAAGTTTGCTAGAGAGCATTTGGATGATCCAGAAGAAGATTGGGAGAATGTCATATGGTCAGATGAAACCAAAATATAACTTTTTGGTAAAAACTCAACTCGTCATGTTTGGAGGACAAAGAATGCTGAGTTGCATCCAAAGAACACCATACCTACTGTGAAGCATGGGGGTGGAAACATCATGCTTTGGGGCTGTTTTTCTGCAAAGGGACCAGGACAACTGATCCGTGTAAAGGAAAGAATGAATGGGGCCATGTATCGTGAGATTTTGAGTGAAAACCTCCTTCCATCAGCAAGGGCATTGAAGATGAAAATTGGCTGGGTCTTTCAGCATGACAATGATCCCAAACACACCGCCCGGGCAACGAAGGAGTGGCTTCGTAAGAAGCATTTCAAGGTCTCAACCCCATAGAAAATCTTTGGAGGGAGTTGAAAGTCCGTGTTGCCCAGCAACAGCCCCAAAACATCAATGCTCTAGAGGAGATCTGCATGGAGGAATGGGCCAAAATACCAGCAACAGTGTGTGAAAACCTTGTGAAGACTTACAGAAAACGTTTGACCTCTGTCATTGCCAACAAAGGGTAGAAAGTATTGAGATAAACTTTTGTTATTGACCAAATTCTTATTTTCCACCATAATTTGCAAATAAATAAATTAAAAATCCTACAATGTGATTTTCTGGATTTTGTCTGTCATAGTTGAAGTGTACCTATGATGAAAATTACAGGCCTCTCTCATCTTTTTAAGTGGGAGAACTTGCACAATTGGTGGCTGACTAAATACTTTTTTGCCCAACTGTATATATTTTTTGGTAAATCTACAGTACCATTCAAAAGTTTGGATCCAACTACTCATTCAAGATTTTTTTTTTAAATGTGTACTATTTTCTACATTGTACAATAATATTAAAGACATCAAAACTATGAAATAACACATATGGAATCATTTAGTAACCAAAAGGTGTTAAACAAATCAATCAGCATCTTATTCAAGAATTTTTATGAAATAACACATATGGAGTCATGTGGAAACCAAAAAAGTGTTAAACAAATCAATATGTATTTTATATTTGAGATCCTTTAAAGTAGCCATCCTTTGAATTGATGACAGCTTTGCATATATAGTAATATATTTTCCTTCATTATTTTCCTCTAACCCTACCCTAAATGGAGTAAACTAATTGACAACAACACTTCGGCTTCTACTTCCAGCGTACACATACTGTCACGTTCGGACCTTATTTCCTTTGTTTTGTATTTATTTAGTATGGTCAGGGCGTGAGTTGGGTGGGCAGTCTATGTTTGTTTTTCTATGATTTGGGTATTTCTATGTTTCGGCCTAGTATGGTTCTCAATCAGAGGCAGGTGTCTCTTAGTTGTCTCTGATTGAGAATCATACTTAGGTAGCCTGGGTTTCACTGTGTGTTTGTGTGTGATTGTTCCTGTCTCTTGGTTTTGCACCAGATTGGGCTGTTTTTGGTTTTCCACGTTTATTGTTTTGTAGTGTTTATCGTTTTTAATTAAACATGAATATAACCACGCTGCGTTTTGGTCCGCCTCTACTTCACCACAGGAAAACCCTTACACATACTCTATCAATTTTACAAACACAGTATATTTTACAATGCTTATCTTTTGTTTGTTTTTAGTCTCATCCTTCAGCTACCCTCAACCCTTCCCATCTATCTCTGAAGGCCATCCAGTTTTTGATTTCTACTTGCCATATAATTTTCAACTGTGCTGTTTCACAAAAGTTCTGAACCTATATACATTTTACGAAACAGTATATTTTATATTAGGTATCTTATTTTTAGTCCCACCCTTCAGCTCCACTCAGCCCATCCCATCGATCTCTGATCACCATCCAGTTTTGATTTGTATTTGGTGGTGGGGTTATGGTATGGGCAGGCATAAACTATGGACAGCAAACACAATTGCATTTGATCTATTGCAATTTGAATGCTCAGAGGTATCGTGACGAGATCCTGAGGCCCATTGTCGTGCCATTCATCCACCGCCATCACCTCATGTTTTAGCATGATAATGTATGGTCTCATGTCGCACGGATCTGGAACCTGAAAATGTCCCAGTTATTTCATGGCCTGCATACTCACCAGTCTACACCCATTTAACTTTTTTGGGACACTCTGGATTGACATGTACGACAGTGTGTTCCAGTTCCCGCCAATATCCAGAAACTTCGCACAGACATTGAAGAGGAGTGGGACAATATTCCACAGGCCACAATCAACAGACTGATCAACTCTATGTGAAGGAGACGTGTCACGCTGCATGGGGCAAACGGTGGTAACACCAGATACGGATTGGTTTTCTGATCCACCCCCCTACCTTTTTTTAAGGTATCTGTGAACAGATGCATATCTGTATTCCCAATCATGTGAAATTCATAGTTTAGGGCCTAATGACTTTATTTCAATTGACTGATTTCCTTACATGAACTGTAACTCAGTAAAATATTTGAAATTGTCCTACGTTGCATTTATATTTTTGTCCAGCGTATTTAAATCAAATCAAATAAAATAAAATAAAATGTATTTGTCACATACACATGGTTAGCAGAACAATTCCAAAACGACTACCTTATACACACAAGTGTAAAGGGATAAATAATATGTACATAAAGATATATGAATGAGTGATGGTACAGAACGGCAGAGGCAAGATGCAGTAGATGGTATCGAGTACAGTATATACATATGAGGTGAGTAATGTAGGGTATGTAAACAAAGTGGCATAGTTTAAAGTGGCTAGTGATACATGTATTACATAAAGATGCAGTAGATGATATAGAGTACAGTATATACATATACATATGCGATGAGTAATGTAGGGTATGTAAACATTATATTAAGTAGCATTGTTTAAAGTGGCTAGTGATATATTTTAAATCAATTTCCATCAATTCCCATTATTAAAGTGGCTGGAGTTGAGTCAATGTGTTGGCAGCAGCCACTCAATGTTAGTGGTGGCTGTTTAACAATCTGATGGCCTTGAGATAGAAGCTGTTTTTTAGTCTCTTGGTCCCTGCTTTGATGCACCTGTACTGACCTCGCCTTCTGGATGATAGCGGGGTGAACAGGCAGTGGCTCGGGTGGTTGTTGACCTTGATGATCTTTATGGCCTTCCTGTGACATCGGGTGGTGTAGGTGTCCTGGAGGGCAGGTAGTTTGCCCCCGGTGATGCGTTGTGCAGACCTCACTACCCTCTGGAGAGCCTTACGGTTGTGGGCGGAGCAGTTGCCGTACCAGGCGGTGATACAGCCCAACAGGATGCTCTCGATTGTGCATCTGTAGAAGTTTGTGAGTGCTTTTGGTGACAAGCCGAATTTCTTCAGCCTCCTGAGGTTGAAGAGGCGCTGCTGTGCCTTCTTCACGACGCTGTCTGTGTGGGTGGACCAATTCAGTTTGTCCTTGATGTGTACGCCGAGGAACTTAACTTACTACCCTCTCCACTACTGTCCCATCGATGTGGATAGGGGGGAGCTCCCTCTGCTGTTTCCTGAAGTCCACAATCATCTCGTTTTTTTTGTTGACGTTTAGTGTGAGGTTATTTTCCTGACACCACTTTCCGAGGGCCCTCACCTCCTCCCTGTAGGCCATCTCGTCGCTGTTGGTAATCAAGCCTACCACTGTAGTGTCGTCCGCAAACTTGATGATTGAGTTGGAGGCGTGCGTGGCCACGCAGTCGTGGGTGAACAGGGAGTACAGGAGAGGGCTCAGAACGCACCCTTGTGGGGCCCCAGTGTTGAGGATCAGCGGGGTGGAGATGTTGTTACCTACCCTCACCACCTGGGGGCGGCCCGTCAGGAAGTCCAGTACCCAGTTGCACAGGGCTGGATCGAGACCCAGGGTCTCGAGCTTGATGACGAGTTTGGAGGGTACTATGGTGTTAAATGCTGAGCTGTAGTCAATTAACAGCATTCTCACATACAGTAGGTATTCCTCTTGTCCAGATGGGTTAGGGCAGTGTGCAGTGTGGTTGAGATTGCGTCGTCTGTGGACCTATTTGGGCGGTAAGCAAATTGGAGTGGGTCTAGGGTGTCAGGTAGGGTGGAGGTGATATGGTCCTTGACTAGTCTCTCAAAGCACTTCATGATGACGGAAGTGAGTGCTACAGGGCGGTAGTCATTTAGCTCAGTTACCTTAGCTTTCTTGGGAACAGGGACAATGGTGGCCCTCTTGAAGCATGTGGGAACAGCAGACTGGGATAAGGATTGATTGAATATGTCCGTAAACACACCAGCCAGCTGGTCTGCGCATGCTCTGAGGACGCGGCTGGGGATGCCTTCTGGGCCTGCAGCCTTGCGAGGGTTAACACGTTTAAATGTTTTACTCACGTTTAAGTTGGATGGCTATAATGATTATCACTAAATCACTACCAGTGGTGCAGTGCAGACCAATTTATTGGACGCATATGACAGTTCCCTGAAGCGCAAGAAGTATGAATACTCTGTCTTCTGTGCAGGCCACATGGCAATAAATACTGTACCGCCACTGCAGACTTTGGATTGACCAGTATTTTACCAAATTTGGGAGGCGCACAGTATAGTTGTAAGGAGCTCGATTTGGCCTCCGCAACCCTTTGGAGGCTCCGCAATTGAGTCACACCCTCAGTACAGAGCCTTTGAATGACCAGATCAAGCATAAATTGGCTTTAACCCACCAATAAAAAATGTGCTTTTGGCTACAGTCAGAGACGGTGGAATTACTTTTTGACAGGGGATGCAGGATTTTTCCCCCTGATTTAGATATGTTTCTGCTTATAAATTCTGTCATTTTGGTAGCGCTATTTGTTCATCAACTTATCTATAATTAGATACATGAAACTTCCCTTCTGTCATTATATGTTGCTCTAGAAGATTAAGTAAACCCTTGCTCACCAAAAGAATGTCATAATTCGATAGAAGGAATGGTTCAATGTAGGCTAGTTGACATTTGTAAAGTTCTCTGCCATCTCTGCTTCTTTCGCAGAGAAAATACGTTTAGGTAACAGGGAGAAAATGCAATAACTCCCCCAAAAAACTGCAAAAATGTTCTGTACAAAATTTCAAAATTATATCGATTGATCGATTGTAAGGAAATAGACAGCTGTGAAAATATCCCAACATGTTTATAATAAGATTTCCGTTTGGCTTGGATGCATATTTTATGTGGTTGAAATGCTGATAAAGATAGCACCTCTACAGACGGTATCTAATTGGGCATGCATTCTCTCAAGATGCTGAAATAAATCCATAATATTTCTCCACTCCTGTTCCCTAGTGAAAATGTAGCCTACATTTGGTGTATCATGTTACTGCAAGACATTTTTAATTCTGCAGAAGTAAATTTAAAGGCTATGTGAGAAGTTATAGACCTACAGTCAGTGTCTAGATTTCAGTTTCCATTTAACCCATCTGAACAGTAGACTCTTCCCTTGAGGTGCCATATGCCTATTTGAAGTCCCCATCTTGTGACTGTTGAATTTGTATAGCGCCTCACAATCTTCACACATAATATAGCCGGCACAGCTATTATCCTCTTTTACCACTTTACCAAACATTACTTTTCTGTTCATCCATTCTCTTAATTTTCAACTCTCCATTTCGCAACTTCTCTTATTGAATTAAACTGCGGCATTGTCTTTTTTGCCTCTAGTGGATGACATTAACTTTTCATGCCTCTTCCCAAAATCATTTGGCAACTGTCGTGTAGGCTATTTTGTGGGCATACAGTTGAGGCTCTAAAGTTTAGGCTTATGCCTCAACCCGTAAATCACTAGAGCTTATCATGACTGATAGCCGCAGACATTGACACAAACTTATCACAGTTCTTGTTTATGGAAACATCCAATAACCCAGGTGTCTCTCTCCCTCTCTCTGCTCTGATTCAAAGGCATAGCTGTGGGAAGTAGGTAAAAAAAAGTTGAATAATAGTATTAGCGGACCGATATAGATGTCTGTAACACCAGCAAAAAAAATAATTTCACCATCTCAGCTTTGGCAAAAGGTAGTTGTATAATTTTGTATAATTAAGAACAGTATCTTGCAGGATTCAATAGTTGGAATTGTAAGAGTTGTTGCCCTGCCCCATTTTCATTCTAATATAATCCAGAAAATAAAAAAACCTTGTACTCAAATATTTGAATCAAAAGGTGCAAAGTTATGGGCAAAGACACAAAACATCCACATCAAATTAAATATTTTTCTTGATCAAATAACATGGAAAACAACCACTTTGTTTGCAGGATTAATGTACCATCCTTACAAACCACTTAATATAAATGGAAAATATGAGTTGTTTATGAATTCGAAGGACCCCCCCCCCCCAAACAAGTTAGATGCACAAAGAGCAATAGAGCAATGTAGAAATATCTACACATTTTAAAACATAACAAGCATGATATAGCCTAGCACCACAGACAAATGCTAAAAAATGCTAATTACTAATTAGCATGCTAAATAGTAATGCATTCTGGATGACAATGCTAATGCTAATGCTAGCTGGAGTACGGAAGCTAGCAAGTTTAACACAAATGGCACATATTTACAACAGACACTATTTAGCTCCAAACAACAAGACATCATGATTTTAGCACTTACATTTGGCTGCATGCACAATAACATCTGAAAGAAAAGCAATTTATTCTAAGGAGGTAAAATAAGCGGGGGAGAAAACAGGTTGATATTCAGAATGAATATTATAGACTAGTGATGGGTCATTCTAAGAGCCGGCTCTTGTAGATGAACGTTGGGAGCCGGCTCGCATATCAGAAGAGACAAATATTTGATTAACATTTTAAAAATTAAGATATGAATAATGAAAATATTTAAATTAATAGAATTAACTAATTCAAAGAACGAAAAAATAAATAAAATAATATAGGCCTAAATATTCAAGCGCACACATTCGTTCTGATTGTCTGCTCAGACCAACAGCCTCACCTGTTGTTCCTGTCAATCAGACACGCAGTGTCAACCAATCAACCAAAGATGCATGAGGGAGGGCCGAGCCAACTCACTCACACACTTAGCAGCCGAGGAGAGAGAGGAAGGACAGCAGTGAAAACAACAGCTGGAAAAGGAGTCGGAAGCACAGTAGCATTTGGATGCATTTTAATAATGTAGACAATGTTAGAGCACAGTGTAGAATTTGCCAAAACAAAATCTCATATAAAGCCGATTCTACGCACAACGTACACCAGCATATGTGAACTGTGCACCCAACTATGAAGCAAGCTGTAGAGGAGCTTCGAGAAACTAGCGGGCCTGCTAGTGATAGTGGTGGAGCCAGCATTTCCACTACTCTGCGACCCACAGCAAAGCAGTCTTCTATAGACCAGTTTATGCCGAAGTCTAAGTCTGTAGCAAAACAAGGCCAAATTGATATTGCATTGGCTAAAATGATTGCCACCGATTTACAGCCATTTTCGATCGTGAAGGACAGAGGTTTTAGAAATTATAGCAATAGTCTAAATCCAATGTAAACAATTCCAAGCAGTAGTAGTGCCACAAACGTCTGCTGTTTGGATGCTGTTTGACGAGAGAGAAACTGGGGATGCAGCATGAAGGAATCCCTCAGCAGATGCCATAATGGAGGTCCGAACCTATTTGGAGGAGCTGCAGATCCTCTGAGCTGGTGGAAGAACAAGGCCTCTTTCTACCCACGGCTTACTAAAGTCATGGCAGGGAGACTCTGCATAGTGGCCACATCCGTTCCCTCTGAGAGGGTCTTCTCAAAATGGGACAAATAATTACTGAGAGAAGAAACCGCATCAGCCCCTCGAAAGTGAGGCAGCTTGCATTTCTGAATGCAAATCTCTTGTAAAAGCAAAATATGGTCAGCATTGCTGTGTGCTGCTGGTTATAACATGGCAATAAAGAAGAGAGAGAAAAGAAGGACCAGTTTAATGTTTTAAGTGGGATGCTGCAGTTTTGCACATTGTTATTTATTTGTCTTTGATATGATGAAATATTATATTATGCTGTTCAGATTGTATTAGTTTTGAATGGTTAGAATTATATGCACTTTGTTTATATACATTAAAAAGTTATACTTTAAATGCAAATGTGTAATAGCATTCTTTTTCATAACAAACCAATGCATTTTTAAATACATTGTGGTTAAGGTAGAGTATGATTTCATTTAATAATTCCATTAGAATTGTTTTAACATCAATCATAGTCAAAAAAATACAAAACATATTTTTTTAAAGAGCCGTTTGGGAGTCAAAAGAGCCGGCTCTTTTTGGTGAGCTGAGCCAAACGAGCTGGCTCACTGAAAAGAGTCGGAATGCTCATCACTACTTTCGACTATCTGAGGCCCTGCCTGGTCGGGTATTACCCTAAGTTCCAGGAAAGAAGACAGCTTATTGGCTAATAACATGATGATTGGCGTGACATTATTCCAATAGGAAAACCAAAAGAAAGTTGGGGTCATTTTAACAATGTAAAAAAACAAAAACAATGCACAATACAGTAATTGAGTACATTGAGGCATCAAGTGGTCTGTGTTGATGATGTGATGTGATGATGGCTCAGTTGGTAGAGCATGGTAGCTTGCAATGCTACAGTTGTGGGTTTGATTTCCAGAGGGGACCCTTATTATAAAATGTATACTACTGTACGTTGCTTTGGATAAAAGCATCTATTAAAATGGAAAATACCATTTCAGTTTTAACATATAAATAAGTTGCATTTGCAAAGTATTTCAAGAAACTGGAAAACATATATCAAGCAATTTTTTTTTATATTCCACAAGTATAATCAGATTAATTATTTTGTACAGATAATTATCCGATTCAAGTTACAAATTATGTAAACACATATTTTTTTAAATTACAAAAGTAGTTCACTTGGCCCCTACTATTGTCATTTTTTGCCCCCCACCCCCAAACTACTTCCTGCGTCAATGTTCGGATTTATTGGATTTAATCAGGAAGACATATTTTGGTTGAATGTATTCTGTTGTGCAACTAACTAGGTATTCCCTTTCCCTCTTTCTATCTCTCTGTCTCTCTCCATCCCCCATCTCCACCCCTTTCAGTAGTAGAGTTATAGACTGAGATTATATTTTTACCCTCCACATTATGTCTCATATGTCTTTCCCAGGTGTGTAAAGTACTTAGTAAAAAATACTTTAAAGTACTACTTAAGTTGTTTTTTTTGAGTATCTGTACTTACTTTACTGTTTCTGTTTTTGACAATTTTTACTTTTACTTCACTACATTCCTAAAGAAAATAATATACTTTTTGCTCTATACATTTTTCCTGACACCCAAAAGTACTCGTAACATTTTGAATGCTTAACAGCACAGGGCAATGGTCCAATTCATACCCTTATCAAGAGAACATCCCTGGTCATCCCCACTGCCTCTGATCTGGCGGACTCACTAAAGACAAATGCTTCATTTGTAAATTATGTCTGAGTGTTGGCGTGTGCCCCTGGCTATCCATAAATGTAAAAAACAAGAAAATTGTTCCGTCTGGTTGGCTTGATCTAAGGAATAATAAATTATTTATGCTTTTTACTTGTGATACTTGAGTATATTTTAGCAATTACATTTACTTTTGATACTTTAGTGTATTGAAAACCACATACTTTTAGACTTTTACTCAAGAACTATTTTACTGGGTGACTTTTACTTGAGTCATTTTCTATTAAGTACAGTATCTTTGCTTTTCCTCAACTGGTCTCTCTCTCTCTCTCTCTCTCTCTCTCTCTCTCTCTCTCTCTCTCTCTCTCTCTCTCTCTCATTTCTTATCAGGGATCAGACTGGACGCCTGAGTGATGAAGGTCCTGTTCACGTCATCTGCTGGCGCTCAGGTCCATGGGGTATCTCATGTCTGGATGATGGTGACTAACCGTCTGGCTGTTTGTTATCAGGCTGATCCACGGCATCCAAGGGGGGACAGATTGGCAGAGCTGTCTGGGCTATAGGGCAGCAGCCGAGCAGACAGGGGTAGCTGATCGCTCCTTGATACACTGGCTCACAGTCGCAGCACTGTCAAGTGCAATGCTTTCATTGCCCTGTAAAAGCAGCAGCCCGGTAAAAGCAGCAGCTTCATAGTAATACAGATGTGGGATCTTAAATTGATCACTCTGTAGTAGCTGACAATCTTCCTGAGCCGCAGGAAATGCAGATGAGTGTCGTGATTACATAAATTCACTGAAAACCCGCATGAACACATTGTCATATTAACAATATTAGAATTTTCATGTAGCCACCTAATAGCCCAACCACATATCAAGCAACATTATAGACTGAACATCAAAACCTTTTGCTGCAGGTTATTTTGCCTCAACAATGCTGGTCAAATTAAGATCCGACATACACGACCAATCAAAACCTTTAGAACACCAAGTAATTCTTCAAAATAGCCACCCTTTGCCTTAATGACAGCTTTGCACACTCTTGGCATTCTCTCGACCAGCTTCATGAGGTAATGCATTTCAATTAACAGCCCGAGAATTGAAGCCTGTGGTACCCCCATAGAGACTGCCAGAGGTCCGGACAACAAGCCCTCCGATTTGACACACTGAACTCTATCTGAGAAGTAGTTGGTGAACCAGGCGAGGCAGTCATTTGAGAAACCAAGGCTGTTGAGTCTGCCAATAAGAATACAGTGATTGACAGAGTCAAAAGCCTTGGCCAGGTCAATGAAGTCAGCTGCACAGTACTGTCTTTTATATGATATTGTTTAGTACCTTGAGCGTGGCTGAGGTGCACCTGTGACCAGCTCGGAAACCGGATTGCACAGCGGAAAAGGTACGGTGGGATTCGAAATGGTGAGTGATCTGTTTGTTAATTTGGCTTTTGAAGACTTTAGAAAGGCAGGGCAGGATGGATATAGGTCTGTAACCGTTTGGGTTTAGAGTGTCACCCCCTTTGAAGAGGGGGATGACCACGGCAGATTTCCAATCTTTAGGGATCTCGGACGTAACGAAAGAAAGGTTGAACAGACTGGTAATAGGGGTTGCAACAATGGCGGCGGATAATTTTAGAAAGAGAGGGTCCGGATTGTCTAGCCCAGCTGATTTGTATGGGTTCAGGTTTCACAGCTCTTTCAGAACATCTGCTATCTGGATTTAGGTGAAGGAGAAGCTGGGGAGGCTTGGGCATGTAGCTGCGGGGGGTGCGGAGCTGTTGGTCGGGGTTGGGGTAGCCAGGAGGAAAGCATGGCCAGCCATAGAGAAATGCTTCTTGAAATTCTCGATTATCGTGGATTTATCGGAGTTTCCTAGCCTCAGTGCAGTGGGCAGCTGGGAGTGGGCAGCTGGGAGGCGCGATGCTCTTATTCTCCATGGACTTTTCAGTGTCCCAAAACTTTTTGGGGTTAGAGCTACAGGATGCAAATTTCTGTTTGAAAAAGCTAGTCTTTGCTTTCCTAACTGACTGGTTGTATTGGTTCCTGACTTCGTGAAAATGTGCATATCGCGGGGACTATTCGATGCTAGTGCAGTCCGCCACAGGATGTTTTGTGCTGGTTGAGAGCAGTCAAGTCTGGAGTACCAAGGGCTATAGCTGTTCTTAGTTCTACATTTTTTGAAAGTGACATGCTTATGTAAGATGGTGAAGATTTTACTTTTAACGAACGACCAGGCATCCTCTACTGACGGGATGAGGTCAATAACCTTCCAGAATACCAGGATACCCAGGTCGATTAGAAAGGCCTGCTCGTAGAAGTGTTTTAGGGAGCGTTTGACAGTGATGAGGGGTGGACATTTGACCGCGGACCCATATTGGATGCAGGCAATGAGGCAGTGATCACTGAGATCCTGATTGAAAACAGCAGAGGTGTATTTGAAGTGCAAGTTGTTCAGGATAATATCTATGAGGGGGCCCATGTTTACGGATTTAGGGTTGTACCTGGTGGGTTCCTTGATAATTTGTGTGAGATTGAGGGCATCTCGTTAAGATTGTAGGACGGCCAGGGTGTTAAGCATATCCCAGTTTAGGTCTCCTAACATAACAAACTCTGAAGATAGATGGGAGGGCAATCAATTCACATATGGTGTCCAGGGCACAGCTGCAAGCTGAGGGGGGTCTACAACAGGCGATAAACGTGAGAGACTTATTTCTGGAGAGATTCATTTTTAAAGGTAGAAGTTCAAACTGTTTGGGCATAAACCTGGAAAGTATGACAGAACTTTGCAGGCTATCTCTGCAGTAGATTGTGACTCCTCCCCCTTGTTCTATCTTGAAGGAAAATGTTTTAGTTGGGGATGGAAATCTCAGAATATTTGGTGGCCTTCCTAAGCCAGGATTCAGACACGGCAAGGACATCACGGTTGGCAGAGTTTGCTAAAGCAGTGAGTAAAACACATTTTGGGAGGAGGCTTCTGATGTTAACATGCATGAAACCAAGGATTTTCCGGTTACAGAAGTCGACAAATGAGTACCTTTGAGTACCTCGTTTGGTAGAAAAGCGCTATATAAATCCAATAAATTATTATGAATTATTATTATTTGTATACGATCACGTGTCTCTTTTATGCGTGGGAATACTTGGGATCAGATTTACAAAATTAAAATCACTTGGAGCTGATTTTGACAGTCTTTTATGTCTCAAAAATATTGCATTTTTTTGAGCTCAATAAACTTAGGGGGCCAAATTCGTGGGCCAAAATCGGCCGCGGGCCGCCAGTTGGGGAGCCCTGTCCTAAGGGGACAGCCGAAAACCCCTTTTGGAACACCTTTTTTCTAAGAGTGTAGTATGACATAACCTTTTGGGTGTATTGAGTAGCATGGGAGTCATGAATATGAAGCATGGTAATGGGCATATCATTTGTTTGCTTGTTCTGGAGTGGGAACTGATCATAGAGATAGATAGAGGACTCTTGTGCCCAAAAGCCAGTTTTAGCATGGGCAGCGCCATTGAGGACTTTCACGATTTTGAAGTAGTCGACTGGGTGGGACTTTGTATGGGTTATGGAAGGATAACATAATTCCATCCAGGTCACCAGGAGGGATCAGCCAATGAATTATACTCGTGAGGAAACATTCCATAACTGCAGGTGGCAGTACATCGCCAACCTTGGCTTTATATCTGTTCAAACAACACAATATAGGTGGCAGTGTGCCCCCTTTCAGTTTGTTTGCCAACTCATAAAAGTAGTACAAGAAAAAAATGGGCTAAATTCTAAATGGAGATGGCCTCAATAGCGCTGCCCATGCTCTCACAGACGCCATAACGGGACAGATGTCTATCTTAAATCTATGGGCCTGATTCATGGAGTCATTGCCAATATTTATGCTGTGTTATCAGCCCATATCTAGCCTTGTAACTCCCCTTCTGCCCTGTTATCATCACTTGTTCCTGCTTACACGTGTTCTCACTGACTTTTGCCCTATTACGCAATGGCTCTCCTTCATTACGGAGGCTCTGTTTGTGTATCACCACTTGTTTGCATAGCCGGCTGTTTGATCCAATACATAAGTGTGACACATGGGAAGACACATGGGAAGATTTTATTGTTTTTTCTAAAGGTGAGAGAGATAGAGAGAGAGTGACATAGCCATACTCACAGCGCCAGGCCAGACACGCCTACAAGAATACCATGAGTCAGGAGACCAGTCCAATGTGTCAATGTTTTGACTTTTATATGACTCGTGTGGCGGTTTGCAATGCTAGATGTAAAACCTAATTTCGCAGAGTGAGTTTGATGGAGTCCAAACAATTACAGTAACCACCCTAGACATTCCAGAGAGAACACAGAGCGCAAAAGACAGGTCACCAAGGACAGATTAAGGAATGGTCACCCATAGAGAAGTAAGTAGCCCTCTTCTGTTTCTGTAGCATAAGACATCTTTATGTACACGCATATTTGGTGTGCCTCGACCTGGGATCGAACCCTTAACCTTCCAATTTCAGGATAGACTGTAACCACAAGGTCGCTGAGTGATTTCTGCAACAACAAAACAATACAGCATAATTTAAAATACGAAGGAGGGAGGATAGAGGAATGCCTAGCTGACGATGGAGTTCAGAATATGTAAAGAGAAAAGCAACCAGAAACCAAAAACAGATAACGTCTGTTTGTGACTGGGATTATAACTACCTAATTACTCATACGATTTAATTGGTTGGTAATTAAAAATGATAAACCTATCTGATTGGACCTGCATGAGTATCACTTAACCTTCTGGGCGGAAGATGTATAGTATATAACCTGGAGTAGCTTGCAAATGATTAACTATAAACCCATGTAGTGAAAGAGTTCAGGTGCTTGCTATAAGCAATATGGTGTAACTGCAGACCGCAATTAGGGGCGTTTCTTGAGGGTTATAGTGTTTCCAGTAAGCGTTGGTGTGTGGTGTCAATGACACCTTGAATGGGTTGATCATTGAGGTCAGTTTGATTCCAGAGTCATAACTGTAAACTGGGTTTGCTTTCAATGTTGTTATCGGTGGCGTGATCATCATGGCATCATTTACAGAGCTGACGGTATTGAGTCACTTTCAGATGAGGTGTGGCTCGAGAGTTGCTGTCATTATTATGGACTGATTATTTACATTTTAGAAGCTGGATTTAACTGCTGTAGGCTAGTTGGTAGAGGCATGACAGGGAGACAGACACACAGAGGTGAGAATCAGTCACATTTCTGGCAGAGGATGTTGTTGGAGTCATGCATTCTTACTTTCTATTTCTAAACATCCATGCCTGCATGCATGTGATTCTGTCTGTTTGTCTGTCTCTGTCTGACTGTCCATTCATCTGTTTTCTACGTGGGTAGGTGTGTTTAGGCAAGCCTAGAAGTAGTTTATTTATATACTAGGGCTGGATTCAATCTGTATTGCGGATGAATCGCAGATCTATGTTATATCTCAATTTAAATTTGAAGGCAATGTTCCCGCATTCGCATAGACTGCATTCACAGTAAACGCTGCATATCTTCCACGATACTTGCGCGATACAGATTGAATCCAGCACCATGCCAATGTAAACGTGACCAAAATGGGAAGCGGTAAATAAATGAATGACTAACTTACTGGCAAAACTAGTCATCATTAAGATTCACATTTGCGCAAACATTTCCCTTTATTACAGTGCTATTATGCCCATTGTTAGCTTCTTAGTGTTTTTGTAGCTTTCTTTGGCTTTTATAAACCACCAGTCTAGATTGTTAGTTAACTAGCTGGCTAACTTAGATGGTGACTTTCCTTGGGCTTAGCCAAATGAGAATGTCCTAATTCTTAGGGTCTGTTTCGGCGGTCCAGTGCAAGTGGTCTTTGTGAGAAAACTTTGTGCTAATGGCTATTTTCTCCGTGTGTATTTGTAGTACAGTCACTTACAGTCCCAATAACTACAGTGAGCAAACCAGGACGTGTGTCAATACTGTATGTGAACAGCTCACATGAACAAATACCACAGTTTACTATAGAATACTATAGTCCTTACTGTAGAATTCTGTAGCAAACTGTAGTATACTGAAGAATACTATAGTATACGCTGTAGTATACCTCAATCATGTGTACAGTAGTACTTACTATAGAATGTTGTAGTATACTGTATAATACTATAGTAAATACTAGAAGTATACTACATATAATAAAAACATAAAAACACAACAGTAAATACTATAGTAATGTTTACAAATACACAACAGTCCGCAAAAACCCTACAGTAATTGCTATAGTATATACTACAGCATTTAATTTGCATATACACTACAGTTCAAAAGTTTGGGGTCACTTAGAAATGTCATTGTTTTTTAAAGAAGAGCACATTTTTTTGTCCATTAAAATAACATCAGATTGATCAGACATACAGTGTAGACATTGTTAATGGTATAAATGACCATTGTTCTGATTAAAGAAGCAATAAAACTGGCATTCTTTAGACCAGTTGAGTATCTGGAGCATCAGCATTTGTGGGTTCGATTACAGGCTCAAAATGGTCAGAAACAAAGAACTTTCTTCTGAAACTCGTCAGTCTATTCTTGTGCTGAGAAATGAAGACTATTCCATGCGAGAAATTGCCAAGAAACTGAAGATCTCGTACAACGCTGTGTACTACTCCCTTCACAGAACAGCGCAAACAGGCTCTAACCAGAATAGAAAGAGGAGTGAGAGGCCCCGGTGCACAACTGAGAAAGAGGACAAGTACATTAGAGTGTCTAGTTTGAGAAACAGATGCCTCACAAGTCCTCAACTGGCAGCTTCATTAAATAGTACCCGCAAAACACCAGTCTCAACGTCAACAGCGAAGAGTTGACTCCGGGATGCTGGCCTTCTAGGCAGAGTTCCTCTGTCCAGTGTCTGTGATCTTTTGCCCATCTTAATCTTTTATTTTTATTGGACAGTCTGAGATTTGGCTTTTTCTTTGCAACTCTGTACTGTACCCTGCCCATTCCCCTCTCTATATCCCAATTTGTGCCACCCATAAGTGAGAAACCTACATGCCAAGTATAGATTCAAAAAAAGAGTAAAAAAAGAGCTGACCATTCAGACTAGAGTCCTACCTACCTAAATGCTCTTTGAATATTTTGCCCAGGGACAAAGTCCTCACTCCTATGTCAAAGATAATAAAGGCCTATTTATTTGTAACTAACTCTGTGTTGTTGTTTTTGTTGCACTGCTTTGCTTTATCTTGGCCAGGTCGCAGTTGTAAATGAGAACTTGTTCTCAACTGGCCTACCTGGTTAAATAAAGGTGAAATAAACACCACAGTAAGTACTACAGTATACTACAATCCGCAAAAACACTACAGTAATTACTATAGTATATACTATAGTTTCCCCCCCCATACTACTGTATTTACACTACACTTTTTCCATTCACTCGCGACGTTGCTCCCTGTCCCAACACATTATTTTTGTATTACTCTTTTCAGTGGAAATCCCCACGTGATTCTCAGAGGAGATTGTTTCCTGAAGCAGGAGTCTGGAATGAAGCAACAAGTCTGGGCTTGCTGCCTGTCACCTGAGTCTCCCATTGGAATGTACACCTTCCCCCATCTATATGCACACGCAGACACAATCGTGCATGTACACACATGCACACACATACACACACACACCTGAAAGCAGGTGGACACAAATGCGTGTGCACACACACGAACACACACACACACACAGAGGATCTACATACATTCATGTAATGTGTTTACTTTCATATTTCTATGTGGTAAATGGAACATTTGCATATTCCTCTTTATCTGCGACTTTATCTGTATTTGCAAAAGCATTGTGTAAAATTGCTCACACAAAAAAACGGAACTGGGTTAAATGTAAAAACAACTCCAGCAGAGGGCTTGACATAAGATGAGTGTGTTCACGTGAGCGTATAGAAGACACCCAGTTCCCCGCCACGCTAACCTCGTAAACACCTCTCCTCACACAACAGTTCCAGTGGGAATACACAGGTAGCCATAATGTATTAAACATTTTTTACAGCAACACTGTTCAGGGCCCAGCCTCATACTTCTCACGATCATAAAGATATCAGACGTGCTGATGTTCTAGGGGAACTAAGCCACAGACAGACAGACAGCAGCAGCAAAGGAACACCAGTCATGAAAGAAACCGGTCACGTCAGCCTAACCCCCCACAGTGGCCTCCCCCTAATATTACCATGCGCCATCTATCACAGCATGCTTTACTGTGGGATGAGGTCATTTTGCCGTAGTGCACCCTGCTTTTTATTGGTCTTCCCACTGGATGTTTCCCTCAGAGCCCCTGGGGCATGCTGGGAATAGAAATGAAGTAGCTGAGCGGCCTATAATTCTCAGGCATTCTGACTCAGTAAGGGGTCCACTGCACTTCAGCCATTCCAGAAAGAGATTTGAGGGAGTGGAGACTAAGAGAGTGGAAGAGAGAGGAAGAGAGTGGAAGATAGTGGAAGAGAGAGAGGGGGGGAGAGAGAGAGAGAGAGAGAGACAGGGCAAGGAAGGTAAATTAGTATAAGAAAGATTTTAAAAAAGATAGACTACTAGGTTGTACTCTTTAACTGTCTTGTATTATATAGATTTAACATTTGTAAAACCTTTGAGCCCTCTTTTTTTGGAGAGGGCAAATTGAAAAGGACGGACATTGTGTGTGTGCACCCTGGACCTATAGCACCCTGTCTGGCTGTCTGGCTGTCTGGCCGTCTGGCTGCCTCCTCATCTGTCACAATTATTCTTTCTAATCAATTATTTTATTCTTCACAACCAATATACATCACTTTATCTTTTTAATCAACGGCACAAACACATATACAGATACTCAGACACAAAGGGCAACGTTTTCAAAGAGAAACCGTTAACAGATTACATTAACGCTCTTGGATACTAGTATTGTAATCTAAATTGGTTTAGCTAATTAGGGTCAGTAAGGGCACAACTGATCAGTGGTCAACAGAGGTGCTTTACTGTCCAGACACAGAGGGTGGTTGACAGCTTGGGAGTAGTTAACAAGATACAGTATACTGTCTGGTCTGGGTGACACTTGAAAATCATTGCCACAGTGGCCCTTGTACAATCATCATGTGAGATAGAATAAGGCTAATCCCCACGGGAGCTATTTTGGAGATGTCATTTGACATTTGAAAGAGGGCAGACATCTGCATCCAGACTGAAAGAAGCAACACTGCAATACCAAACCCCAGCAATTTCCAAACCAGTGACTTTCCACTTAAATAATTACTTAGGCAAATCAGGGGCAGAGTTACACTACACAGACGGGACGGAATGGAAAATGCCGTGTGTAATCTCTTTCACACTCTTGCTCTCTCCCTGGGAGGTGTGTGTGTGTGTGTGTGTGTGTGTGTGTGTGTGTGTGTGTGTGTGTGTGTGTGTGTGTGTGTGTGTGTGTGTGTGTGTGCATCGACAGGGCTGTAGTGGAGCAAGTCGAGAATTTCAAGTTCCTTGGTGTCCACATCACCAACAAACTATCATGGTCCAAACACAACAAGACAGTCATGAAGAGGGCACGACAAAGCCTTTTCCCCAGGAGACTGAAAACATTTGGCATGGGTCCCCGGATCCTCAAAAAGTTCTACAGCTGCTCCATCGAGAGCACTGGTTGCATCACTGCCTGGTATGGCAACTGCTCGGCATCTGACTGTAAGGCGCTACAGAGGGTAATGCGTATGGCCCAGTACATCACTGGGACCAAGCTTCTTGCCATCCAGGACCTACAGTGCCCTCGACTAATATTGGCACCCTTGGTAAATATCAGCGAAAGGGCTGTGAAAAAAAGTGTCTGCTGTTTATCTTCTTGGTCTTTCATTCCAAAAATTCATAAAAATCGAACATTTAATTGAAGTAAAATGATTGCAATTATAAATTAATTAATTAATTGATTAAATCAATATTTTTCTCCGAAACAATTATTGTCACCGCTAGAAATTCTTATGAGTAAAGTCTAACTAAAGTATATTCCCATTCATATTTTTTTAAAATGTTTTTAAGTTCACCTGAGGGATTAGGAAAACTTAAGTGGTAAGCCATGACTTCCTGTTTCACTGGGGTATAAATATGAGGTGACACACAGGCCAAGTTCCCATAGTTATCCCGAGCATACAATAATGATGTGCGCCAAAAGGTTGTTGAGCTGCACAAATCAGGAAATGACTATAAGAAAATAGATCAACGGTTGAAAATGCCCATTTCCACTCTCAGGGCATTAATTAAGACATTTAAAGCAACTGGAGATGTTAACAATCGGTCCTGGAAGAGGATGTGTGTCTATATTGTCCCCACGCACAGTAAGGAGGACGGTTCGAGTGGCAAGGAAATCTCCAAGGATCACAGCTGGAGAATTGCAGACGTTAGTTGGGTCTTGGGGTCAGAAAGTCTCCAAAACTACGATCAGACACTACCTACATAACCACAAGTTGTTTGGGAGGGTTGCCATAAAAAAGCATTTGCTGTCATCAAACAACAAACTCAAGCGCCTATAGTTTGCCAAACGTTACTGGAACTTTCAATGGGATCTATGGTCAGATGAGACCAAAATATAGCTTTTTGGAAACAAACACCAGAGGTGGGTTTGGCATAGACAGAAATATAGCCATGCAGAAAAGTACCCCATCCCCACTGTGAAGTATGATGTTGGATCATTGATGTTGTGGGACTGTTTTTCTTTCAAAGGCCCTGGACAACTTGTTACAATAAATACATGGTATCATAGACTGGGCCGTGTTTGAATCTTCCAGCAGGACAATGATCCAAAGCACACCTCAAAATCAACACAAAATTGCTTCACTGACCACAGAATCAAGGTTTTGCCATGGCCATCCCAGTTCCCTGACCTAAACCCCATAGAAAACCTTTGGGATGAGCTGAAAAGGAGAGGAGAGCGTGGACCTCGGGAATATGTAGGAGCTGGAGAGATTTTGTATGGAAGAATGGTCTCAGATCCCTTGACATGTGTTCTTCAACCTCATTACGCATTATAGGAGAAGACCCAGAGCTGTTAACTTGGCAAAGGGAAGTTGCACAAAGTATTGAATGAAGTGGTGGCAATAATTGTGGCACACATATATTTGAGAAAAATATTTGTTTTATGATAATAATTTATTTTTTCTTTCAATTATTTTACTTTAATTATAGGTTTGATTTTTGTGAATATTTTAAACGAAAGACCAATAGGATTAAAAATAAATAAATCACAACCCGCTTTGCTTATATTTACCAAAGGTGACAATGTTACTGGCGGGCGCTGCAGGCTAAAGTTAAATCTAGACTTGGTTTCCTCTATCGTAATCGCTCCTCTTTCACCTCAGCTGCCAAACTAACCCTGATTCAGCTGACCACCCTTCCAATGCTAGATGACGGAGACATCATTTAAAGATCGTCAGGTAAGGGTGCTCTCGAGCGGCTAGATGTTCTTTACCATTCAGCCATCGGATTTGCTACCAAACACATCACTGCACTCTATACTCTATACTGCACTCTGTATACACGTCTCAAGACGCACTAGTTGATGCTTATTTATAAAACACTCTTAGGCCTCACTCCCCCCTATCTGAGATATCTACTGCAGCCCTCATCCTCAACATACAACACCCGCTCTGACAGTCACATTCTGTTAAAGCCCCCCAAAGCACACACATCCCTGGGTCACTCCTCTTTTCAGTTCGCTGCAGCTAGCGACTGGAACGAGCTGCAACAAACACTCAAACTGGACAGTTTTATCTCAATCTCTTCATTCAAAGACTCAATCATGGACACTCTTACTGACAGTTGTGGCTGCTTTGTGTGATGTATTGTTGTCTCTACCTTCAAGCCCTTTGTGCCTTTGTCTGTGCCCAATAATGTTTGTACGATGTTTTGTGCTACTACCATGTTGTGTTGCTACCATGTTGTTGTTATGTTGTGTTGCTACCATGCTGTGTTGTCATGTGTTTCTGCCTTGCTATGTTGTTGTCTTTAGGTCTCTCTTTATGTAGTGTTGTGTTGTCTCTCATGTCATGTTGTGTGTTTTGTCCTGCATTTAAATTTTATTTATTTTTTATTTTAAATTCCAGCCTCCGTCTCCACAGGAGGCCTTTTGCCCTTTTGGTAGTCCGTCATTATAAATACGAATTTGTTCTTAGCCTCTTGAAGCTAGGGGGCTATTTTTATAAATAAGAATTTGTTCTTAACTGACTTGCCTAGTTCAATCAATCAATCAAATTTATTTTATATAGCCCTTCGTACATCAGCTGATATCTCAAAGTGCTGTACAGAAACCCAGCCTAAAACCCCAAACAGCAAGCAATGCAGGTGAAGAAGCACGGTGGCTAGGAAAAACTCCCTAGAAAGGCCAAAACCTAGGAAGAAACCTAGAGAGGAACCAGGCTATGTGGGGTGGCCAGTCCTCTTCTGGCTGTGCCGGGTGGAGATTATAACAAAACATGGTCAAGATGTTCAAATGTTCATAAATGACCAGCATGGTCGAATAATAATAAGGCAGAATAGTTGAAACTGGAGCAGCAGCACAGTCAGGTGGACTGGGGACAGCAAGGAGTCATCATGTCAGGTATTCCTGGGGCATGGTCCTAGGGCTCAGGTCCTCCGAGAGAGAGAAAGAAAGAGAGAATTAGAGAGAGCATATGTGGGATGGCCAGTCCTCTTCTGGCTGTGCCGGGTGGAGATTATAACAGAACATGGCCAAGATGTTCAAATGTTCATAAATGATCAGCATGGTCGAATAATAATAAGGCAGAACAGTTGAAACTGGAGCAGCAGCACAGCCAGGTGGACTGGGGACAGCAAGGAGTCATCATGTCAGGTAGTCCTGGGGCATGGTCCTAGGGCTCAGGTCCTCCGAGAGAGAGAAAGAGAGAAGGAGAGAATTAGAGAACGCACACTTAGATTCACACAGGACACCGAATAGGACAGGAGAAGTACTCCAGATATAACAAACTGACCCTAGCCCCCCGACACATAAACTACTGCAGCATAAATACTGGAGGCTGAGACAGGAGGGGTCAGGAGACACTGTGGCCCACTCCGAGGACACCCCCGGACAGGGCCAAACAGGAAGGATATAACCCCACCCACTTTGCCAAAGCACAGCCCCCACACCACTAGAGGGATATCTTCAACCACCAACTTACCATCCTGAGACAAGGCTGAGTATAGCCCACAAAGACCTCCGCCACGGCACAACTTAAGGGGGGGGGATGTGGTCACCCAGACAGGATGACCACATCAGTGACTCAACCCACTCAGGTGACGCACCTCCTCCAGGGACGGCATGAGAGAGCCCCAGTAAAGCCAGTGACTCAGCCCCTGTAATAGGGTTAGAGGCAGAGAATCCCAGTGGAAAGAGGGGAACCGGCCAGGCAGAGACAGCAAGGGTGGTTCGTTGCTCCAGAGCCTTTCCGTTCACCCTCCCACTCCTGGGCCAGACTACACTCAATCATATGACCCACTGAAGAGATGAGTCTTCAGTAGAGACTTAAAGGTTGAGACCGAGTTTGCGTCTCTGACATGGGTAGGCAGACCGTTCCATAAAAATGGAGCTCTATAGGAGAAAGCCCTGCCTCCAGCTGTTTGCTTAAAAATTCTAGGGACAATTAGGAGGCCTGCGTCTTGTGACCGTAGCGTACGTGTAGGTATGTACGGCAGGACCAAATCAGAGAGATAGATAGGAGCAAGCCCATGTAATGCTTTGTAGGTTAGCAGTAAAACCTTGAAATCAGCCCTTGCTTTGACAGGAAGCCAGTGTAGAGAGGCTAGCACTGGAGTAATATGATCAAATTTTTTGGTTCTAGTCAGGATTCTAGCAGCCGTATTTAGCACTAACTGAAGTTTATTTAGTGCTTTATCCGGGTAGCCGGAAAGTAGAGCATTGCAGTAGTCTAACCTGGAAGTGACAAAAGCATGGATTAATTTTTCTGCATCATTTTTGGACAGAAAGTTCCTGATTTTTGCAATGTTACGTAGATGGAAAAAAGCTGTCCTTGAAATGGTCTTGATATGTTCTTCAAAAGAGAGATCAGGGTCCAGAGTAACGCCGAGGTCCTTCACAGTTTTATTTGAGACGACTGTACAACCATTAAGATTAATTGTCAGATTCAACAGAAGATCTCTTTGTTTCTTGGGACCTAGAACAAGCATCTCTGTTTTGTCCGAGTTTAAAAGTAGAAAGTTTGCAGCCATCCACTTCCTTATGTCTGAAACACATTCTTCTAGCAAGGGCAATTTTGGGGCTTCACCATGTTTAATTGAAATGTACAGCTGTGTGTCATCTGCATAGCAGTGAAAGTTAACATTATGTTTTCGAATAACATCCCCAAGAGGTAAAATATATAGTGAAAACAATAGTGGTCCTAAAACGGAACCTTGAGGAACACCGAAATTTACAGTTGATTTGTCAGAGGACAGACCATTCACAGAGATAAAGTTAAATAAAGGTTTAATAAAACATATGTATATACTCGGCGGTGTCAGAGGAAGGCCCACATTTTTCTTTACTATGCTCTCCGCTACTGCACGGCAAGAGGTACCAAGTCCTAGGTCCAAAAGGCTCCTTAACAGCTTCTACCCCCAAGCCATGAGGGCTAATCAAATGGCCATGCAGACTTTATTATTAGACTTTATTATCTTTATTATCTATGCTTAGCCACTTTACCCCTACCTACATGTACAAATTACCTTGACTAACCTGTACCCCTGCACATCGACTCGGTACTGGTACCCCCTGTATATGGCCACGTTATTGTTATTTTATTGTGTTACTTTTTTCCCCCTTTTTTTCCCTTTAGTTTATTAATAAATATTTTCTTAACACTATTTTCGTAACTGCGTTGTTGGTTAATAAGGGCTTGTAAGTAAGCATTTCACGGTAAGGTCTACCTGTTGTATTCGGTACGAGTGACAAATAAAATGTGATTTGATTTGAAGGTACTTTTGTGCCTAACCAAAAAAAGGGGTTAAATATGTGTAACACAACAAAATGTTCAAAAACTCAAGGGGTATGAATACTTTCTGAAGGCACTGTAGCTTTCTTCTCGTGTTCTTCTTATTTCCATTTTGTATTTATTTTGTATTTTTGTCCTAACATATGTTATATTTAGGAAGACGTTGTTATTGCTTACCGAATTGTTGGGTTTAGAGGTAGCAAGAAAAAGGATTTGACTGTACTTGTGCACATTATAATTTGATACTTGAACTACCCTATGCTTTAGCTAACCGAGATCAGCAATCAGCTGATGATTGCATCATCACTCACACTCCATTCCTCAAAGTCGCTCTCACCTATAGCTTATACACTTCTCATTAACACACAATAACCTCTCCCTCTGTTTCTCTCTGTTTCTCTCTCTCTCTCTCACACACACACACACGCACGCACGCACGCACACACACACACACGCACGCACGCACGCACACACGCACACACGCACACACACACACACACACCATCTGAGTGGGGTAGAGTGTGAGACTGGTGACGTAGTGTGGATCTGGTGGTGTGGACAGTTTCCACCGCCTGTAGCAGGAGACCAAGAATACCTGATCAGAGGCACATCGTCTTAGTCCCAGTGACAGCGTGTGAACTGAATGCAGCACAGTGGGACTCTTAAAGCTACAGTACACCGTGACATGCATTCAGGGGAGGGAGTGCTTAGCCTGTGATAATCTACTTTAAAAAATCCGTTATGAAAAGCCCAAAAAGTAAAAAGATATTTACAAAATTGTCATCCTTTTTTGTTATCTAATATCTTTTTCTAAATTATTCTGATGGTTTCTACGCTCAAAATACAAAACATTTGCTGAAACTGCATCATCGGGAAAAGCGCCAAGGTATGCATACCTTCCTCCCCAATGTCCATTCATCCATTTAAATCATTGACGCGCACGGCCGTTCCTGACTCCAATGACTGTTAATGGACAGGGTCAACATAAGCCTCACTGCTTTGCCTAGCTGACATTTGTTTTATTGAGTGAATTCCATGTTTTGCATTTTGCCTAAACATGTTGTGTGGGTATTGCCTGGGGTAAATTGTGCAAATTTGGGCGTGTCTGCATAATTTGGCATCCCTTAAACTGAACTAACTTGAAGCTAGCTAGCTAGCTAGCAAAAACAACCTGACAGTATCGCATACTGCACCTCAAACTATTTTCCAAGTTGGAATAATGTAATGCGCCTTTTGGAACTTTAGAGGGTATGAAGAGTGTAACGCAAAATATAATGAAAATTAAGACCAGAGAGAGGCAATTATTCGGATTAAATGTGTCCATATATTGGTATTTTAGTGCCACATACCAGTTGTAACTGTGGATGCTACATCGGTCTATGGCTGAGCTGAGTTGAACAGTGTGTCATTTTGGCAGGTGACATGAAATATGTCCCCATCAGAGGCTATCGAATGTTTCTTGGCTACATTGGTGTTTACATTGGTTGTTGCCGCTATCGGATGTATGGTGACCTCGGCCTTCATCAAGGTTTATTTTTGAGTAAATCTGGCTTTCATAATAGCCAGTGCTTACCCAGCCACCAACCTCACTGCACGTCACTGGCACGCAGGCACAGCTCCGCTGCCCTTCCTTTTCCATTCCTTTCAATAGTCCTCACTAGAGTCATTCAAAATTCTGAAGTGAATTTAGAAGCTATACAACCTCTTCTCTATTAATTCAACACAAACTTTTTGAGCAGGTTACTGGTGTTGCGCTATAGAAGGTACACTTTTATTCCACCTTATTTCTTCATGTCGTCCTGCATGTGTGCTTTGAATAGCAAATTCCCAGTGGTATTTCCATAATTAGATTGCCAAAACCTTTCAAAATAGTTCTGTGCACACAGGTCAGTCTGACAGGCTTGGTCATTTGGGTTCCTCCCCCACCCTATTTCAGGAGGACCCCATGGGATGTACACACACACACAAGCATACAAGCACGCACGGGCACAAACACACACATGCACAAACACGCATGCACGCACATGCACACACACATGCACCCACCCACACACACGCACAAACAAACAGCCATACAAGCACAACATGCATGCATGCACAAATGCATGCAAGCATGCGCACACAAACATTTAACAAAAATTAAGTCAGAGGTAGAGGTTTAATGCTAGCAACAGCAGCTTATAGCTGCTAAAGCATCACTTTAAAGTCTAGCGCAACACTAGCCCTTAAAGTTAACACAGGGTCAAAGTTGGTCCGATATTTTTCATTCCTCTCTAATCACAAATAAAATAATTTAAAACATTCTTCGGAGCATTTAGTCCAACAATGTTTTGGGGGAAGATGATCTGTTCTGTCTCAAAATCTGACATTTAGAAGTGTTTCAGCCTTGTTTTATGGCATTCATCTTGGTTATTCTGTGTTAGGCGTTACTATAATTTGTAACTGTGATCTGGATGTCAGTCAAACAGCTGGATTGGCACTGCATTGTGTTTATGATCTCTGCCTCATAAGGGCAGCAATTCAAGTCAATGTTACTGGGACTCTACAACGCAATAACACGCTCCCGTAATCACCTGTCCATTCAACAACCGGAGCAAGGTTCACTAGACCCTGAATAATTTGAGCTATGTCAAGTGAACCTGAATAACTTTCGTGAAAAGACAACAAACCAATCCAGAGTGTTGTGTTTAAAATAATGAAACACATCATAAAATAATAAAACACATCATATAAAATGATTGTATATCAGTGGTAAACAGCTAGCTATGAAAACCAACCTGTGGCTGAATCCATATAAAAAGACCCAACACATTACATTCAAACCTTGGGACAGAGAGATTGAAAAAAAGCTTATATCTCAAGGCCAACATATTGTTAAACAGCCATCACTAGCACAGAGAGGCGGCTGCTTACCCACAGACTTGATATCATTGGCCGCTTTAATAAATGGAACACTAGTCACTTTAAGAATGTTTACATATCTCATATTACTTATCTTGTACTGTATACTGTATCCTTATCTATCTATACTGTACTATCTATTGCAACTTAGTCGCTCTGTCACTGCTCATCCATATATTTTATATTTATATATTCTCATCCCATTCCTTTACTAGATTGTGTGTATTAGGTTTTGTTGTGGAATTTGTTAAATATTAGGTTTTGTTGTGGAATTGTTAGATGTTACCTGTTAGATACTGCTGCACAGTCGGATCTAGAAGCATAAGCATTTCACTACACTCACAATAACATCTGCTAACCATGTGCATTTGACCCAATAAAATTTGATTTGATTTGAAACCTGTATCGATTGATAACACTACTGCTGATCAGTCAAACGGAACTGAACAGTCACAGAAATGTGATCAAATACTCACTCATGGCCTTATCGATAATCTGCATAGCTGACTGGACAGGACCTTTATTAAACATGCTCCTACACTGTATTATGTAATTCCTCCACATTCGTTTCAGTGAAGTCCTGTCACGACTTCCGCCGAAGTAGGCTCCCCTGCCTGTTCGGGCGGTGCTCGGCGGTCGTCGTCAGTTTGTCTGTTTGTTTTGTCTTATCGATTCACCTGCGTTTCCAGTGGTGTTGGGAATTCCCTGGCTAGCTCAGCACAACCCGGTGATTTCCTGGTGACAGGGGGCTCTTAAGGGGTGGTCAGAGGAGTCTTCAGGCAGGTGTATAGGAGTTGCCATTGGTGCGACTACGGTGGAGAGTCCAGACCATGTGTTCACCGTGCGCATTCCCTCTGAATATGCCGATTTGGCTATTGCCTTCAGTAAAAGGAAGGCAACCCAATTACCACCCCATCGTCGAGGGGACTGCGCGATAGACCTCCTGGAGAATGCTGCACTTTCTAGGAGTCACGTGTACCCATTGTCCCAGGAGGAGACCGTAGCTATGGAGACATATGTTGCTGAATCGCTGGGACAGGGGTACATTCGGCCCTCCGCATCACCCGTCTCCTCAAGCTTCTTTTTTGTGAAGAAGAAGGAGGGATGTCTGTGTCCGTGCATTGATTATCGAGGTCTAAATTCTATCACAGTGGGGTTTAGTTACCCACTACCTCTCATCGCTATGGCGGTGGAATCATTTCACGGGGCACGCTTCTTCACAAAACTGGACCTGAGGAGTGCGTATAATCTGGTGTGGATCCGGGGAGGAGATGAGTGGAAAACCACATTTAGTACTACATCTGGCCATTATGAGTACCACGTCATGCCATATGGGTTGAAAAATGCTCCAGCCGTCTTCCAATCCTTCGTAGATGAGAATCTCCAAGACTTGCTCGGGCAGGGAGTGGTAGTGTACATCGATGACATCTTGATCTATTCTGCCACACGAGCGGCGCACGTGTCTCTGGTGCGTAAGGTACTTGGGCGACTGCTGGAGCATGACCTGTATTGCAAGGCGGAGAAATGTGTGTTCTTCAAACAGGCCGTTTCCTTCCTGGGTTATCGTATTTCCACCTCCGGGGTGGTGATGTAGTGTGACCGCGTTGCAGCCATGCGTAATTGGCCGACTCCAACCACGGTGAAAGAGGTGCAGTGTTTTTTAGGGTTTGCCAATTACTACCGGAGGTCGGGGTTTTGGTCAGGTGGCTGCTCCCTTTACTTCACTGCTGAAGGGAGGACCGGTGCGCTTGCGTTGGTCAGCAGAGGCGGGCAGAGCTTTCAGTCGTCTGAAGGAGCTGTTCACCAATGCGCCCGTGTTGGCGCATCCGGACCCTTCTTTAGCGTTCATAGTGGAGGTGGACGCGTCCGAGGCGGGGGTCGGGGCCGTGCTGTCCCAGCGCTCGGGCGTGCCACCAAAGCTCCGCCCTTGTGCCTTCTTTTCGAGGAAGCTCGGTTCGGCGGATCGGAACTATGATGTGGGGGACCTGGAGTTGTTAGCTGTAGTCAAGGCTCTGAAGGTGTGGAGACATTGGCTTGAGGGGGCTTGAGATACCCTTTTCTCATCTGGAATGACCATCGTAATCTCGAGTATATCCGGGCAGCAAGGAGACTAAATCCGCGTCAAGCTAGATGGGTCATGTTTTTTACCCGGTTTCGTTTCACCATCTCGTACCGGCCAGGCTCCCAAAACACCAAAACCGACGCGCTGCCCGCCTCTATGATACCGAGGAGCGGTCCGTTGAGCCAACTCCCATCATTCCACCTTCATGTCTCGTGGCACTGGTAGTATGGGAGGTGGACGCGGAGATAGAGAGGGCTTCACGGTTAGAGCCGGCCACCCCAAATTCTCCAGCGGGTGCTCAGTACGTGCCGAGGCGGGTCCGGGATAAGCTAATCCGTTGGGCTCATACTTTCCCCTCCTCGGGTCGTCCTGGCATCGAGAGGACAGTGCGGAGTCTTAGAGAGAGATACTGGTGGCCCACGTTGGCTAAGGATGTGAGATTTATGTCTCCTCCTGCTCAGTGTGCGCTCAGAGCAAGGCTCCTCGACACTTGCCTAGAGGGAAGTTACAGCCCCTCCCGTTCCACAACGGCCGTGGACACACTTATCGGTGGACTTTCTTACCGACCTTCCCCGTCCCAGGGAAGTACTACGATCCTGGTCGTTGTGGATCGGTTTTCTAAGTCCTGCCGTCTCATCCCATTGCCCGGTCTCCCTACGGCCCTGCAGGCTGCGGAAGCCTTGTTTACCCATGTCTTCCGACACTATGGGGTGCCTGAGGACATCGTTTCTGATCGGGGCCCCCAATTCACGTCCAGAGTTTGGAGGGCGTTTATGGAGAGACTGGGGGTCTCGATCAGCTTGACCTCAGGTTTTCACCCCGAGAGTAATGGGCAGGTGGAGCGCGTAAACCAGGATGTGGGCAGGTTTCTGCGATCATATTGCCGGGACCGGCCTGGTGAGTGGGTGAGGTATGTTCCTTGGGCTGAGCTCGCTCAGAACTCCCTCCGCCACTCCTCAACGAACATGTCCCCTTTTGAGTGTGTGTTGGGTTACCAGCTGGTCCTAGACCCATGGCATCAGAGCCAGACCGAGGCTCCTGCGGTAGAGGAATGGGTACAGTACTCCAAGGACACCTGGAAAGCCGTCCAGGAGTCGCTAAGACTAGCGGGGGAACGAGGAGCGCTGACCAGCACTGCAGTGAGGCCCTCGTGTTTGCACCGGGGGACCGGGTCTGGCTCGGGGGACCGGGTCTGACCCGAAACCTGCCCCTCCGCCTGCCCTGTCGGAGGCTGGGGCCGCAGTGTGTGGGGCCATTTAAAGTCCCGAGGAGAATAAACGAGGTGTGTTACAGGTTACAACTTCCTAGGTATTACCGTATTAATCCCTCGTTTCATGTTTCTATCCTCAGGCCGGTGGTGGCTGGTCCCCTGCAGGAAGGTGAGGTGCCTGAGGTCCCTTCGCCCCCTCTGGACATCGAGGGATCACCGGCGTACACAGTATGTGGCATTCTGGACTGGGAGGGGTACGGTCCGGAGGAGAGATGCTGGGTTCCGGTGGGGGACATTTTGGATCCTTCTCTCCTGAGAGACTTCCACCGCCTCCACCCGGATCGCCCGACGCCTCGCCCTCCAGGTTGCCCTCGAGGCCGGTGGCGGCTCGCTGCGGGAGCCGCGCGTCAGGGGGGTGGTACTGTCACGACTTCCGCCGAAGTTGGCTCCCCTGCCTGTTCGGGCGGTGCTCGGCGGTCGTCGTCACTGGCCTATTAGCCGCCACCGATCCCTTTTTCATTTGTCTGTTTGTTTTGTCTTATTAGTTTCACCTGTGTTCTGTTGTATGTGCTTAATGAACTTCCTTATTTAAAGTACGTAAAGGGGTACAGTCCGCGCCCTGTGTTGTTGGGCTTGTCTAATTTTGTGTGCGTTATTAAAGAGCACTTTTTTTCCCAGTGGAACTCTCTGCGCCTGATTCCTTCCTCACCCACCTAGTCCCGCCTGACAAGTCCATTTCACTGGAAATGAAACTTCCTTCATGTAGGCCTCATGGTGCAATACTAGTTTGAGGGAGGAACTTGTAAAACAATAGATGAAACCACACTTTTTATGGAATCAAGTTGAAACTTCCTTTTAAGTATACAAAGGGAAAATGGGCCTGAACCTGTTGGTTATTCGAACTGTATTCAATTACAGGCCTCATTGGGCATTTCCTGGAGTGGTTGGGTCAGCGTTTCCATGTTGTTCCGTGACTAAGCAATTTCTTAGTGCTAGGGTGCTGTTTACCTTAAACGTGATTAATGACCTACAGTACAAGAGGAAGAAGGAAGAGATGGAGGGATGAGGCTGAAGAAGATAAGGATGCAAAATAAAATCCAAGATAATAGGCTCCCTCCTTCCTCCTTCCCTCTCTGGGGTTTATTTTAAGAGAGAGCCACTGCTAATCTTTTCTTAGTGGAGGTAGAATGCATGAAATGACATAACCACATAGACATGGGGTACTTTTGGATTATAATTAGAGAGGTTCAGTATAAAAATCACAACCCGCTCCTGACAGAAAAAACTCTACTATTTCAGAGATTCTATTTGTGAACAATTTAGGTAAATTATTTGAAATATGGCACAAGGTCAATGCTTGGTTCTGACATTTTTAGGGCGTTTATTTTCTCCTCTTTTGTTCATCGTAAGTTATTGTGTTGAGGTGTTGACCACTTAACCAAGGGCTATAGTGCTATAGCGCGATTGTAATGTAAAGGCAATGTTTGCCAAAAACCGCATTCATGGTAAACGCTGCATATGTCGGCTCAATCGGAAATGATCTTTCCCTTCAATCCTGCTATAGCACGGAACTTCTGCGATACTTATCGAATCGAATTGAAAGTGAGTCTACCGCTTTTTTTTATGTACATCTGCCATTGTACAAGTATGGATAGATCAAAACCTTTTGCGGCTTCTTTTTTTTCAAATGTTTATTTTACGGTTTAAGCACCAGTTGGACCTACTTTTGATCATGCAAAGGACCATGAGACCTATGGTTCCATTTGGGGCATTGTGGAAAAAATTTAAACTTCCTGCAACTGTATTGCACTTTGTACTGCACTTTGTACTGCACATTGTGTTGCATCAGTGCTTAATGTAATGTAATTTCTGAAACTTTTTGCATGTAGGCCTACATACAGGTAACTGCCAAAATAATGGAAACACTTTAGTACAGTAAACGAGGGATACAACATATATTGAAAGCAGGTGCTTTCACACAGGTGTGGTTTCTGAGTTAATTAAGCAGTTAGCATCCCATTATGCTTAGGGTCATGCTGGGCAGGCCACTATTTCGGCCATTATTTTGGATATCATGGCTATGCCCTCACAGGATGACAATGGTCATTGAATGGTTTGATGAGCATGAAAACGATGTAAACCATATGCCATTGGCCGGCTCAGTCACCAGGTCTTAACTCAATTGAATACTTATGGGAGATTCTGGAGTGGCGCCTGAGACAGCGTTTTCCACCACCTTCAACCAAACACCAAATGACAGAATTTTGCGTGGAAGAATGGTGTTGCATCCCTCCAATAGAGTTTCAGACAATTGTAGAATCTATGCCAGGGTGCATTGAAGCTGTTCTGGCTTGTGGGGGCCCAATGCCATATTAAGACACTTTACTTGGGGCGGCAAGTAGTCTAGTGATTAGAGCATTGGACTAGAAACCGAAAGGTTGCAAGATTGAATCCCAGAGCTGACAATGTAAAAATCTGTCGTTCTGCCCACGAACAAGTTCCTAGGCCGTCATTGAAAATAAGAATTTGTTCTTAACTGACTTGCCTAGTTAAAGGTCAAATAAATTAAAATGTAGTTGTTTCCTTTATTTTGGCACTGCATGTATTTTATTGTAGTCTTGTACTTTTATGATGCCTAATCAATTGGCTTAGGAATGATTAATAAAGTAGGATTGTGTTGTATTGTTACTTAATCAAATTATTTTAGATTGATCAAAATGTCCGAGGTAATTTCAAAACAGTTAAAAAGAGGCTTCCAAAGAGAACTGCATTTTCTGTTTAATAAAAAACAATATATTTTCTAAATAAATATAGTTAATAGTTACACTAAAACAAAAAAATATGTTACTATTGTAAAACGGATAATTTTACAGCACCAATAAATATATTAATGTGAAAATATACTAAAAATGTGTCTGTACATGATACAACAAACAAAAAGAGCATTTCTGACATGGAAATACAAATAGAATGTTTCTTTTTTCATCAAAGGGCAGAGAGCATCATCTCCTAATGCTCCTGGTTCCCCACTAGGCCAAGTCCTGTTCTGGCTAAAGTGGGCTGGCCAGAGTCTCAGTCTCTCAGTGTGGAGCTTTCCCAAGCTGACCAAGGTCAGGGAGACGCCCTCAGTTCTCCTCACGACGTGTCTTCGGGCACTCAAGTGCAAAAACACATGTCCCGCCTAAAATTGCAATGTTGGCTGGGCATCTTTTCACAAAGATGTTTGTGGCAGGGGTTGTTTGTAACAAAGTCCAGACACATGCTTACCAGCCTCTCTAGCCCAACAAAACATACAGTATCTCATTTTCAGGAATGTTGAAGTTTATCTATCTGTTCTTTTTTTTAAAGAAATATGTCTACAGTTTTCCATGGCCAAACAGATTGGTGATAACATTCTAGTAAAATTAAAATTGAAGTAAAATCAATATCAACCATAACACTGAATATAAATATATAAATTAAATGCACAGAATTCTGAAAATATTCTAGCATTATAAATTAGATGTACTGTACTAGACAAAGGGATATTCGGTAAGTATATAGAGATCAATATTTTTTCTAAAACAGACTATTCTTTAATGTGTGTGTGCAATTATATCTTTGGAAAACAAATGAAGACATTAAACAAAGCAAATAGAGATTATTGATTTTGACAGTGGTGAGTTGAATACCACTGCTCCTAAGCGGAAGACGGAATCAAGTTCAGGATTGTCTCGTCTCCATACATACCTACGTTTAATATCCCTTTAGAATTATTCTCACATCGAGTCCTATCTGGTATTAGTAGATACAGCGGTGACAAAAACTTAACCCCACAGAGGAAGTAGTTCTGCTTTCTGACAGTTCTCTCAGACCTCTGAAGGTCTAGGAGAAACATGTTCCCGTTGCACCTCTCAGTGAAGTTATGGTCACAATTTCTCTTAGTTTTTTTATATAGATATATTTAAGATACTCATATCCACAGCAGACCTACATCCAGTGAAGTGTTACATAAAATTACAAAAACTCTCAGTCCTATCCACGCGAAGGCCCAAACACCCTGGGAACTAAACATTTGTCCAATTCACACGCCAGACAGTGGCGCATTCGTTCACTTTATAATGTCTCATTTTTTTTTTATAGCAGCAATACACAATGTCATTGTCCTTTTAGAATATATATCTTAGAAATATACAACAGCATGTTGCTATCTCAGTCTCTCTCCATCGTTCGCTCTTTCTTCTTTCATTGTAATTTTCAGTCCATTCAGGGAATGCGTCCTCAGGTTTCAAAGTGCTGTGCCAAGAAAATATTCCTTCATTTCATTGTCCCCCTCTCCTCATCTCATCTCCTTGGTTTGTCACATCTGTGGATGACAAGACATGACAGACAGTAGGTTAGAAGGTGGGCAACAAATCATCCTCCCAGCAGGGGTGTAGCCTGGAGCCAATCACATCACCCCAAATGTGGAAAACTCCTGCAGCTCCTCCCTCTTCCTCCCCTGACCAATTGGAATCATGTTGCTGGTCACCCCACTCATGTGTGGCTCTCTAAATCCAGCAAACCGTGTGGGGGGCCCCTAAGGTTCAAAGGTCATATAGTAGTGTCAAGGCAGGTCACCAACACAAGGCCTTGTGGGAGTGTGGAAGCAGTCAGCTCTCCATTGGGCCACTGACTGAATACAGCCATTATTTGCAACCAATGAAGATGGAGTTTTAATCACCGATTAGTAATTGAGTTTAGGGCTACGCCTCGTAGGAGTTATGAGTAGGACCATTAGAAACGAGCAGCATGGACACCAGCTCTACATTCACTCAATTAAGAGCCTGTTCGTTCACAGTTACGAACCAAGGGAAACACTTTCCCTTTGAGTGTTAGTGCCGTGCATGAGTTAGTTCTGGCTTGAGTCCTGTACTGTGCTGACTTATAAACATGTCTGTCTATTTGTGTGACCAAGACTGGTAGAAGTTTAAAAACAACAATGGATGCTAAAATTCCCCTCCTACGCAGGTGGTTATATATATATACATACATGTAGCGATGGGAAAGAGATAAGGAGACTATGTTGGGAGATAAGTAGGATGATAACTGTGGGTCTTATAATATATGGGCAATACTACAGACTGACCCAATATGGTGCGGACTGTCTCACACACATAAAACCCAACCGCCTACACATATCTTGATGTGTGTAGGGGGTTGGGTTTTGATGTGTGTAGGGGGTTGGGTTTTATATAGATTCCCTTTAAATGAATGCCATATATATATATATATATATATATATATATAGCATTCATTTAAAGGGAATCTAAAGCGAGAAAGGGGCTGTTTTTTTGCGTATTGTCTAGTTTAAGTGTCTACCATGCAAAGGGAATATACTATACTAGCTAGATAAAATATACTATCTTTATAGAACACACAATAATAGAGTCACAGTTCTAACATCAAGGATGATGCTAAAAAGAGCATCAGAATATTACACAGGACAGACAATACAAACACACTTACAAGCAAACAGTCCTACACAATTCTCAAATCAAACAAAAACAGTCTATAAGAAACTGAGAAGCATGCATTTCTCATGCAGGAGAAAAGAAATCAGGCAAATGACAGAAGTATAAAGAAGGTGGAGGGATGTAGATGTGGGTGAGCGGAGTAGAGACCAAGTCACGTTGTTTATCATAATATTTCGTAAACAAACCTGCAAGTTCTTTCGTTTAACTCAAGTTGTCTGGACTTGCAGTCTAATTGTGTGAATTTGCAGGAACATTTACAGGTGAGAGGGTCCTGCACAAACAAGCGCTTTCTTCTCTCTGAGCAAGGCTCACAGTGGCTGCAAGGGAAGCAAAAAGGGAGAAAGAGAGAGAGGTCTAAGCTATAGAGCGTATCCAGCAGAAAAAGGGTGCAGACAGACTCTCATGCACCATCCAAAACCACAACCCATTGCCCCCCCCCCCCCCCCCCTCCCCCCAACGCACCGACATTGGAAGAACATTTGAGCAACATCAGCTCAATACTTCTGTAGCCGCTGGGTGGTGTGAAGGTTGTTTGCGGTTGTGGCGCCTTGTGATCGGGTTTGAAAGAGAGCACGGGTAAAGACTTTTCTACACACATGGCCCTGATCATGCTTGCATACACTCACACACATTCACCCACTCTTTCATTCATCCTCTATAAATCGTATGACAAGCACATGTGTGACTGGGTCAATGAGAGCAACATTGAATGAGAAAATGTGCACCATATACACTAACTGCCACACACACACACACACACACAGACACACAAAACAGGTGCATGTGATAAGATAAAGGCCACAGCAGAAACACAGAACACATAGCATTTGCTTCCCAATCCACCCAATGACATGCTCACAAGGGAGCAGCCATCTTTAAAAACCCATCCCTCCCAAAATCTGCCGATATTTCCCACTACAATTACCCTACAGACGTGCTCACATGAGCGCCACAACTTAATGGTATGTTAGGATGACATTAGGATGACGGTTGGGCTGAGCAAGCGCAGGCTCAAGCACAATGTAAGGATTGTGAAATACAGATCAAAGACTAATCTAAATCGTATTCATTTCACTAGCCTAGTCAAAGTAGATGCCATCACTGGTGCTTAAAGATGCAGTATATTTTATGGAGGTGAACATTGTCAGATATGGGGCACACACCATAGACAAAACAAGGACAGAGACAGGGGAGCGCTGCGATGCACCAGACGAGGTAAAGCTACGCTTCGTCCCAGACGACGCAGTTGGCCGTATTTCTACTAGCTATGCGAGGTCAGATCACGTCTGGGTCACGTTCTAGACCGTCCCGTCTAAAAGCAGGAACAAAGCAACCTAAAGCAGCCCTTTTCGGTGTACCACTCAAGGCCACAATAACTCTTAACCAAACAAACTGAGCCAAGCCTGTCTACTTAAAGTAACCAAACCAATTGGCACTATATAGTGGTCGAGAACAGTGTTGGTCCATCCACCTATCAGCGAAAACAAAAAGGCAACAGAGAAACAGAGCAAACTCCTAGCAGCGTGTAGACTCAACATGGCATCGACTCTGCTGCCATGGATTAGTGAGGGGGTGGTAAAACAGCCATGCTTCATTCGGACATCATCATTACCTGACAGTTCTCACTCACGTCAACTTCACATTACTACCCTCGCCATGGACTCAAGTGGTGCAAATGCCATACAAAAAAAGGTTCCTTTAAAAAAATGGAGCCTCCTCATGCCAATCGAAGAGGTTTGCATTTTACAAGATAAAAACAAGGTCCTCCAATATCAAACCAACCATCAAGAGAGATATAGTGCCCATGTGCAGACACGCCACAGAAGAGGCCTCAGACCTCATCGTGCCAGTGTCTCTCTCTTTCTTTCTCTTTCGGTCATTGCCCCTGGAAAATAGAGAACAGGGCAAAAGAGAAGAGACACCTAAAGTGGAAGTAGGGACACTCATACAGAGTTCAATCAATAGAGGTTAGGCCAAAGAGGAGACAATCAATCAAGTCAGGCATCTCCCTTCTAATCTAGTCTCCTAATAAGCAGTGGGATCGATCCCTTTTTGAATGTGTGTCTCAATGTAAATGCGCGTGTCAATGTAAATGCATCCACTGTTGCCTGTGTAAATCAGTCTGTGCATATCAAGGGCTCTATTCTCGGCTGCCGTTAAGGCGGCACTAATGTGAAATGCACGTTAGTTTGCAATTTCGTCATGTAAAAAAATACCGCAGACATTTTCCGGCCCTAGCGCCAGGTTCGAGAATTTACCCGTCTTATATCAGCACGCTTGCACTCAGATGGAAGGGGTGAAAATATTTTAGGCGTGTCCTAAAAAACATGATCCAAAGTGCTAAATTCAGACAGCGCTGATAGGGATGTTTAAGACTAACCAAAAGCTGGTTTTAGTGGTAACACAGCTGGTTATGGCATGAATGTTGACAGCGGAAACTCAGCCTATACAGCCGTGACGCACAATGCCCATATGCGCATGGAACAATAGTAGCCTAAAGTGCTTTTGGTGCCTGAATACATTGTATATAGAAACATTAAAAAAACGTATAATAATTGTTTTATTTGAATTTTGTATTTCTCATGGATCCCCATTATCTGCTGCTTTGGCAGCAGCTACTCTTCCTGGTGTCCAGCTAATTTAAGCCAGTTTATACAATTTTAAAAACATTACAATACCTTCACAGATTCCACAACACACTGCCCTCAGGCACCTACTCCCCCACTACCACATATCTACAGTACTAAATCAATGTGCATGTATTGGTATCGTGTGTGTGTGTGTATGCATGTGTCTGTGCCAATGTTGTGTTGCTTCACTGTCTCTGCTGTTCCATAAGGTGTTTTTCTATCAGTTTTTTAAATCTAGTTTTACTGCTGGCATGAGTTACTTGATGTGGAATAAAGTTCTATGCAGTCATGGCTCTATGTAAACTCAGCTAAAAAAAGAAATGTCCCCTTTTCAGGACTCTGTCTTTCAAAGATAATTCATAAAAATCCAAATAACTTCACAGATCTTCATTGTAAAGGGTTTAAACACTGTTTCCCATGCTTGTTCAATGAACCATAAACAATTAATGAACATGCACCTGTGGAACGGTCGTGAAGACACTAACAGCTTAACAGACACACTAACAGACAGTAGGCAATTAAGGTCACAGTTATGACAACTTAGGACACTAGAGAGGCCTTTCTACTGACTCTGAAAAACCCCAAAGAAAGATGCCCAGGGTCCCTGCTCATCTGTGTGAACGTGCCTTAGGCAAGCTGCAAGGAGGCATGATGACTGCAGATGTGGCCAGGGCAATAACTTGCAATGTCTGTACTGTGAGACGCCTAAGACAGCGCAACAGGGAGACAGGACGGACAGCTGATCGTCCTCGCAGTGGCAGACCAAGTGTAACAACATCTGCACAGGATCGGTACATACGAACATCACACCTGCGGGACAGGTACAGGATGGCAACAACAACTGCATGAGTTACACCAGGAACGCACAATTCCTCCACCAGTGCTCAGACTGTCCACAATTGGCTGAGAGAGGCTGGACTGAGGGCTTGTAGGCCTGTTGTAAGGCAGGTCCTCACCAGACATCACAGGCAACAACGTTGCTGGACCAGACAGGATTGGCAAAAAGTGCTCTTCACTGACGAGTCGCGGTTGTGTCTCACCAGGGGTGATGGTCGGATTCGCGTTTATCATTGAAGGGAAGAGCGTTACACCGAGGCCTGTACTCTGGAGCGGGATCGATTTGGAGGCAATCTCCACACTGTGCGTTACAGGGAAAACATCCTCCTCCCTCATGTGGTACACTTCCTGCAGGCTCATCCTGACATGACCCTCCAGCATAACAATGCAACTAGCCATACTGCTCGTTCTGTGTGTGATTTTCTGCAAGACAGGAATGTCAGTGTTCTGCCATGGCCAGCGAAGAGCCCGGATCTAAATCCCATTGAGCACGTCTGGGACCTGTTGGATCGGAGGGTGAGGGCTAGGGCCATTCACCCCAGAAATGTCTAGGAACTTGCAGGTGCAAGTGGAAGAGTAGGGTAACATCTCACAGCAAGAACTGGCAAATCTGGTGCAGTCCATGAGGACTGCAGTACTTAATGCAGCTGGTGGCTTCACCAGATACTGACTGTACTTTTGATTTTGACCCCCCCCCTTTGTTCAGGGACACATTATTCAATTTCTGTTAGTCACATGTCTGTGGAACTTGTTCAGTTTATGTCTCAGTTGTTGAATCTTGTTATGTTCATACAAATATTTACACATGCTAAGTTTATTTTCAGCAAACGCAGTTGACAGTGAGAGGACATTTCTTTTTTTGCTGAGTTTAGTACTGTGTATCTCCCGTAGTCTGTTCTGGACTTAGGGACTGTGAAGAGACCTCTTGTGACATGTCTTGTGGGGTATGCATGGGTGTCCAAGCTGTGTGCCAGTAGTTTAGGCAGACAGCTCGGTGCATTCAACATGTCAAGACCTCTCATAAATAAAAGTAGTGACGAAGTCAATCTATCCTCCACTTTGAGCCAGGAGAGAATGACATGCATATTATTATTATTATTAGCTATCTGTGTTCATCCAAGGGCAAGCCGTGCTGCACTGTTCTGAGCCAATTGAAATATTCCTTAGTCCTTTTTTGTGGCACCTGACCACACGACTGAACAGTAGTCAAAGTGCGACAAAACTAGGGCCTGTAGGACCGACCTTGTTGATAGTGTTAAGGCAGAGCATCGCTTTATTATAGACAGACTTCTCCCCATCTTAGCTACTACTGCATCAATATGTTTTGACCATGACAGTTTACAATCTAGGGTTACTCCAAGCAGTTTAGTCATCTCAACTTGCTCAATTTCCACATAATTTATTACAAGATTTAGCTGAGGTTCAGGGTTTAGTGAGTGTTTTGTTCCAAATACAATGCATTTAGATTTAGAAATATTTATTCCTTGCCACTCACTCTGAAACTAACTGCAACTCTGTTGTGTTGCAGTCATTTCAGTCACTGTAGTAGCTGACGTGTATAGTGTTGAGTCATCCGCATACATAGACTCAAAGTATAGCCTCCTCTCCTCTCAATGAAGGATTTTTTACCCAAGACTGTCGATACAGGGTTTGGCTCCTGAGAACGCTTGGAAATAAATCTTAAAATCACCAAAGCTTTATTCAAATATAACGTTTGAGAGGAGTAAAACAGTGGGCTGACATTCCCTTTTTACCTACAATAATATAATCTCCACCTGGCACAGCCAGAAGAGGACTGGCCACCCCTCATACCCTGGTTCCTCTCTAGGTTTCTTCCTAGGTTCTGGCCTTTCTAGGGAGTTTTTCCTAGCCACTGTACTTCTACATCTGCATTGATTGCTGTTTGGGGTTTTAGGCTGGGTTTCTGTACAGCACTTTGAGATATCAGCTGATCTAAGAAGGACTTTATAAATAAATTGGATCTTAATGCATTAGAGGTAGGCCCACATTATTTTAGTCATGCGGTCCCATTTTGGATGTGTGTAAACCTCCCCTCCTCCATGATGTAAGCTACAAGTCATGTCAATCATGATACGAAAGATGAGAACCTCGTTGAGTACAGGTGAACCTCGCATTTAGAAGTTATCTGTAACAATTGCCTGTTTTCCGTTTCATTCATTAGGCCTACTATAACAAAGGCTGGTTCAACAGCAATGCGCTTCTTTTCATCATGTCAATTTGATGATATCATTACATGTTACAATTATTTATAGTTGTTTAAAAAAAAGAAAGAATGGTTGTAATAACAAGCAATCTACCTTATTAGAATGATTCACCTTCCTGGTTTTATTTGTTTTGTTTAGAATTTGATTAGAGCTATTCGTTCTCTTCGTAGGCCTTATCAATTAGTGAATTTAATATTGCTTATTGACAATGTTTGTCATGTCTGTGCTCAGCTATAATGCAATTTACAGTAGGCCTAGCCCCTATCCTATATGGGAATGCCATTTATGCCTTGCAATTACTTAGAACAATGTGGACTGCAAATGGGTTCAAGTTAACGTATTTAGCAAAGATAGGTCTTCAATTTGTTATTTAGTTTCTGTAAGCCATTTAAAAAAATATAACAGACACACTGGAATTGGCGTTTATTCCAAGTCAAAACATAAAATACTGTAAATACACAACTTGAAGCAACAACACATTTCGCCATGGAGCACGTTCTGATAGGCCAGTGAGGGGCCAAGCCTCGACACCCACAACTAGTTTACTCATCAACACCCAGCCCTTTCGCGCCAACACCATCAAGTGCGCAGATAATTGTAATAGTGAAAATTGCTAAAATATTTTTGACACACCCTTGAACCTACAGCGCTACCGCCTGCCCTTAGATTTACCATTAAGTTAGGTTTGTTAAGATAGAGCCCCGAGTGTTGGTCGAGGGTATTACGTACAGTATGCATTTGAGTGAAAGAGTGAGGGTGTGTCTGAGCTCATGAATGGGCAGTCTTTTCCCTGCACCCTACCCTGGCATGGCTGGGGTGAGCTGTCTGCCTACGTGCTGGGTGACAGGCAGAGATGTGTGTGTGGCACAACGCGAGGACAAGGCTCAGCTCAGTCCCATGACAAATGGATTTGATTTAGCCCTCTCAGGTAGCTAACATGATCCCATCTCTCCTCCTCTGATCCATGTGGCTTTAACCCTACGTGGTTCTTATCCAATAGAAACAAGGGACATCCTCTGACGTGCCAGCTGCAGCTGAGGTGGCTAAAGATATATACACACACACACACACACACACACACACACACACACACACACACACACACACACACACACACTTGCATCAGTCGGTTTCCCTCCCTCCACACTGCCTGTAACTAACCACGTCCACTCCAGGCTCATCTCCATCTCCAGGCTCCAGGCTCATCCACTATTTACAACTCTAAAAATAAAAATGGTTTAACTGAATGACACCTGTTGCACTGTGGAAGTAGCCACGAGGGCCGAGGGTCAAGCTTAAGCAACTGGAGCTAAGAAGAAGGCTGCTGGACGGCCCAGCCAGTCGCGGGTGGTCTGGCGCAAGCGAACTACCTCAACCCAACTGTTACAGCCGCACAGTAGAGCACTAAACCAACCGCCATAAAACGAACAGAGCCTGGCAGGAAGACAAACTGAAACAAACCCTGTTAAAAAAAAAATCCATTCTCTTATCAGCATCAGTAAAGATAGAGGAGAGAGGCTGTTTTTTCCCCATAAAGTGTGCTGCTAGTCCACTAACTCCCACAAGGCGGGAAGGGAACATGGAGAACTAGGCCTCTACCTCCACTCCATCGCTATGCAAAAAAGAGAGAGACAGGGCTATGTGGTGCGGTGTAGGAGCCTATGAGGTGCTGATAATCCCAATCATTAGTAGAGAAGGCACCCTAACACTTCCTCTCACCAGCCTTTAAAATGATCGACTCAATCCTATCAGCTGGAGTAGTGCAGCTGCTGACTTCTCAGTGCAGCAGGGGTAGAAGATACTGCAGCGTCACTGTTACTATTAGCATTAGCATTAGTGCTACCCCACATGGTCGCTGGTACCACAGTGTCCAGCTGGCTGCTTCTCATCTGCATGTACAGTGGCCAAAAAACATGAGGAATACTGAATACGTATTGGTTCGGGAGGATTGGGCCCCAGCCTTCTGTGTTAAGTTACAACGTCTGTGGTGAGAAAGGGATGATGATTGGTTGGGAAACTGGTCAATCAATATATTGAGATATTTTGGGGCTGGCAGATAGAGCTGTTTCGACCGTTTGAATATCAGATTGGGAGTCAAACGGAACACAGAAAGCTCCCCCCACAAATAACTCAATAACAACGCAAAACGTGTACTTACTTTTCTTTCTTTGCTTTAACTTCTGGCTTTGGTCTGAAATTAAGAGGAAAATAGAGAACAAAACATTTAGCTTTATATTTAGCTAGGCCCAGTGCAGTCAAAAACATGATTTCCTATGTTTTATATATATTTCCACACTATGGAGGTTAGAATAATACTGTAAAATAGTGAAAATTATGATGATGCCCTTTTAGTGGAGGAGCTGTTTGAAAAGACCGACTGAAATGTCAGCCTGTTTTGGTAAGATGGAGTTTTGGCCTAAATAATTAGTTAATAGACCAATAAGAAAGATATTTCCAAATCTCTCTGCCAATAACAGCAAGTTTTCAGTTTAACAGTTTAATTGAAAACAATCACAGTAAGGTACTTAATTGTTACCCAGAAATGATTTGATATTGAGATTAAAAACACCTGCATTGAACCTCCAACCAGTAAGCAAAATAACATTGAAGCCTGAAATCATTATAGGCCTGAGAAATATTCTTACCTGCATTCACACTTTCGATGTTCTGTGAAACTTAACAGAAAATGATGTTGCGATACTCTCTGTTTCACCTGTATTACCTGTAGAGAAACATAAGACATTAAACGTTAAAATTCACGTTGAAAAAGGGTTTGTAGTCGCTTACTTGGGTCAATCCCCCCCGCCCAAACCAAATTCCTCTGCCGCAACATTACTACCTCAGAGATTCTTAGCGAGTGATTGCTCTGTCCATTGACAAAGTGGTCACAGTCTGGCCAATAGCTAACCGGTCGGTGAAGACAGGGCGACACCATAGCCAGGCATGCGCTGGATCACATTCCTATAGCTTATTCCTTTCCACCTTAGGCTCATGCCAACAGTAAGTCCTGACTCCTGACCGTGGCCAAGAGAGACTTCAACCTCATAAAACAGGGGCGTAAACAGGGTGTGCAAGGGTAAACAAAATAGCTGACATGCCAGGCCCCTGCTGCTTCACTTTTTCCATGGGACAGAGAGAGACGCAAAGCGAGCAAGAGCGAGACAGAGAGAACCAGTGAGAAAAGGAATGGAAGAGAGAGAGGACACCGAGAGATATGGAAGAGAGAGGGGGTTATAAGTGAGATAACCCCCGCGAGAGTTGGAGCTTACCTCCATGGTAACGTTTTTTGTTTCCGTGGGGACACACTCGAGCGCCTCGTCGTTGCAGCATCCAGCGCAGCGCATGAGCACCACGCACGAGGGGATGTAGGTGTGCTCAATCTCATCTGGATACTCCTGGAAGACGTCCACCAGCATCTCCCGTGTCCGACACATGCTCTTGTTATACACGTCCATGAACGGGACCACTGCAGGAGGAAGAGCAGAGGGAGAACATCAGTCCTGCTTCCTTCTCATCCTCACTGTGCCGTAGATAACTGTCAGTAACAGTGAGATTCCTTGAGGAGAAGACGGTAACATCAGTGGCAACCCTACCACAAAAATGCTATGCTGTAGAGAACAGCACATCCATCCTCTCCACTTAGTAAAACTCTCCAATGCATTCTCTTTCATCCTCCTTTCCTCCCTCATTCCCCAGTTGTGTCCCTTTTTCTCCTTTATCCTAACTCTCCATGCCTCCTCTACTTCCTAGAATCCCCCATCTGCTCTGGTTCCGTTTGGCAGTGGAAAAGAGTACTTGTGTGCCTTTGTGGTCGTCAAAAGGTACAGGCATTCGTTTCCTGAGTGGTTCCCATTGCGAAAGCCAGTTTAGCAGATGAACAAAGCCACATATATATGGCTTCAGATGTAACAAAGCAGAGTATTGTGCTGACAAGGATCTTAATGTCCCCCACCAAAATAATGTCAAACCTGCTCATGTGCTCACAGCTGTCTAAAGCCCACAACACAACACACATGAAGGTAGGCCTTGAAATGCATACACAGGTACACCTTGTGTATGTATTTGATGTATATAAATGATTTCAATGTATTTTATATGTAAATGATGTCAATTAGCCTATCAAAAGCTTCTAAAGCCATGACATAATTTTCTGGAATTTCCCAAGCTGTTTGAAGGCACAGTCAACTTAGTGGATGTAAACTTCTGACCCACTGGAATTGTGATACAGTGAATTATGAAATAATCTGTCTGTAAACAATTGTTGGAAAAATGACTTGTGTCATGCACAAAGTAGATGTCCTAACTGACTTGCCAAAACTATAGTTTGTTAACTCGACATTTTTGGAGTGGTTGAAAAACTAGTTTTAATGACTCCAACCTAAGTGTATGTAAACTTTCGACTTCAACTGTACATACAACCCACAATTCATCAGATGCTGACTAACTCTACCCATCTCCATCCCAGAATAATCCCGCACGCTCCATCCTATGGACTGGTTTCCCAGCGACACCGTCCCCCTCCTGACCCCCAGGTCATCCGAGCAGCCCATGCCCTCAGGCTGTGCGGTGCCAGGGTTCACCTCCTCTCATGTGACCCCCGGCAGCCCACCCCTTAATCAGTCGGCCTGGTCAGTTCCCACCTAATGCTACAACAACATCCTGAGACACCACTGCCTGCCTGCCGTAGCTGGATCTGTTACTCCTTCTCAAACCTGCCTTGTCAGCAGATGCGGTGTCCATACCTCCCTTTATCCCTCCCAGCACCTGCTCTCAGAGGAGAAGCCCAGGCCCTGGCCAGGCCAGCCTGTAGGGGGAGAAAGGCTGTCACTCTGTCTCGCTGCCATAGACAGGAGTGTCTCCGTCTACAGCCCAAGGTCACCAGCCCAAAACTTCTCCCTGTGCTGTTCTGGCTCTGCGGAGCCCCACAGTCTCTCTCTGCACAGCTGCTGCTTCACAGTCTGTCTAGCAGAGTTCTAGTACCTAGGCAACATTTGTTTTAATGCGATTGTGTGTGTGTGTGTGTGTGCGTGTGTGTGTGTAATGAAGGTCAGAAGCCGCTAACAGGTGTCAGAGAAGAGGAAGGGAGTCACTGCCCTTGTGCTGTGAATAAAAAAACACAATTAAATTCACTGTGTTTTCTCTGCTGATGACCAGTCCCTGATGTATGACAGTGAGTAACCTTTCTGTGTCCACTATTGACCAACATGGCTAACCTTGAACACAGTGAACAAGTGAAACACACTCTGTCGCTGTCAATAAACAAACATAGCCATGTGTACAGCCTTGGACCGAGGCTGACATGCTTTGTCCAATATAAATGATACAATCTGACCATATGTTTGCCATGTGACCAAATCACAAGAGGAGGAAGAAAAAGGCTAAATAAAAGACAAATTGAGCAGTGGCCTTGAATTCACGCAGTAATCTTGTCTGTTAACATGTACCAGACTATTTAGATCGGACACACTTTTATGGTAATTCCAAAGTAAAGCCTTTCACTCAGGGACTCACCACTAATATAGCACCATGGGGTCCTATACGATACCCATCTTCTCTCACTGATAGAGAGGGAGCATTGCTACAATGTAAAGATTTTGTTATGACAATAGCCATGTGCAATAGCCAATTTGTCAAAAACGTATTTTCATTGAAGGCCTAAACTTGAAAAGGTGAATATTCCGATTCAGAATATGTCCACTAGGTGGCTATTCACACAACAAATCCCCCAATAAGGGTAAAACACTTAGAAGAAACTTCTACAATATTGCACTTGTAATACATTTGTACATTCAGCACTTACCATCATTTTTACTCTTCTCCCCGTCCTTGGGTATGTGGGCTGTCTGTAAAAAAAAAAAACAACAGGTAAGCCCATTAGAGGAAGCTTCACGTCTTAGCCTATGTCATACACATTTTTTCATATGGTAGGCTATGCATCACGTTGTAAAAAAGGCAATGCAGTTTTGCCTCCCTGAATTATGTATACATCATTTCCATAATGGAACTGCATGCACAATCATTTTTGGTATATCCGTAAGCCATTAGCTTATTATACAGCAAGACTCCAATACATTCCCTCTTTATTCTGACAGCTAGCCGACTTCATTGAATACTATCCCGTTTATGGGCAAGTGCAGAGGGACAATGGCATCACAGCAGTGCTTCAGTCACGTTATCACCGGACCGAGACTGTTGCAATAGCTCTTCAATATTGCGTGAGAAAGAAGACTATGTAATTGTATAGATGAAAGACTGAGTTGCCCATTGTTAGCGTTTACAGGTTGTACGGATTATCGTAAACATTTTAGCGAATATGTTTTTATTAACAAGGCCTAAGTTTAATATAAACGGGCTATTATTAGCCTTAAGTAGGGAGTGATATACACGTTGACACTTTATACCTTCTGCGACCCAGCGAGGCTATTCGGTTAGGGGCCAACAGGTTTGCACTATCCTTGTGCTCTCAATAGACAGGACGTCTGGACTTTGCTTTTCATTACAGTAGACTAGCCTACAAAACGAGAGCAAATACATTGCCAATATTGGAATCAACCCACTGGACACACACACATCAGTTCCACCTCTATTACACGTTGGTTCAATGGAAACAACGTTGGTTCAACCAGTGTGGCGCCAGTGGGAATAGTGACATTATGTTGTCGTGATTTTATTCAATAGGAATCCAATTGAATTAAATCACGACAATAGTGATTTTGGATTATGTTAGTATAATGAGGCAACTCATTTCACTTTTACGTCACTCAAAATTCCGATTTTGCCTAGTTTACTATTTTGTTGACATTAATTTCGGGTGCATTGTGCATTTTCAAAAGTTATAATAATAATAATAATAATAATAGCGTAATTATAATAGAAAATACAGCGTTAATTGGATAGGCCTATGACACTTTTTCCCAAAAGGACCAAAATGTATGTCAAACCATTCAAAGGTGACATAAAATCTCTCATTAGGCCTATGATTTACAGAAAGTGAATACATTGTAAGTGGCCTACACACCTAGCAGCAAGGGACGTGGTTGTGCGATAAGGGCGATCACCTCATTAATGAAACATGAACAGCATTGTATTCATAATTCAAACGCATCTGATCCCCCTCCGATTTAAATATAATTCTCACCTTAACTGCATAAAAATGAAGCTGAAGCAGCGCTGCAAATAATAATTGTACAAAACTGCCAATGTTCATGATTGTAATTCCGAGGGTGAGTGGTACAGTTGTACTAAAATTTCAGCTGTCGTTTGGATCAGACACAATAAAGAAAAAACACACAAAAAAAATGCAACAATTTCTTGATAACTTGGTTATAGTAAAATCAAATCCATCCAAACATAGCAGATGTGCCACCTGAGAGGAATCCTTTTTCTTTTTTTTGTATTGCCACCGCCTCTAAGGAATCTCAGAGAATAGCCCCAAAGAATGGTAACATCCAAAACGCGTCGGTCATCCGGAGACTTCCAAGATTTCTATTCTACATCCACATTAGAAACCCCATAATGGACTGAACATCTCCGTCCTATTATCTGCTCACCAGGATGAAAACTTTCACCAACTTCTGAAAGCAACTTAACGCAATGCCTCCACTGTGTGAAAGCGGCGGCTGAGTTATAACGACATTGATCACAGCAGTGAGTGTGAGCGGTTGCCTATGCAAAGTGATCCGTTAGCAATCCTCCTTGAAACGCACTGAAACGGTCTCCCTTTCCTTTGTCTTGCTCTTTTAAATGTATTTTACTATGACTTTGGGTTTGGACGTCCAGGCGCAGAATAGGGAGATCTTGTCATACACGTCCGTTTCTCGCTCGGGTAGCGCGTTTACTGTTCTATGATCGTCAGCTATTGCGTTAAGCAATCGGACGTGTCGACCGTAGGACGACGTTTGCGCTCATTGGCTAGATCACCAATGTGGGCGTTACTGGTTGGTGGCGAGGGGGTGGTGGGCGCGCTCCCATAAAATATTTAATAGTGATGTTCACATTGTGCGATTTGGTGAGTGCTTAAGTCACATTTTTTATGAAAAATATAATACATGACACGTTTAAAATGGTAAGTATTAAATGTCCAATAGTTAGTTGTGTTGTTGGTGCATTTAAATGGTCTCTTGTTGCCTTTTTTTGCAGCTTTTTAATCATTCATCATTGTGATAGACATTTACCATTTTGTGTAAATATTAGAATTGACATACTTCTTATTTTTCAACCAAAGTTTTTTGTATGTTAAAGTATTGGCAAGAGTTACCATAAACAATGTGAAAATACCCAATTAGAAGCAGGCATGGCCTATACTATTGCAGGAATCACTTTTGCACCCGACTTAACTTCCAGCGCTTGGATGTGGTGGTGCACACATGTTTTTAGTTGATCAGTTAAACTGATTGTAGCCTATATTGGACATTAGAGATGCCTGGATCTCTAAAAGGATACAGAGTAGGATACAGAGTACAGTAGGTGAGGATGTTCAGATATGAAAGAGTGGAGAGGGACTTGCAATGGCCTGGTAAGGTGTTTTGCTTTTGTGGTACCACACACATGATGCTGAGTTCAGGAATCCTAAAAGGCTCATTCCATAGCCTCATTATCATAGCACTTTCTAGGTGCTGAAAGTTGCAAGAAATGAAGTTGCAAAAAATGATCCTTATTAGAAAGAAAGTCAAACTTTAGAAAATGTCATTCATTATATGTTCCCAAGTGAGAATGACACTGGTGTTCAGGTGAGCTTTAGGAAGCTCTTAGCTAGGCATGGCTGAGCCAACACAATCAACTGAAACATGTCAGATTCTTGACTTGCATGGACATATTGTTTGATATTGGAGGTTTTGTTTAAGCATTTAAGCATTCCCAAAAGCACAATTGTTTTTGATATTCATCCTCTTTCATCTGTCATGTGAATCAAAAGAGAACAAGGCATACATATCTAATAATTGATCTTTATGCGTAGGCAAGACGAATGCCTGCTACATATTTGTTACACAAGGAATTAATTTAATAGGGGGACTGCATGAGTCTGTACGGATGGGATATCTCTCTCTCTCTCACACACACACACACACACACACACACACACACACACACACACACACACACACACACACAGTGAGTGAGATACAGAGAACCTCTATCCTCTCTCGCTTTAGTTCTCACACAAACAGTCCCGCATCTCCCCAATACTGTCCCTCAAAACATACTCTCACGAAGACGCACTCAATCTCAAAATATGCACATAATATCCATATCCTCTAAATCCCATCTCCCCTGCACCAACTCCATCCCTTTGTGGCCCAGTAGAAGCGTGCATGTTTCCCATTCACTATAACATTGTACCAGTATTCCGCCATCACAGCGATGGGTCACTGCTCTCTCTCTCGAACACTGCTTTAGTAGATGCACTCCACATAGTTTCCATGGTTTCTGACCTCTCCAATCCCTCACCTCACTCGTTGTTGTCTTTTCTCCTTTCTTTCTCACGCAAGACAGGATCCATAGCGAGGACAGCCCCAGGGCTGAGGACCTTGTTGTGTTGATTAGCTTCCTGAGGCTTCTAAAGGAGTTTCAATATCGAGTTAATGAGAGTATAACAACTCTGTCCACATGCCCATACACAAAGCAAAGTGTTTCCCCTATATGCAAAAGTTTGTAGTGTTTAAAAAGTAACCTTTAAAAAAATGTAATATTTAGATTTGTGGAGACAGAACAAATAGACTTAATAGTATATTTCCAACTATGGAAAAGTACAGTTATTCAAAGTATGACTGACATTCAAATGACTATTGTAGAGCATAGAAAGGTTTTTTGACCAATGTTTAATGAGCAAAGGGTGAGGCGAATGGAAATATTCCACATGCATACCATTTGGAAACACTCACACACATATTTACCCATGAAGCATGGGTTTAGATATCTCCTCTGGATATGTAATCAATATTTTTAAAAAGGGTGTATCTGGCACCATAGCATATTCATTCTAATATACATGTCTGCTTTCCTCTATATTTCCTGTGAATGGGAGTTGTCATTATATGTGCTTGTGTCTGTGATGGTTACATGTGAATTTGGTCTGAGTAGGTTATATTACTTGTCACCTGAATAGAATCCCAATAAAAGTTTTATTTACTCTTCTATGGGATGATTATGGTTTGACCGGCAAGTCACTGGTGCTTTTTTTCACCCTCTGTTCATTGAACTGATACGGTTAACCTGTAGAGGACACTGTGGAGTCATTTGACTCATCATTTATCAGTAAAATCATATGATTTTACAGCAGACAACAACATATTTGCACTCAGAACGTGTCAATAGCAAGAAAAGGCACATTTCGCTCTGTTCACATGCCTGGGAGTAATTATTTGCAAGAAGTCAACCCTTGTTCTCGATTGCGCGCTCTGTCTCTCTCTCTCTCTCTCTCTCTCGCTCTCTTTCTCACTCTCCTCTCTCTCATGTCCATTTCAAACTCAATGCTCTCTGTAAGCACACTGTATCATCAGCATTATAGGCACATCTCATATACGCTTAATCCACTACACGATGAGATGTTACACTTGCTGAGGGAATCTATGAAAAGTAACTTTCTATATGTCTTTGACAAGGAATCTGAGCCTTGACCCCCTATGTGTGGGAACATATTGTCCCATCTTAGATGTCTTGTCTAACGTTCTAATGTCTAATGTTTGTCAAGGTCCCTTCTCCCCTTTTAGTTTCTGCCATGGTTATAAGTCTGTTGCTCTTTTTATTACGTATTTGACAGATTCGATAATCTATGAATTTGTACCAGAGTAAGACACTGATGAACTCATGTTTATGCTTATAGAAATCATAATATATAAGTAGTTTGGGTGTTAGGATGATATTAAAACGTTTTCTTCCCCCACCCAATGAACTGCATCAAAACCTCTCCCTGCCGAACCTTGTGAGCCTGAAGGTCAAAGCTGAACCACTTCACCACTCTAGGCCATAACCTCTGTCCTTAATCCCGAGAGCCGGTCGGAGGCCTACAAGACCTGTCACATGCTTTCTGCAAAAATATTTAGCCTGGACCCAACGTCCAGGAGAGTCACAATGATAACACGTGCATCCGCAGATCAAAACTAAGGACTGGGAAACCCATCACACCACGAGTGCAGGGGAAGGAGGAGAAGAGTGGGAGAGAGTAGAGAAAGGAGGCATGGGGAGTACCTCTTTGCTGTGATGTCACCTAAACCGGAGGACGGAGAGGACTCGTCGTGTCCACGGAGCATCACTCCTTTTGTTTGCGGGGCTTTGACTTTTAATTGAAAGATAACAAGCAGGTGCATCTGCCTCCATAAGAGCCTCCCTGCTTTGTGCTGATTCGACAAAACATCCTCAGTGTTTTGGGCCAAGACACCTAATGAGCTCTCTTCCTGTCCCTTCATCGGTAACACCCACACCAAACATGCACACACAGAGGCGCATGTTTGTGTGTACAGTTCAATTCTGTCTGCTGGTTAAACACACATGCTTCCTGATTAGTTTACATTTCACAGCAGGAGAGGGATATTTAGCATTTAGACCTCAGAGTCATCAGAGACTCAAGCAAGCAGAACAGTGAATACTCCCTTCCCAAGGTATGTCAATCAGGTAATTACCATTGAGGAAAAACTCACAAAATGAACACTTGTAAAAAATGTAATCTACCCCACCTTCACCTTTTGTATAACTACTAAACGCTATTATCAGGATTTGAACACCACAATGGCCACTTACATTTTTCAAAGTCCTCAGCTCTTACATACAGTTATTATCCAATAAGCTGCTCCAGCATAGTCCTTTCGCATTGTCAATAAACCAAGTCTTTATTAATACATATTACCCATGACTGATCTTCATGTACAGTAGGGTCTCACACATCAAAACAGTCAGCTTGACTACCTGTCCTTTGGTTTAAAATCCATTCACCCTCAGTTTGAAAACATGGGCCTAAAATAAGTGATACGGAATGTTAAGGATAAATATGTGAATTGTCCAGACACGGCAGATGTTATGTCCCACATTATTTAATCAGTGGCAATCAGATTATACTACGGATGAAAAGGCACGCTGGCAGAGCATTCCAAATTTAACTCATTCATACATGTCAGATCATACTGTACGGACAGAGATCTCACGTAACTTCTGCTAGATAACTGTCCATTGCAACTTGATCTCACAAGAAACAGTAACATTGTCCAAATCGCAACAGAGTGTAACAGCCCGAGAAACTGTTACACTCACAATTTGTAAAACCAGTAGTATTTACACGAAAGCGCAAGTGGTTAGGACAAAGTTACGTTTAGGTATGCTAGCATGCGGTTAAGTTTATACACTACTGCAAGTAGCCTATAAGCAGCCAAGACAGAAAGATTAACATGGTCAGAGACCAGCTAAGACAGCAATGCCTCCTCAAGTGTCTCAGCCTGCCTGGCAGGGCTGGTCTAACAAAGCCCCTGGATGGGTGGAATTTCTCAAAGCTGCTAATGAGGACTTTGATGACATCTACCTAGTCGGTGGGAATTTCGGTGAGGTGCCTTCAGTAACCCATGGGGAGGGGCTCACACTCGAACAATCAGAGAGGGGGCAAATTATTGTGGCCCTGATGGCATAAAATAATAAAAAGGTCTGACTGCACAGAGATGCTTGGGGAAATGGTCACAGCGGGGGACCAGCATATGTGTGTTTCAGGGTAGGGGGGTGTATCTGAGCTCCATTAGCTAGGACTTGACATTGGTTAATCAAATCTCCCCATTCTTGCAAAACTGTTGCATGCCTTCTCAAACAGCTACAACTGTATATGCATTTGCATATCAAGTCTTCTCTTGAGTTTGTATGTGTGTGTGTGTGTATCCCACGTTGCTATGGGGTGATGTTAGGATCAATACCGGATGAATCACAATGATTCTTTGCAAAAATAATAATTGCTTGACAAAAATGTAGTTTTTGTAATGCCAATCCTGGATACAGGTGACAATCCTTATTTCCTGTGGAAATAAATTAAAATATGCAATATTGCAATGAAGACATCAATACTATGAAATAACACATATGGAATCATGTAGTAACCAAAAAAGTGTGAAACAAATCCAAATATATTATATATTTTAGATTGTTCAAAGTAGCCACCCTTTGCATTGATTATAGTTTTGTACACTCTTGGCATTCTCTCAACCAGCTTCATGAGGAATGATTTTCTAGCAGTCTTGAAGCAGTCCCCACATATGCTGAGTGTAACCGTCAGCGTTGCATGAAGAAGTGGACCAAACGCAGCGTGGTAAGTGTTCATTATTTATTAATAGAACTGAACAATGAATAACAAAAACAACAAAGAGAACGAACAAAACAGTTCTGTCTGGTGCAGACACAAAAACAGAAAACAACTACCCACAAAATACAGGTGGGAAAAGGCTACCTAGGTATGGTTCTCAATCAGAGACAATGATAGACAGCTGCCTCTGATTGAGAACCACACCCGGCCAAACACACAGAAATAGAAAACATAGAATGCCCACCCCAACTCACGCCCTGACCAAACCAAAATAGAGACATAAAAAGGATCTCTAAGGTCAGGGCGTGACACTGAGCACTTGTTGGCTGCTTTTCCTTCACTCTGTGGTCCAACTCATCCCAAACCATCTCAATTGGATTGAGGTCAGGTGATTGTGGAGGCCAGGTCATCTGGTGCAGCACTCCATCATTCTCCATCTTGGTCAAATTGCCCTTACACAGCCTGGAGGTGTGTTGGGCCATTGTCCTGTTGAAAAACAAATGATAATCGCACTAAGCACAAACCAGATGGGATGGCGTATCGCTGCAGAATGCTGTGTTAGCCATGCTGGTTAAGTGTGCCTTGAATTATTGGAATAGAAACACTATAATATGAATCAAATATTGTGACAGTGTCACCAGCAAAGCACCCCCACACCGTCACACCTCCTCCTCCATGTTTCACAGTGGGAACCACAGGTGTGGAGATCATCCGTTCACCTACTCTGCGTCTCACAAAGACTTGGCGGTTGGAAACAAACTCATCAGACCAAAGGACAGATTTCCACCGGTCTAATGTCCATTGGTCGTGTTCCTTGGCCCACGCAAGTCTCTTCTTCTTATTATTATTGGTGTCCTTTAGTAGTGGTTTCTTGCAGCAATTCGACCATGAAATCTTTGTACAATATGATCTTGTTGCCATGTAATGCACATTCAAATGTTATAAATCAACACTGTCCTCCATGTCCTCTGCTGTGCTCTGATTGTATTACTGCTGATTATATCTGGAAATGTGCATGTACACCTTGGCCCATCTACTGTTGCTAGCCCCAATTCTAATTTGTGCTCTGATATGTGCTTCACTGATTTATGCTCGTTAACACTAGACGCTTATTACTTAAAATTGATCAATTGAAAGTGTAGGTTCACAGTTCCATTCCAGATGTGTTGGTCATCACTGAGACATGGTTAAGAAAGAGTGTTTTGAACACTGATGTTAACCTTTCTGGTTATAACTTTTTTCAGCAAGACAGATCTTCCAAAGGTGGTGGAGCGGCAATCTTTACCAAGGAACACCTTCAGTGCTCGGTTGTCTCCACCAAGACTGTCCCCAAACAATTTGATTTGCTGGTTTTACACAATCAATTTCAAATAACTCTTTGTTGACTGTTGCTGGGTGTTATCAGCCACCGTCAGCACTGACCTGAAAGCTCTCTCCTGGCCCCTTACACTAAGTCTGAATTTGTCCTGCTAGTTGACCTAAACTGGAACATGCTTCAGTGTCAGCCATTGTAGCCATTAATGCTAGTTAGTGCTAGTTTGACCACCAGAGCGCATCTTTGATTTTAAGAAATGTAGCTTAGTTAATTTGATTCATATTATAGTGTTTCTATTCCAAGAAAAACAAAAAACTAAACCCTCAGGGTTTCTGTTAGGAAAATATGGTGCTGTACAACATGCCACTCTCAGTGGGTTTAGGCTACAGTACTAAGAGAAAAATAATCCTAACATTTCCACACCCTAATTGTAGTCTAACCAATACCCAAACGAAGATCCAGTCCACATGCTTGTCTCAGAGCAGCGCCAAACGGTGCTGAAATAGTTGACCACACTGTTGCTTATCTTCAATATGCTTCAAATTCCACAACGTCACAAATAATTCAACAAACACAATTCTTAAAACTCTGAGAATGGTAATAGGATGTGATCTGCACTATATATTAAACTGACATTCTTATTGCTATATTCTACATGTTACTGTGTGTGTTTTGATCCCCGCTCTCTATCTTGCTCTCTCGCACACACACACGGACACGCACACACACTTGCTGTCTTGACCTCTGAATGCTCGGCTATGAAAAGCCAACTGGCATTTACTCCTAAGGTGCTGCACGGTTGCTTCCTCTTTAACTACTGTTTATATTATTTGACCCTGCTGGTCATCTATGAATGTTTGAACAGCTTGAAAAATGATATAGCCTTTATGGTCATGTATTCGTATAATCTCCAACCAGTTCAGATTTATGTATAACTTTTGTACGACTGAAACCTTTAGTGAGAGGTCTAATGTTTTAATATTTAATAATTTATGCCCTCCATTTTCATATTCATTATATAAATAGGACCATGTGCACCTTCATCAGATGAACAGCAACATTTCGGCTAAAGATTGTGGACTACAGGAAAAATAATTCCGAGCACGCCCCCATTCTCATCGATGGGGATGCAGTGGAGCAGGTTCCTTGGTGTCCACATTACCAACAAACTGACATGGGCCAAGCATACCAAGACAGTCGTGAAGAGGGAACAACAAAACCTATTCCCCCTCAGAAGACTGAAAAGATTTGGCATGGGTCCTCAGATCCTCAAAAGGTTCTACAGCTGCACCATCGAGAGCAGCTGGCAGGAAGCTTGGCCCCAGTGATGTACTGGGCCGTTCACACTACCCTCTGTAGTGCCTTGCAGTCAGAGGCCGAGCAGTTGCCATACCAGGCAGTGTCAGAGGAAGGCCCTAAAAATTGTGAAAGACTCCAACCTCCCTAGTCATCAACTGTTCTCTCTGCTACCGCACGGCAAGCTTTACCGGAACGCCAAGTCTAGTTCCAAGATGCTTCTAAACAGCTTCTATCCCCCAAGCCATAAGACTACTGAACATCTAATCAAATGGCTACCCAGACTATTTGCATTGACCCCCCCCTCCTCCTCTTTTACACCGCTGCTACTCTTTGTTGTTACCATCTATGCATAGTCACTTTAATAACTCTACCACTGTATACAGTCTCGCTGTTGTTATTTTACTGCTGCTCTTTAATTACTTGTTACTTTTATTTCTTATTCTTATCCTTATTTTTTTAACTGCATTGTTGGTTAGGGGCTCGTATGTAAGCTGTTGTATTTGGCGCATGTGACTAATAAAATTTGATTTAAAGCGATTTAATTCATGAATCCATTTGAACATTTTTAATATTGTGATAGTGATTTGTATCCAATGATGATGATGATGATTATTATTATATAAAATCCCTTTAGATATTCTTCTGGGGGCATTTTGTTTTTCACAAGCGTAGCAGGCTGTAAATTCTGCAAACAAGCCAACCTAACTAAGAAATACATTTAGTTGGTTGCCATGGTGAATAATCCAATAACAATTGGTAGGATACATAAAAGGAAACATCAAAGAGTTTACCGGAATCTCTAAATGAAAATACTGGCAGATCAATAAAATGTCCTTGTACAGTAGATCTAATTAAATATCTAAAGGGCTTTTATACAATTATAATGCAGGGTTAATAATAAATGAATACATTTGTATGGGTTGATGCATTTTTTTGTTGGCGCAAATCTGCTTTTAGAGTTAAAACAATGCATTTGGTGGACTCATTAAAATGGACTCACTGGTGGTTGAAGATGATGAGCGATCAGCAAAGGCAATCAATATCACTCTAATCACAGTAAGAAGACAGTTGAAGAAACTTGAGTGGACTTATGGAAAGGCTCTGTAAGACATTTTATATATATATATAATCTCAGCAAAAAAAGAAACATCCTCTCACTGTCAACTGAGTTTATTTTCAGCAAACTTAATAACATGTGTAAATATTTGTATGAACAAAACAAGATTCAACAACTGAGACATTAACTGAGCAAGTTCCACAGACATGTGACTAACAGAAATGGAATAATGTGTCAAAAAATAAATAAAATAACCGTCAGTATCTGATGTGGCCACCAGCTGCATTAAGTACTGCAGTGGATCTGCTCCTCATGGACTGCACCAGATTTGCCAGTTCTTGCTGTGAGATGTTACCACACTCTTCCACCAAGGCACCTGCAAGTTCCCGGACATTTCTGGGGGTAATGGCCCTAGCCCTCACCCTCCGATCCAACAGGTTCCAGACGTGCTCAATGGATTTGAGATCCGGGCTCGTCGCTGGCCATGGCAGAAGACTGACATTCCTGTCTTGCAGGAAATCCCACACAGAACGAGCAGTATGGCTGGTGGCATTCTCATGCTGGAGGGTCATGTCAGGATGAGCCTGCAGGAAGGTTACCATATGAGTGAGGATGTCTTCCCTGTAATGCACAGTGTTGAGATTGCCTGCAATGACAACAAGCTCAGTCCGATGATGCTGTGACACACTGCCCCAGACCATGACGGACCCTCCACCACCAAATTGATCCCGCTCCAGAGTACAGGTCTCATTCCTTCGACGATAAACGCGAATCCGATCATCACCCCTGGTGAGGCAAAACCACGACTCGCCAGTGAAGAGCACTTTTTGCCAGTCCTGTCTGGTCCAGCGACGGTGAGTTTGTGCCCATAGGCAATGTTGTTGCCCGTGAGGTCTGGTAAGTACCTGCCTTTACAACAGGCCTACAAGCCCTCAGTCCAGCCTCTCTCAGCCTATTGCGGACAGTTTGAGCACTGATTGAGGAATTGTGCTTTCCTGGTGTAACTCGGGCAGTTGTTGTTGCAATCCTGTACCTGTGTTGTTACAAGTGGTCTGCCACAGCGAGGACGATCAGCTGTCCGTCTTGTCTCCCTGTAGTGCTGTCTTAGGCATCTCACAGTATGGACATTGCAATTTATTGCCCTGGCCACATCTACAGTCCTCATGCCTCCTTGCAGCATGCATAAGGTACATTCACGGAGATGAGCAGGGACCCTGGGCATCTTTCTTTTGGTGTTTTTCAGAGTCAGTAGAAAGGCCTCTCTAGTGTCCTAGTGTTTTCATAACTGTGACCTTAATTGCCTACCGTCTGTAAGCTGTTAATGTCTTCACGACCGTTCCACAGGTGCATGTTCATTAATTGTATATGGTTCATTGAACAAGCATAGGAAACAGTGTTTAAATCCTTTGCAATGAAGATCTGTGAAGTTATTTGGATTTTTACGAATTATCTTTGAAAGACAGGGACCTGAAAAAGGAACGTTTTTTGTTGTTGCTGAGTTTGTATACACTTCTGTTCATAAGTTTGGGGTCACTTAGAAATGTACTTGTTTTATAAAGAAAATCTATTTTTGGCCATTAAAATAACATCAAATTGATCAGAAATACCGTGTAGACATTGTCAATGTAGTAAATTACTATTGTAGCTGGAAGCAGATTTTTTATGTAATATCTACATAGGTGTACAGAGGCCCATTATCAGCAACCATCACTCCTGTGTTTCAATGGCACGTTGTGTTAGCTAATCCAAGTTGATAATTTTAAAAGGCTAATTGATCATTAGAAAACCCTTTTGCAATTATGTTAGTACAGCTGAAAACTGTTGTTCTTATTAAAGAAGCAATAAAACTGGCTTTTAGACTCGTTGAGTATCTGGAGCATCAGCATTTGTGGGATCGATTAGAGGCTCAAAATTGCCAGAAACAAAGAACTCTCATGAAACTCATCAGTATATTCTTGTTCTGAGAAATAAAGGCTATAAAGGCTATGCAGTCTCAACATCAACAGTGAAGAGGCGACTCCGGGATGCTGGCCTTCTAGGCAGAGTTCCTCTGTCCAGTGTCTGTGTTCTTTTGCCCATCTTAATATTTTCTTTTTATTGGCCAGTCTGAGATATGGCTTTTTCTTTGCAAGTCTGCCTGGAAGGTCAGCATCCCAAAGTCGCTTCTTTACTGTTAACGTCGAGACTGGTGTTTTGCGGGTACTATTTAATGAAGCTGCCAGTTGAGGACTTGTGAGGCGTCTATTTCTCAAACTAGACACTTGAATGCACTTGTCCTCTTGTCCTCTAGCCAGTTTGTGCTGTTCTGTGATGGGAGTAGTACACAGGGTTGTTCGAGACCTTCAGTTTCTTGGCAATTTTTAAAACATTAACAATGTGTGTTCTCTTGTTTTGCACTGTTCTTTAGTTTCAACCCAACGATTCGTCTTTTGACGAACAACGAACTTTACAGGCCCAGGCATGGATCAAAGCTGGCGAGACATTCAATGACATCATCTAGAGATATGCTGGACCCAAAGTCAGAGAGGTGTTTTTAGGACCAGATCGTGTCTAATGTCCTGCCCTTTTGAAAAACAAGTGTTTGAAAACATTTTTCCCCTTCCACTTGCCTCTTCCATTAATTTATAAAACATATTTTTATCATTATTTTATTAACGAAAGCATAAATAGGTTGATGAAGAAATACTGCGCAGTATATACTTCATCTGACATGCACGGAAGATTGCTCAATTCATAAACCACGTGCCATGGAATGGTACATCGAAAATCTCTTCCCAACTATTTAGCTAAGTGATAAATCTTATTGATTTATCAAGACCAGTCCCCATGCTGGTCTCAGAGCAGCGCTAAACAGTGCTGAAACAGTGCGGCTATTATAACAATTGTATGACTTTGGGTGTTCCAGTAAGCAACAATTTGTTTACCTTCATTAGCCTACTTTATTCCAATATTTCTTTCATTCAGTGATATTTATTCCCATAGTTATTAATTAACGAAAGCATAGAGGTTGTTGAAGGAATATTGTACACTATTGGCTTTATCAGACATTTTGCGGTTGCATGAAGTTGCCCACACGCACTTTAAACATTGGGATAATAAAGCATTTAAAGCATATTGAAGAAAGAAGCTGCCTGCATATGTTTATTAGGCTACAGTGCAGTCTGACAAGTAAACATAGCGTACAGTACATAGTAGACATGGTAAAGTGCCAAATTCCTTACATAAGGGTGAGCCGGCCATGTCCAGATTTTCTTGGTGACCTCAAGTACTCATTAACTCTGTCTTTAATGCTTTTTTGGGTTGCATCAGTCATGGACAAAAACTTCTGAGACGCAGTATTAATGATAAACAGCCGGAGGTTCACTGGTAAACCACATTTTACTCGGGATCCATCCCAGTTGGTATTCTGTGTCCCTCGTGGTATCTCTCTTCAGTTACACATCCTTGGAATAGCAGAACAGCATAACGGTTTGGACGGTCCTTGCTGTGTCTGGTGAGCAGTTGGTCAAGTTCTGTTGTCAGAAGAGGAATGGAAATGTCAGGGTAAAGCGACGACCTGACGAACCCGCCACATGTTCACTGCCTGTCAGTCTTCAAAGTTTGCCAACTATTTTGCAATCTCAATGGCTCTCCGCCAATAATTACACTTAGAGGATTGGAAGATTCTAAATTAATATCTAAAGGACAGAGGGCAAATCTGGAAAACAACATGGGCAAGAGAAGGTGGTAATATTTTTCCTTTTAGAGATTATAATACATGGTGTCCAGGTCAGGATAACCAAAAAAATCTTTATTAAAGACTATCAGAAAGAATGTTGGTACTTATTTATTATGATCCAAAGCCATGATTGAGTGAGTCACTCACTGCCGAGGCTATATGACTGCGCCATCAACTTGATTATTTAGCATACATCACTTGCCGCAGCTTTTGTGGAGCGATGGGTGACGATGCTTCGAGGGTGACTGTTGGCGTGTGCAGAGCGTCCCTGGTTCGCGCCCAGGTCGGGGCAAGGGGACGGACGTAAAGTCTATACTGTTACATAAGGTCAACATATATATATATATATCTTAAGAATATCATGGAAAATAATAGAACATTTTAGTTTCTAAATTCAATCACCTACTTCATCCTCATCGTTCAGTTCATTGAAATTCAACTTTGAAGTTGTGCGCAATTATCAGTTTCTATTTGGTTTATATCGCCCATTCGTTGTCAGTTAGAGACACATTAGTGCCTTGCAACACAAAAGCATAATCAGTGCTCTAACTCCCCCTTGTGGTGGTCTGGAGCAATGAAGCAGTGGTGCAGGGTACCGTACTAAACCACAAATTACCTCTGTCCTGCTGCATAATCTCAACACTTTTCATTCAGGAACCATTGTACTCGGAGGACCGTTATTAGCGTTTTAACTACTCCTATAAAAATGGTAGGTTATCAGATACTCAACAAGGTCTGATTTCATTATTACTGAACAGGTCCCAAGTTGTAAAGATAAAGATCCAATCAATTTAAACAATTTAAAGCCCTTTACACTTCAGTGTTGGGATGCAAAAATTCTAGTAAAATGCATAGTACATAGAATTAATAAGGTATTCTCAGATATTATTAGTCCTAATCAGACAGGTTTCTTACATGGACGATACATTGGAGATAATATATGACAAGTACTGGAAACAATAGAACTGCCACGCCCTGACCTTAGAGAGCCTTTTTATTTCTCTATTTGGTTAGTTCAGGGTGTGATTTGGGTGGGCATTCTAGTTTGTATATTTATTTGCTGGCCGGGTATGGTTCCCAATCAGAGGCAGCTGTCTATCATTGTCTCTGATTGGTGATCATACTTAGGCAGCACTTTTTCCCACCTTCAGTTGTGGGATCTTGTCTTTGTTTGTTGCATGTTTTGCACTACGAAGCTTTACGTTCGTTGTGTTGTTTATTGTTTTTTTTGGTGGAACATTAATAAAGAAAATGTACGCCTACCACGCTGCACCTTGGTCCGGTCATTCTACAAACGAGGAGCATAACAGAAGATCCCACCACCAACGGACCAAGCAGCGTGCCCCAGAGTGGAGGACATCATGGACATGGGAGGAGGTAATGGCAGGGCATGAGAGCCTGTCGTGGAAACAGGCGGAAGCATTGAGGGAGGAATGGCGGTGATACCAGGAGTCACGGCAAGGACGGAAGCAAGAGAGGCAGACTCAAAAAACAAATTGGGTGGGGGCACACGGGTTGGTGAGGGGAGCGAGCGGCATGAATGTAACTAAGGGGTGAACGAGAACCAACTCCCTGTAAATACAATGAGGAGTTGGTCATGGTTCAAGTGCCACATTTTCCGGTTCTGCGCACCGTGCCTCCAGTGCGCATCCACAGCTCGGTGCGCTATGTGCAAGCTCCCCGCAGTTGCCATGCTAGAGTGGTTATTCAGCCAGGACGGATTGTGCCGGCTCAGCGTTCCTGGTATCCGGTGCGTCTTTTCGGCCAAGGATATCCTGCGCCAACTCTAAGCACGGTATCCCCAGTTCGCCATCACAACCCAGTGCGGCCTGTGCCAGCTCCCCGCACTTGCCGTGCTACAGGGGGTATTCAGCCAGGACGCGTTGTGCCAGCTCTACGCTCCAGACCTCCAGTGCACCTCCACGGCCCAGTATATCCTGCGCCGGCTATACACACTATGCCTCCAGTGCGCCTTCTTAGTCCAGTGCGTCCTGTGCCAGCTCTCCACACTCACCGAGCTAAGGTGGGTATCCAGCCAGGACGCGTTGTGGCAGCTCCACGTATCAGGCTTCCAGTACGTCTCCTCAGTCCAGTGAGACCTGTTCTGGCTCCACGTACGAAGCCTCCAGTGATGATCCATGGCACGGAGCCTGCAGCGAGGGTTCCCAGTCCGGAGCCTCTGGCGGTGGTCCCCAGTCCGGAGCCTACGACGGTGGTCCCCAGTCCCGAGCCTCCGGCGGTCCGCAGTCCGGTTCCTCGGGCAACAATCCAAGGTCTGGAGTCTCCGGCAACAATCCACGGTCCAGTTCCACGGAAGCGGAGGGATCAGCATGCAGAGCGGGGGCTACATCAAGAACCGGAGCCACCACCGAGGATAGATGCCCACCCGGGCCCTCCCCTATAGAGACAGGTTTTGTGGCCGGAGTCCGCACCTTTGGGGAGGGTACTGTCACGCCCTGACCTTAGAGAGCCTTTTTATTTCTCTATTTGGTTAGGGTGTGATTTGGGTGGGCATTCTAGTTTGTATATTTATTTGTTGGCCGAGTATGGTTCCCAATCAGGGGCAGCTGTCTATCATTGTCTCTGATTGGGGATCATACCCTTTTTCCCACATTCAGTTGTGGGATCTTGTCTTTGTTTGTTGCATGTTTTGCACTACAAAGCTTTACGTTCGTTGTGTTGTTTATTGCACCTTGGTCTGGTCATTCTACAAACGAGGGGCGTAACAAGAACTCTATGAAAAATCTGTGAGACCAGGCCTGGTATTCATAGCTGACTTTGAAAAGGCTTTTGATAAAGTACAACTGAAATGTATACCGTAAATGCCTGGAAAATTTAGATTTAGGAGAATCTCTTCTACAATGGTTTAGAGTTATATGTAGTAACCCTAGATGGATTTTTTTAAATGGCTTCTTCTCAAAAAGTTTTAAACTATCAAGAGTAAAATAAGGTTGTCCACTATTGGCATATCTATTTATTATGGCCATCAAAATGTTAGCTATTAAAATCAGATCCAACAATAATATCAAGGGGCTAGAAATCCAGTGCTTAAAAACAAAGCTGTCATTGTATGCGGATGATTCATGTTTTCTTTTAAATCCACAATTTGGATCCCTCCACAGCCTCATATAGGATCTCGATAATTTTCCTAACCTCTCTGGATCACGACCAAATTATGATAAGTCTACTTGGACCACCAAAAAATGTAACATTTTACATTACTGTGTAGTTTACCAGTAAAATGGCCTGACAGTGAAGTGGACATATTCGGTATTCATATCACGAAAGAAAGAAATTCTCACTACAATACATTTGAATAGAAAAATATAAAAAATAAGATCTCTGTCTATTTGTGGGAAAATTATCCTGATTAACTCTTTAGTCATATCCCAGTTTACCTATTTGCTTATGGCCTTGCCTACATCTAGCAACTTGTATTTTTTTAAATTATATGAGCAATAAAATATTCAATTTTATTTGGAAGGGCAGCCAGACAAAATTAAATGGGCCTATTTATATAATGAGTATGAATTCGGAGAGCAGAAATTAAATATTAACGCATTAGAATTGTCACTAAAGGCTTCAGTCATAAAAAGTTATACTAAAATCCAAACTAGTTCTCTAGAAGATCAGTAAGAATGTCTCACCCAATGTTCAAGAATGGCATTTTTCCCTTTATTCAGATTACAACCTCTAACTTTCAGTTTTTTTTGAAAATGAAATCCACTCGAAAATATGGCTATTTTTTAAAACAAACCATAGAACGTTGTTTGCAATTTCAGTTTCATCCACCACAAAAGACAGAACAATATTATGGTTAAACTCAAATATACTAATATACAGATATACAATATTTTGGGGGGTTTTCAAACAGTATAATCATTGTAAATGATGTCATTAAAAGGACTGGTGGAGTTATATCACAGATGCAGCTAACAAACATGTATGGAAATGTTTGCTCTACTCAAAATTGCAAGCAAATAATTGCAGCTTTACCGGAAAAATTGATGAGGCAAGTGGAAACAGGATTAAGTAAGGAACATGTCTGTTAGCCATGCATTAAAGACCAAAATTGGTTAAAGAAAATTGTGATGTCATTTAAGAACCCAAAAATTGACAGCTGTGCGGCGTAGACTGCAAAGTAGTTGGGAAGAGATTTTCGATGTACAGATTCCATGGCACATGGATTTGTGAACTGATACACAAAAACGGTGCTGGTTTCAAAACTTAGAGTTTAGAATTTAAATTATACAAAAATTCTTGCAAGGAATAGAATGTATTTGTATATATATATATAAATGGGGGATGCAACCATCCCAGCTCTGCAGATTTTGCTTCGAAGAGACAGAATCATTAGGGCTCCCAAGTGGCGCAGCAGTCGCAGTGCTAAAGGCATCACTACAGACCCTTGTTCGATCCAGGGCTGTATCACAACGGGCCTTGATCGGGAGTCCCATGGGGCGGTGCACAATTGGCCCAGCATCGTCCGGGTTAGGGGAGGGTTTGGCCAGGGTAGGCCGTCATTGTAAATAGGAATTTGTTTTTAACTGACTTGCCAAGTTATCTAAAGGTTAAATAAAACATCTAATTAGATCATTTGTTTTGATACTGTCCATATGTCGCTTGTTTTTGGTTGCAGGTTCAGGAATGTCTGAAGAATTGTAATTGGTGCTAGTCAATCAATCAATAATACACTGCATTCGGAAAGTATTCAGACCCCTTGACTTTTTCCACATTGCTACATTACAGCCAAATTATAAATGTATAGTTTTTTTTGCCTCATCAATCTTCGCACACTACCCCATAATGACAAAACAAAGACAAGTTTTAGACATTTTTGCAAATGTATTTAAAATAAAAAATTTATTCAGACCCTTTACTCTTTTTTTGAAACACCTTTGGCAGCAATTACAGCCTAGAGTCTTCTTGGGTATTTCTCCCATTCGTCTCTGCAGATCCTTTCATGATCTGTATGGTTGGATGGGGAGCGTCACTGCACAGCTATTTTCAGGTCTCTCCAGAGATGTTCGATTGGGTTCAAGTCCGAGATCTGGCTGGACATTCAGAGACTTGTCTCGATGCCACTCCTACATTGTCTTGGTTGTGTGCCTACGGTCAATGTCCTGTTGGAAGGTAAACCTTCGCACCAGTCTGAGGTCCTGAGCAGGTTTTTATCAAGGATCTCTCTGTACTTTGCTCCGTTCATCTTTCCCTTGATCCTGACTGGTCTCCTGGTCCCTGTCGCTGAAAAGCATCCCCACAGCATGATGCTGCCACCAGCATGCTTCACCATAGGGATGGTGCCAGGTGTGCTACAGATGCTTGGCATTCTGGCTGAATGCTTGGCATTCAGGCCAAAGAGTTCAATCCTGGCTTCGTCACACCATATAATCTTGTGTCTCATGGTCTGAGAGTCCTTTGGTGGGTTTTGGGAAACTCCAAGCGGGTTGGCAAGTGCCTTTTACCGAGGAATGCCTTCCGTCTGGCCACTCTACCATAAAGGCCTGTTTGGTGGAGTGCTGCAGAGATGGTTGTATGTCTGGAAGGTTCCCCCATCTCCACAGAGGAAATCTGGAGCTCTGTCAGCATGACCATCAGGTTCTTGGTCACCTCCCTGACCAAGGCCCTTCTCCCTCGATTGCTCAGTTTAGTGGTTGAAAACTTCTTCCATTTAAGAATGATGGAGGCCACTGTGTTCTTGGGGACCTTCAATGCTGCAGAAATAGTTTGGTACCCTTCCCCAAATCTGTGCCTTTACACAATCCTGTCTCGGAGCTCTATGAACAATTCCTTCGACCTTGGTTTTTGCTTTGACATGCACTGTCAACTGTGGGAACTGTGCGATCTTATATAGACCGGTGTGTACCTTTCCAAATCAATTTAATTTACCACAGGTGGACTCCAATCAAGTTGTAGAAACATCAAGGATGATCAATGGAAACAGGATGCACCTGAGCTCAATTTCGAGTCTCTTAGCAAAAGGTCTGAATACTTATGTAAATAATCTATTTCTGTTTTTGTTTGTAAGAAATTTGCTAAAATAATTTAAAACCTGGTTTTACTTTGTCATTATAGGGTATTGTGTGTAGATTGATGAGGAAAATGTTTGACTTAATACATTTTAGAATAAGGCTGTAAAGTAACAAAATGTGTAAAAAGGGAAGGGGTCTGAATACTTTCCGAATGCACTGTATAATATAAATGCAACATGCAATATTCTCAAAGAATATAACTTGTACTCCATAAGGAGCCAAAATACAAACTTGTTTTATCTTAGGTTACCTCAACAAGCCCTTCACTTGAACAAGATGGTGGAGCACTCACTTCTGTATTCACACCACTGAGTCAATACTTTGTAGAAGCTAAGAGCTTCCGTAACTGGATTGTACAACATTTGCCCATTATTATTTTCAAAATTCCTCAAGCTCTGTCAAATTAGTTGTTGATCATTGCTAGACAACGATTTTCAGGACTGGCCATACATTCAAGTAGATTTAAGTCAAAACAGTAACTCAGCCACTCAGGAACATTCACTGTCTTCTTGGTTAGCAACTCTAGTGTAGACTTGTCCTTGTGTTCAAGGTTATTGTTTACATACTGTTCCTCATTTCATATGCTGTATTCTAGTATTGTGTTCATAGCTCCAACAGTGCAGTAATATTTAACAATTCACAACAAGACACAAAAGTCTACTAACTAAGAAATATATAAAATGTTAGGACGGGCAATGTCAGAGTATATAGTTGAGGTCGGATGTTTAGATACACCTTAGCCAAATACACTTAAACTAAGTTTTTCACAATTCCTGACATTTAATCCTAGTAAATATTCACAGTCTTAGGTCAGTTAGGATCACCACTTTATTTTAGGAATGTGAAATGTCAGAATAAAAGTAGAGAGAATGATTTTTTTGAGATTTCCCAGTGGGTCAGAAGTTTACATAAACTCAATTAGTATTTGGTAGCATTGCCTTTAAATTGTTTAACTTGGGTCAAACATTTTGGGTAGCCTTCCACAAGCTTCCAACAATAAGTTGGGTGAATTTTGGCCCATTTTCCTCCTGACAGAGCTGGTGTAACTGAGTCAGGTTTGTAGGCCTCCTTGCTCGCACACGCTTTTCAGTTCTGCCCACAAATGTTCAATACGATTGAGGTCAGGGCTTTGTGATGGCCACTCCAATACCTTGACTTTGCTGTCTTTAAGTCATTTTGCCACAACTTTGGAATAATTTTTATTTTTTACCTTTATTTAACTAGGCAAGTCAGTTAAGATCAAATTCTTATTTTCAATGACGGCCTAGGAACAGTGGGTTAACTGCCTGTTCAGGTGCAGAACGACAGATTTTTACCTTGTCAGCTCGGGGTAACCTTTCGGTTACTAGTCCAACACTCTAACCACTAGGCTACCCTGCCCTGCTTGGGGTCATTGTCCATTTGGAAGACCGATTTGCGACCAAGCTTCAACTTCCTGACTGATGTCTTGAGATGTTGCTTCAATATATCCACGTCATTTTCCCTCATCATAATGCCATCTATTTTGTGAAGTGCACCAGTCCCTCCTGCAGCAAAGCACCCCTACAACATGATGCTGCCACCCCCGTGCTTCACGGTTGAGATGGTGTTCTTCGGCTTGCAAGCCACCCCCCTTTTTCCTCCAAACATAATGATGGTCATTATGGCCAAACAGTTCTATTTTTGTTTCATCAGACCAGAGGACGTTTCTCCAAGAAGTACGATCTTTGTCCTCATGTGCAGTTGCAAACCGTTGTCTGGCTTTTTTATGGCAGTTTTGGAGCAGTGGCTCCTTCCTTACTGAATGACCTTTCAGGTTATGTCGATATAGGACTAGTTTACTGTGGATATAGATACTTTTATACCTGTTTCCTCCAGCATCTTCACAAGGTCCTTTGCTGTTGTTCTGGGATTGATTAGCACTTTTCGCACCAAAGTACATTCATCTCTAGGAGACAGAACACGTCTCCTTCCTGAGCGGTATGACGGCTGTGTGCTCCCATGGTGTGTATACTTGCGTACTATTGTTTGTACAGATGAACGTGGTACCTTCAGGCATTTGGAAATTGCTCCCAAGGATGAACCAGACTTGTGGAGGTCTTTTTTCGAAGGTCTTGGCCTATTTTCCCATAATGTCAAGCATAGAGGCACTGAGTTTGAAGGTAGGCCTTGAAATACATCCATAGGTACACCTCCAATTGACTCAAATTATGTCAATTAGCCTATCAGAAGCTTCTAAAGCCATGGCATCATTTTCTGGAATATTCCAAGCTGTTTAAAGGCACAGTCAACTTAGTGTATGTAAACTTCTGACCCAATGGAATTGTGAAACAGTGAATTATAAGTGAAATAATCTGTCTGTAAACGATTGTTGGAAAAGATTGTGTCATGGAGAAAGTAGATGTCCTAACCGACATCTCAAAACTATAGTTTGTTAACAAGAAATTTGTGTAGTGGTTGAAAAATGAGTTTTAATGACTCCAACCTAAGTGTATATAAACTTCCGACTTCAACTGTAGTCAGGCGGTTGGGGATGGGTTATTAGCAATTGCGGGTGGGTGTGGGTGAACAAATAGCTGACCCGCGCGCACCACTAGTCTGTACTTTGGTTGTTATTTTCTTCTAACTTTCAATTGAAACACTTTTAAACACTCACTCTTTTACCGTGAGATATCATTACAGATGAGTGTGGTGTGGTGAACCTTTGTCTTTAATAAACCTTTCTGAAGATATCTTGCAGGACAGACCTGTGGTGGCTGAACCCCACCTATTGGCACAGTAGTACAGTAATAGCTCTCTAATAGCGCCTGTCCTACATGGTCCTCCCAGATCAGTCCTTTAGTATTTTTCATCATTTATGCTGGAAACAAGCAGAAATAACAACTTCTGACTTATTATGGGAAACCTTTGACCCTTCTGCCAGTAGCTAAGAGCAATTCTGGCACTGATGGCGCATAGGGGTGACAGTTTCACACTGGAATGCAGTGCTGAAAGTGCGCGTGTGTGTGTGTGTGTGTGTGTGTGTGTGTGTGTGTGTGTGTGTGTGCGCGTGTATGTGCGCATGTGTGTGTGCATGTGTGCAGTCTTTGAACGTCACCTGTGTGTGCTTGTTACATGGAAGATAGTATAAGTGACTGTGTTATGTTGTCTATCAAGCACAACATATGGCAACATCTATCAAGAATAATTGTGTGCACACTAGCTCTCAGTTGACTCATATGAACTCGAGTTAACCATGAGTTACAGTATATAATAAATCCACAGGGTCTGCACAAATACAGGTTACTAATAATACATTGAGTAGTTTATGTTTTTTAACATGGTCAGAAAACATGGCAGCATGATTCCCATCGGATTCCCATCCGATTCCCATCCGAAACAAACACACAAGGAGGAAGGTAGGGAGGGGGAACAGAGCGCAAGAGAGACGTCACCACCTCACACACAACCCTCTCCTGGATTTAGTTCTACTGCCTTGTGAGAATGTGTTCTATGTCAACATACCTGGCAAAATTAAAAACTTTAGGGGGATTCAGGAAAAAAGGAAATACAATAATCTTCCCTACCAATTCACGTTATCTGAATTTTTGAATTTCCCACATCCTAGCCAATGATCATGTCTGATCCATGGGTGGTCCAGTGACAGTATCTTGTCCAGGCTAGACAGGGATGTTCGCATCCTGATGTCCGGCTCCACCAGCATTCCCTGGAGAGAAGGAACCATCAATGTGGAGCTTCTCACATCCCCTTATAATCCTTCCTTGAGTTTCTTCAATACCATTCAATATCTTCTGTATGTACTGTACTGTATTCCTCTGCTTAGGCCCATAGATTGGGTTGTGAATCCAATCATGTACTTTGGAGCTCAAGTTACATAGAGGGTAGTTACAGAACATTGTGGCTTGAGTTACTCATGATAGACAGGAAGTACATTCCTACATAATGAGAAAATTCTATTTCAAAATGAATTGTAACATTTCTCAGATGGAATGAAGATATCTGAAGTTTTATCCTCGGGAAGATGTGGTAAGTAAGTGAATAAATTTCAAGAGACCAAAAAAGCTGTCCATAAAATGTCTATATTTAATCGGAAATGTATGCTTGTGATTCCTCTGTTCTACCTGTCATATCCTAGGGTCACTTCGAACATCTGTGAAGTTGATCATGAAAGCCTTGCAGTCTTAATGTTCCAACTGCCTTGGAACAGTATAAGAGAGTTTGTCTCTTTGATATGCCCCTAAACATGTAGCATCACTGTACTCCATTAATCAACATTAAACCCAGAAACCAGTAGTACCCTGGTCCTCCAACCTTGAGTTTGACAAGCTAATCACAGCAGACATCAGCCCCTAAACGACAAAGCCAGTCATTGAGGGTGAATCTGCTGAGGGTTGGCTTAACTCCTCACACAAGGTGGTAGGCCAGCAAATCGTAACACCAGGCTGCAAATGACAAAACCTGCTGACAGAGTAGAAACAGTCCTCTCTCTCTGATCCAGAACAGCATTGACTTGAAAGGGAGGTTCATGTTTGCACGCCACACTTAACGTGATTGCTTTGGCTTTTGCACGTGATATCCCTCAAGGAAACATAGGTGAAATAACAACGTTTGGATGTGTATTCTTCTTCTTTACATATGGTAGATACAACAAAAGGAGAGAATCAAATGTCACCTCAATGTTATATTGGTCTTTGAACAAGATCGTGACCGACAAAGATTGAAGTGCATACACAAGCCTTGCTTTTGTCTTCACCGTGAGCACACACACGACGATAAAGGAATTGATCAAGATTTATCTTGAGGTTTGAAAGAGCTAGTTGTAATAGCTGACCGAGTGTGTGAGAGAGAGAATGGAGAGAGAAAGATGGGGAAAGACAAGTGGATACAGAGTTGTTTATGTTGTAATGAACTTTGAAGATCTCACACGCAGAAAACACTTTGCAGCCCCTTCCCACCACTTTGTCACGTCAATCAGCAAGAGCCTGCAGTATATTGCTAACCCAAGCACATCATACCAAAGATGGTTGAGTATGAAGATATTTAGAAACTGCTTCTCCAATAGAAATCCCAGATCGTGCTTGTAGGCAATGTCATGACGTCATTGGCTAGGTAAGCTCATGCACAGAAACATGTCATTGTGTCTAGCGGTTGTTTCACGCCGAACTGCACATATGCAGGCCGTCAAATCAAAGGCACTCCTTCAATATAAAGTTGTTTTTTATGAAAATAAAAAAGTGTCAGGCACTGCATCACAGTGGTTGAGGCATAAATACAGACCCGGATTCGATCCCATGCTGTGTCACAGCCGGCTTTGACCGGAAGATACTTGAGGCAGCGCACAACTGGCCCAGCCTTGTCCGGGTTAGGGGAGGGTTTGTCGACTACTTGTGGCGGGCCGGGTGCCTGCAAGCTGACTTCAGTAGCCAGCTGGACGGTGTTTCCTCTGACACCTTGGTGTAGCTGGCTTCCTGGTGTCATGACTCTCTTGGGAGGGCCAAAGAATCAGGTTACGGTGGGTCAACTAGAGGGATGAATGTGGGTTTTTTAAAGACTCTGGGACAATATATTTCATCATCCGAATGGGTGGGAATAATGATGGATGGAATATGTGTCTAATTTTGTGATGTCATTAAAAGTTAAATGAAGACGTTATGACAAAAATATTGTAACTTGAAGACTTTTCATAATGTGTATATGTTTACATTCTTTACATTGTGTAGAAAATATCCAGACTAAAGAGAATGTTTTTGTGATGATAAGAATGTGATTTTAGTTGTCTTAACGAGATCATAGTAAATTCTAATACACCTTACCTCGTAACTAGCTACGCCCCAGGGAACCCAGAGAGCATGTCATGAAGACGGAAACGCCCCTTTCTACCCGAGGGTATAAAGCATGTGAGTTAAGAATTAACATAACAGACTACGATGACCAGTGCTGCAGCGAAGGTCTAAAATTAACTGCGACCCCAAATTGCAACACAAGGTTGAAGAGGACAAAGAAACATCTTAACAATCAATGCTAAGAGTACTGTATCTAAGCAGGACCACCCGGTTATTCTCTTCAAGTCATCAGTTGTCTACACTGCTTTCCTTCCCACCCTGGAAATATCGACACGGCTGATTAGCCATCCTTAGAAGACTACTCTCACAGAACGAGTGCAAGGAAACAGACAACCAAGAGAAAGCATATTGTGACATCTTGTGGACAATCAGAACCTCTCCCCTAAGCAGAACTCGGGCCACGAAGACCTGGGCCAAACAGATATTCCCAACAGAGAAACCCGATGAAGACCTTCAACACGTAAATAATGCATTACACTTCTTACCCATAAGAGTGGCAGTTCGGGGCAAGGTTTTAGTGTGAAACTAAGCGTAGTTTACACATTTATCCAAGTGTTGTTTCTCTTTCAATCTCTCTCTCTCTCTCTCTCTCTCTCTCTCTCTCTCTCTCTCTCTCTCTTTAAATCTCCATCTTGTGTAACACGTCATATTGTGTTGGTCCGCTAGGGACCTGTCATCATTGTATTAAGTTCTAATTAATAACCTAGACTGTGTGTGTGTGTGTGTGCATCTTATGTTATCATTTAGCTTGTTAGTAAATAAATAATCAACTCAACTTGTGTGATTAGTGAGACCTAGGTTTGTGCAGATTTATGGATTAGGCGACGTTCAGAATGAGATTGATATGAGGAAATGATTGACTGTTATGATATTGAGATATTCTGAAATATTCTTGAGTTAATTCGGGAAACGGTAACTCATTAAACAAACTTTTCCTATGGTTCCCCAGGTTAATAATGAGTTTTTTGTTACATTATTAATTTAATCATGTAATAATTAAACAGTTAATTATTCGATAAATAGCATGTCATCACATTAATGATACTCATGTCACAAAACTGGTTAAGTGAGTAGTGCTGCTTGGCAGGGTTGTGTTTTGGAGGATGCATGGCTCTTGACTTTCTTCTCTCCTCAGTCAGTAGGGGAGGTGCAGCGATGGGACAAGACTGTAACTACCAATTGGGGAGAAAAAGGGGTAAAAGTACAAAAAAATGTAGTGACATGTTCAGCTACTTAAAACATTGGTTTGAATCTATTGTGACTTTGCCATTGTAATTGTTTGTAAACTTGTGTAGTCTAAAATAAATGTATGATCGTATGCTATCCATTTGTTGTTTGTATGCTGTTCTTTGTATGCCATTTTAATATTTTATAATTAGCCAATGATATTAGGCCACTCTTGGCCATGATTACAGACACCTGTGTCTTTTGACACTACATAAACATCCCGCAGTGTTTGTGATTATACCCTGATGAAGACAGCTTGGCTGTTTGCATCTGAGCTCCTAGAGTGTGCGGCTCTCTTTTATTTTCAAGTTTTCTACTCCGCTAGCCAGCACCTCGCCTAAATAGGTGTGCGTTTCTTTTCTTCTAGGTTGTGTCTTTAAAAATCAAGAAAATTATCAACTAGGGAATATATTTTTTCACATCTCTCATTGATTTCTCAAACCCAATCCCTGGTCTGATCTGCCGAGTCTGCTTCACAAGCATTCACAGAAGTATCAAGATATTGGGACGGGTTTATAAACTGCACTACCGTTCAAAAGTTTTGGGTCACTTAGAAATGTTTTTGAAAGAAAAACACATTTGTTGTCCATTAAAATAACATCAAAATAACATCAAGCTCATTGAGGAACTCTCCAAAGGCACCTGGTGGGCGATAGATGACAATAATGTTAAGCTTGAGTGGACAAGTGACAGCATGGAATTCAAATGAGGAGATGGACAGGTGAGAGAGGGAGAAAATGAGTAGACCTGTGCCAACACCGCGATGACCAGATGCTCTATGACTATGAGAGAAAACATAATAAGATTAAGAAACTTCTTCGGGCTAGGTGTTCCGCTGTGAAATTGGAGGGTGCGCAATTCAAAATAATATTTGTAATATTAAACATTAATGAACATAGAAGTGTCTTACATCATTTAAAAGCTTAACTTCTTGATAATCTAACCGTGTTGTCAGATTTCAAAAAAGCTTTACGGCGAAAGCATACCATGCGATTGTCTGAGGACAGCGCCCCACATCCACATATTTTTCAACCAGCACAGGCTTCACAAAATCACAAATAGCAATTCAATAAATAACTTACTTTTGAAGATCTTCCTCTGTTTGCAAGGGTCCCAGCTACAACATGAATGGTAATTTTGTTCGGTAAAATCCTTCTTCATATCCCAAAAAGTCTGTTTAGTTGGCACCATTGATTTCAGTAATCCACTCGTTCAACATGCAAACAAAGGAGTCTAAAAAGCTACTGGTAAACCTCGTCCAAACAAGTGAAACGGCATTTCTATTTAATCCTCAGGTACTCTAAAATGTAAATAAACTATAATATTTCACATGGAAAGTAGTCTGTTCAATAGGGAAGGAAAATTCGTAAGCGTGTGCCCTCTCCCTCGGGCGCCGAAAGACTGATTTGCTTCAGGTGGTCCCCTAACAAAAACTCAAAATACTTGTTCGTTTATCAAAAATGAAGCCTGAAACCTTGAATAAAGACGGTTGACATCTAGTGGAAGCCATAGGAATTGCAATCTGGGTGACGGAGTTACATCGAAACAATAGGTTTCCATAATAAGAGTCTGGGAGCTAAAAAAAAAAATTCTGGTCGGATTTACTTTGGATTTTCGCCTGCCATATAAATTATGTTATAGTCTCAGACAGTTTTAGAAACTTCAAAGTGTTTTCTATCCAATGCGACCAATTATATGCATGTCCTAGCTTCTGGGCCTAAGTAACAGGCAGTTTACTTTGGGCATGTCAGTCAGGCGGAAATTCTGGAAACTAGACCCTAGCCTTATTAAGAAAGAGCAAAGGGTGTTTTCTGGGGTGATCCATGTCTCTTTCAGGGCCAAAAAGTCAAGGGACTGAAGGGTAGCATAGGCTGAGATTAACTCTGCGTTCTTGACTGCAGATTGGCAGTTCCAAACACTGCCAGAGACCCTGAATTCCACATGGGTTGTGCGTGCAGGGTACACTGTTTGATTGCTAGGTTTTATGGGTATTATGACACCTGCACTGTGGGGCTCTATACAAGTGGTGGATTAAATCACTAGTTGTAGGCTATATTATCACATGCTGTCATAAGGAGCATTTTGCGACAGGGACAGGAGTGGCAGCATATAATTTGTTGACAATTATGTGTACAAAACAGCACTATACAAGGCAAGTTTCCAAGCTGCTCTTTTGACAATTTAGTTAATAACATTTCATCAAACGTGCCTGTCCAGTTTGCCATGGCTGCACTCCACTCTAATTGTGATGGGAATTTCTTTGCAAACGCATTCCCATCGCCTTGGTCCTTGACCCTTACGAAACCAATCACAAGCTTCAATCTGCCACGGTTCACTCTGTGGTGGCAGGAAAATGATGGAGATGTAGAGTATTATATGCTCTGATTTCAAAACCTATTTGGAGGCAGGGTTGAAAAGTTAACGCACAGTGGACTCATTAGGAAATGAAAGCAGTACTTTTTTCAATGCGTGAGAATTAAAAGGTGTGGTGTGTGTGTGTGTGAAGAGGGTCAAGTTGCATGTGTCTACCGGCCAATGCATGAGAGTTGTCAGCACTGCTCAATGTCAATCACTTTTGGCAGGAGATGTATAACTGTCAAAGTGAGCATCTGGTATACTGTGGGAGATGCGCTGTGAACTATAAATGAAATACTGATTGGCATGTTTACCTCCCTATAATCTTACATAGAATTAATTTATGTTTGCTGTTATTTTCAGGTAAATGTTATCAGCACCTACAAACAAATTGGCACAGTGAGTGCAGGTAATTACCTATTGTACTGTATACAGTACATAGGAGACATGAGGTCTAACCCTTACTTATAACTCATAAATATTTTCTCACAGGTATGCAGACCTCAGGTACATTGGAACTCTGTCTTCAGACTTCAGACTCCCACAAGCCAATATGTCCCTCAGCACATCATTTGTGCCATTTCAACATAACCTACCTACTAGCCCAAGCATAAACATTTTTTCTTCTTCTGTGATGCCTCCTGCACTTGTGATAATGGAGTAAATAAATCATCTTAATTTCCCCTCCTGTTTGTGTGTCCCCTAACCCCTGACTCTGGTTAGCAACAGACTGGGCCAGTGTTAAGGCTGTACACATCTGAGTGTGGGGGGTGACCAGTAGGTTACACAACCTCACATATCCTCAATTTACAAATGCTTACACCCATACCCCATACCCTATACCGCTGCATTGAAATATAATCCAATACCTTCAATTTCAGTTTTTGTTCCTGTTGAAAACAATGAAAAAAGTTCATTGAAACAAACACAGTTCATATGGATAGAATTTTGCTATCTACTTTGTCTAGATATTGCGGAGATTCCATCCCCCTTCCCTCTCTGTGATGTGGCCAATGTGTTAGAGCACTTTCCCCTCCATACATCCTGCAGTTCATTTGTACAGCTGGTTATTTGCTGGTGCAAATTGAAGTAAATTGCTTTTCCCAAGAGGACCAGGAATTGGGGATTTGGGTGAAGTGCTTTAACAATCACACTTTGTGCACTCACGCACGTGAGTGCGTGTGTGGTTTGGAGTAATCTTGTTGAAAATAACCCGATCAAAGTCAGAGCTGAAACATCAGCATGCAATTATGAATGGATCTCAATACAACACAGAGTGGGAGATGGCCTAGATTTAGATATGGTAACTCTACACACCATTGAAAATGGGACTGGGGGGGGGGGGCTTATAGACTCTCTTCTTTGGTCCGCTTATGATGGCCGCTCATTATGGCTCTTGTTACTTGCACACACTCACACAGCACCAGCTAAAACACATTGGTCAGTGCTACTGTACTGCTGGAGATGTGCGAATGTGAGGGAACAAACGCAGAGCTATGGCCTCTTGAGCTGTAGAGTACCTCTTGTCACCTGGCTAGGCTTTGCATCAGGCCTGAGCTCTCACCACACACAAACTCAGTCTTAATCAAACTACAGTGTCACACTTTTTAGGCATGTGGCATCAAATGTGATCTCCTAGAAGACAGTTTCTGTTAAGTTCCATTTTGAACGAAAGTCAAACAAACTGATCATTAGACATGGAGACTACACAGAACATACATTCTCTCTCTACCGCAGTATCTTGTTTCAATGAAAACATAATTGTGGAATAAACAACTTCCCATCATTGAATTTTGTGTTTTGTTTTTGTTGTTTTGTTTTCTTATTACTCTTTCTCAGGAGAATTTGTGAAAATGGCCAATGAATAGACTGTGTAAATAAAGTTGTGTATAAATAATAATAATAAAAACATACTTTGCATACCAGAGGCTTCCACATAACCCCCATCCTCTCCCCCTCCCCACTTGGATGAACAGCCATCTCTATCTTTCAGCATCACAATGTATTTAAGAAAAGTGAGTGAGGAGAGATGGGAGGAAGTGACAAAGGGAGAAAATGCACGTTTTGGTGTATAGTAACTGGGTGAGTCATAGCGTAGTGGATATGAGTGTCTGTGCCACGCCCATTCCAGGTAGGTGTTTGTTTACAGTGTTGTCTGTTTCACCTGGCTAGAAGGATGAAACAGAAAGAGTACCAGTGGTGGAAAAAGTACCCAATTGTCATACTTGAGTAAAAGTATAGGTACCTTAATAGAAAGTGACTCAAGTAAAAGTAAAAGTCACCCAGTAAAATATTACTTGAGTAAAAGTCTAAAAGAATTCCGTTCAAAATATACGTATATACTAAATATACTCAAAAGTAAAAGTATGAAAAATTTTAAATTCCTTATATTAAGCAAAGCAGGCAGCAACATTTTCTTGTTTTTAAAATGGATAGCCAGGGGTACACTCCAACACAAAATGCATTTGTGTTTAGTGAGTCCGCCAGATCAGAGGCAGAAGGGATGACCATGTGTTGTCTCGATAAGTGCGTGAATTGGACCATTTTCCTGTCCTGCTAAGCATTCAAAATGTAACGACTACTTTTGGGTGTCAGGGAAAATGTATGGAGTAAAAAGTATATTATTTTCTTTAGGAATGTTGTGAAGTAAAAGTTGTCAAAAATATAAATAGTAAAGTACAGATACCAAAACAAACTACTTAAGTAGTACTGTAAAGTATTTATACTTTACACCACTGCATAGTACTCTAGATAGTAGACTGTCTAGTGACTCAAATGTATGTATTTTGGTGTGTATAAGTGTGTAGCCCCGGAAATCCTTACTGTATGTAAGGATTTCCTTTGTGCTGTCTTAGGAATTCATCATTCTCTGTATTGCTCTTGCCTACCCCTATTTTCACACTCCTGAGAAGCAGAGGTTATGTTGTCTTTACAGGTCTGTAGGTCTGATATCTGATTGGAGTTTAACTTTACAGCAATGCTATTGGTCAACAACACCGACTTTGAATGTTAACATGTTTAAATGGTTATACATGGGTCTTAGTTTCATTGTCTCTCTCTTTTTTGTGCAGTGCTGTTTACCGGGTTAGGGGTAGTCAGGTGGAAAGCATGGCCAGCCGTAGAGAAATGCTTATTGAAATTCTCAATTATAGTGGATTTATCAGTGGTGACAGTGTTTCCTATCTTCAGTGCAGTGTGCAGCTGGGAGGAGGTGTTCTTATTCTCCATGGACTTTACAGTGTCCCAGAACTTTTTTGAGTTTGTGATGCAGGAAGCAAATTTCTGCTTGAAAAAGCTAGCCTTGGCTTTTCTAACTGCCTGTGTATATTGGTTTCTAGCTTCTCTGCTATCACGGGGGCTGTTCGATGCTAATGCAGAACGCCATAGGATGTTTTTGTGTTGGTTATAAGGGCAGTCAGGTCTGGAGAGAACCATGGGCTACATCTGTTCCTGGATCTAAATTTATTGAATGGGGCATGCTTATTTAAGATGGTGAGGAAGGCATTTAAAAAAAATAACCAGGCGTCCTCTACTGACGGGATGAGATCAATATCCAGGATACCCCGGCCAGGATTCCCCGGCCAGATCGATTAGAAAGGCTTGCTTGCTGAAGTGTTTCAGGGAGCGTTTGACAGTGATGAGTGGAGGTCGTCTGACCGCTGACCCATTAGCATAGCATTATGTCCAGCTAGCAGCAAGAAGCTTGGTCACGAAAATCAGAAAAGCAATCAAATTAACCGTTTACCTTTGATGATCTTCGGATGTTTTCACTGACGAGACTCCCAGTTAGACAGCAAATATCCTTTTGTTCCATAAAGATTATTTTTATACCAAAATACCTCCTTTTATTGGTCAGGTTATGTTGAGAAATCCTCCGGAAATAGCGGTCACGACAACGCCAATTTTTTTTCCAAATTATGTCCATAATATCGACAGAAACATGGCAAACGTTTTTTATAATCAATGCTCAAAGTGTTTTTCAAATATCTATTCGATAATATATCAACTGGGACAATTGGCTTTTCAGTAGGAGCGAGAGGAAAAATGACTACCTCTGTCTTTTACGCAAGAATCACTCTGAGAGCCCTCAGCTGGCCACTGACGCAATGTAGTCGTTTACGCTCATTCTTCAAAATGAGGCCTGAAACTACGTCTAAAGGCTATAGACACCTTGGGGAAGCCACAGAAAAGGGAATCTGGTTGATATCCCTTTCAATGGGCAATAGGGATGCATAGAAAGACAGGGGTTTCAAAATAAGAGTCACTTCCTGATTGGATTTTTCTCAGGATTTCGCCTGCAATATCAGTTCTGTTATACAATATTTTTACAGTTTTGGAAACTTTAGAGTGTTTTCTATCCTAAGCTGTCAATTATATGCATATTCTAGCATCTGGTCCTGAGAAATAGGCGGTTTACTTTGGGAACGTTATTTTTCCAAAAATAAAAATAGTGCCCCCTAGTTTCAAGAACATGTTCCAGTTTAGGTCGCCTAGCAGCACGAGCTCTGAAGATAGATGGGGAGCAATCAGTTCACATATGGTGTCCAGAGCACAGCTGGGGGCAGAGGGTGGTCTATAGCAGTCGGCAACAGTGAGAGACTTGTTTTTAGAGAGGTGGATTTTTAAAAGTAGAAGTTCAAATTGTTTGGGTTCAGACCTGGATAGTAGGACAGAACTCTGCAGGCTATATTTGCAGTAAATTGCAACACCGCCTCCTTTGGCTGTTCTATCTTGTCTGAAAATGTTGTAGTTAAGGATGAAGATTTTTTTTTTCTAAGCCAGGATTCAGACACGGCAAGAACATCCGGGTTGGCAGAGTGTGCTAAAGCAGTGAATAAAACAAACTTAGGGAGGAGGCTTCTAATGTTAACATGCATGAAACCAAGGCTATTGCGGTTACAGAAGTCATCAAAAGAGAGCGCCTGGGGAATAGGAGTGGAGCTAGGCACTGCAGGGCCTGGATTCACCTCTACATCACCAGAGGAACAGAGGAGGAGTAGGATAAGGGTATGGCTAAAAGCTATGAGAATTGGTTGTCTAGAACGTCCGGAACAGAGAGTAAAAGGAGGTTTCTGGGGGCGATAAAATAGCTTCAAGGTATAATGTACAGACAAAGGTATGGTAGGATGTGAATACAGTGGAGGTCAACCTAGGTATTGAGTGATGATGAGAGAGATATTGTCTCTAGAATCATCATTGAAACCAGGTGATGTCATCGAATGTGTGGGTGGTGGAACTGAAAGGTTGGATAAGGTATAATGGAGCAGGGCTAGAGGCTCTACAATGAAATAAGCCAATAAACACTAACCAGAACAGCAATGGACAAGGCATATTGACATTAAGGAGAGGCATGCTTAGTCAAGTGATCATAAGGGTCCAGTGAGTAGTGAGGTTAGTTGGGGTCACAGCGATTCAGACAGCTAGCCGGGCCATCGGTAGCAAGCTAGCATAGGATGGAGGTCTGTTTTTAGCCACCTCGTACGTTTCCGTCGGTAGATTAGCGGGGTTCCGTGTGGTAGAGTGGATCAATCCAATTGGCAAAATAGATAGTTATATTGACCCAAGAAAAATTGTCCGATAGACCTATTCAGAAGACAGCTAACGATTAACGGGCCGCAGATGGGCGTTCAGGTAACGTCGTGACGGAGGGGCCAGTTGGATAACTCCCTCGGGCAGATAACATCAGTAGTCCAGTCGTGAAGGCCCGGTGGGGCTCCGCATCGGCAGTAAAACTGGTTCGGATAGGTGATTGTTGCCCAGGAGTGGCTGATGGAACTCTTCAGCTGGCTAGCTCCCAAATAATTTATGTTTGCTCCGGGATCGACGTAAGCCAACGATGTGCAAATAGTGAAGGGGAAAAAATATGGATTGTATTTACAATGGTGTTTGTTCTTTTCTTGTGGTAACAGGTCACACATATTGCTGCTGTGACGGCACACTGATATTTCACCCTAGTAGATATGGGAATTTATCAAAGTTGGGTTTGTTTTCAAATTCTTTGTGGATGTGTGTAATCTGAGGGAAATATGTGTCTCTAATATTATCATACATTTGTCAGGAGGTTACGAAGTGCAGCTCAGTTTCCACATTTTATGGGCAGTGTGCACATAGCCTGTATTGTCTTGAGAGCCAGGTCTGCCTATGGCGAAATTTCTCAATATCAAGGCTATGCTCACTGAGTCTGTACATAGTCATAGCTTTCCTTAAGTTTGGGTCAGTCACAGTGGTCAGGTATTCTGCTGTGTCCTTCTTAATAACCCCAAAAACTCAGTTTATCTGGTGCGCTTCATTCAATAATCCCTCCTTCAAAATGCATTCAAAATTAATCCCAAATGTTACCAATAAACTTCTCCAAACAAGTCAAACAATGTTTATAATCAAACCTCAGCTACCCTAATACGTAAATAAACTATACAATTTAAGACGGAGAATCGTTATTGTCTTTACCGGAGATAAACAACAAAGAACGCGTTCTCATCCACGTGCATGAAAACACTACAGCCAAAATGGGAGCCAATTAGAAAAACTACAAATTCTAGCTAATTTTTCCAAAAACTATTTCTAAAGACTGTTGACATCTAGTGGAAGCCCTAGGAACTGCAATATGGGAGGATTTCGCCTCATAATTAACATGACAGCCATTGAAAACAGTGGAAGGCTGAATTGTTATTTTTTGGGGGTTATTTGTCCTCTGGGTTTCACCTGCCATATCAGTTCTGTTATACTCACATACATTATTTTAACAGTTAGAAACTTAAGAGTGTTTTCTATCCAAATCTACAAATTATATGCATATCATAGCTTCTGTGCCTGAATAACAGGCATGCTTTTCATCCGGATGTCAAAATACTGCCCCCTAGCCCAAAGAGGTTAAAGCTGAATCCACTACAGATATAGGATCTTTATTTGAGCCAGTTTGCTACAGCAGGAACATTTTCCTGCAGCAACAGGAAATGTGAATTGACATGTGGATTATAATTCATGGACATTTTTTGTAGGGGTTGATACATTTCTCATTAGGGCAAAACAATTCTGACATTTTAAAGTGGAAATTACAAACCTTAGAAGCCTTTTAAATCCTTGAATACACTACAAGTTTGCATTTCCTGCAGGAGAATTCTCAGCAACAAAAGAGTGATTAAATAAAGAGTATACATCTGTACCCTCAGCCGCCCCACTGGCCACCCCACTGCTTGTGTTGGGTGCTCGGTTATAAGTATTACGCCAGTACTATGGTGAAACACAAACAACAAAGATGCTGGGGGAGACATTAATACTAATAACAGAGCACACAACACAAGCAGTGGGGTGGATTCCTTAAGCCATGTGAAAATATCCTAGAATTTTACTGAATATGTCACTGGATGTTCACTACTATGCAGTAGGGTATTTTGGTGAAGGCTAAATACGTTCACTTACCATTGCTGAAAATATTTTTCAAATGTTTTATTACAATTACAATACACTATCATTTTTTCAGGAATTAACAGTACTTGACCACTAACACAATTGTTTTATGCAATCAATACATCATGTTTGTTGTAATGGCATGTAAAACCCATCATCTAACAGCAGTCATCCTACAAATCAACTACAAATGGAACTGTCAATCTTTCCTTCCATAACCATTCTGTACAACATGTAAACTCTGAATAGGTCTCTACTAGCACACATACAGTGCCTTCAGAAAGTATACACATCCCTTGACTTTTTTCCACATTTTGTTTTGTTAGCATATAGAAAGAGTGGGAGGACAACTAAGCAAGAGGACAAGTACATTAGTGTGTCTAGTTTGAGAAACACCAGTCTCAACGTCAACAGTGGAAGGGCGACTCCGGGATGCTGGCCTTCTAGGCAGAGTTGCAAAGAAAAAGGCATATCTCAGACTGGCCAAAAAAAAGAAAAGATTAAGATGGGCAAAAGAACACAGACATTGGACAGAGGAACTCGGCGTAGGAGGCCAGCTTCCCGGAGTCGCCTCGTCACTGTTGACGTTGAGGCTGGTGTTTTGCGGCTACTATTTAATGAAGCTGTCAGTTGAGGACTTGTGAGGCAACTGTTTCTCAAACTAGACACTAATGTACTTGTCCTCTTGCTCAGTTGTGCACCGGGGCCTCCCGCTCCTCTTTCTATTCTGGTTAGAGCCAGTTTGCAATGTTCTGTGAAGGAAGTAGTACTCAGCGTTGTAGGAGATTTTCAGCTTCTAGGGCAATTCCTCACAAGTAATAGCCTTCATTTCTCAGAACAAGAATAGACTGGGGTAGTCCGACAGTCCAGGTCACAACGGGCAATTACACAGATTTTGCTTGTTTCTCCCGCTCACGTTTCTCCCGCTCACGTTTCTCCCGCTCACGTTTCTCACCTCCTCTGCCCATTTGTGCAGGCTGCTTTTTCCTTTATCCCCAAGCACTCCCTGGCTTAATGACCCGCTGTAACGGTTTTCTTCTGGGGAAAGAGAGGCGGACCAAAATGCAGCGTGGTTAGTTTTGTGCATCTTTAATAAAGATGAAAGTACAACAATCTACAAAACAAGAAACGTGAAAAAAACAAAATAGTCCTATCTGGTGCCACAAACACAAAGACAGGAACAATCACCCACAAAACCCAACACAAAACAGGCTACCTAAATATGGTTCCCAATCAGAGACAATGACTAACACCTGCCTCTGATTGAGAACCATATCAGTCCAAACAAACCAGACACACAACATAGAATGCCCACCCAGCTCACGTCCTGACCAACACTAAAACAAGGAAAACACACACGAATGATGGTCAGAACGTGACTGTACCCCCCCGGGTGGCTCAGGCAGCGCTGGGCAGACGGGTGGCTCAGGCAGCGCTGGGCAGACTGGCGACTCTGATGGCGCTGGGCAGACGGGTAGCTCAGGCGGCGCTGGGCAGACTGGCGGCACTGGCGGCACCTGGCTGACTGGCGGCACTGGCGGCTCCTGGCGGCGCTGGAATGAGGGGCTCTGGCGCCTCTGGAATGAGGGGCTCTGGCGCCTCTGGGCTGAGGGGCACTGGCGCCTCTGGGCTGAGGGGCACTGGCGCCTCTGGGCTGAGGGGCACTGGCGCCTCTGGGCTGAGGGGCGGAAACTCTGGTAGCGCCGGACAGGCGGGAGCATCTGTGTTGATGGGACGGAGAGACCGCCTGGTGCGGGGTGCAGGCTCTGGTGGTACCGGGCTGGGGACACACACCTCAGGGCGAATGCCTTGCATACTACGCCAAATCCACTGCTTTCTCTCTTCACACTCCCCCAATTCTATTAACACCTCCTCAAGTGTCTCCTCATCTCCCATCCGTTCACTCTCCTCCATTCTGTCCAATAACTCCTTGACCCTCTCAGACTCAGCCCTCAGCTTCGCCGATAGCTCCGATAACATCCATGGCTCCTTACGGTAAACAGGGGGAGTTGGCTCAGGTCTGGCTCCTGACTCTGCCACACTCTCCCTGTGCCCCCACCAATACATTTTTGGGGGTGCCTCTCGGGCTTCCAGCCGCTCTGCCTTGCTAGCTCCTCATAATGCCGCCTCTCTGCTTTCGCTGCCTCCAGCTCGGCTTTGGGGCGGCAATATTCCCCTGGCTCTGCCCAGGGTCCTTTCCCATCAAGGATCTTCTCCCAAGTCCATTTCTCCAAATAGTGCAGCCTCTCCCACTGCTGCTGCTGCTGCCTCTGTTGCTTCTCCTGCTGCTGCCTTTGCTGCTGCTGCTGTTGCTCCTGCTGCACCTATCGCTTCTCCTGCTGCTGCTGTTTCTGCTGCCTCTGTTTACCACGCCGCTTGGTCCTTGGTTGGTGGGTGATTCTGTAACGGTTTTCTTCTGGGGAAAGAGAGGTGGACCAAAATGCAGCGTGGTTAGTTTTGTGCATCTTTAATAAAGATGAAAGTATAACATTCTACAAAACAAGAAACGTGAAAAAAACAAAATAGTCCTATCTGGTGCCACAAACACAAAGACAGGAACAATCACCCACAAAACCCAACACAAAACAGGCTACCTAAATATGGTTCCCAATCAGAGACAATGACTAACACCTGCCTCTGATTGAGAACCATATCAGTCCAAACAAACCAGACACACAACATAGAATGCCCACCCAGCTCACGTCCTGACCAACACTAAAACAAGGAAAACACACACGAACGATGGTCAGAACGTGACACCCGCAGCCTTTCCTTGTTGGGGAAGGAAGTCCATATAAGGCTTGGGGGTGGAGCCAGCTACCTGCAAGATATTTCTCCTCAATTACCACTCCTCTCACCTCTCCATGCCGTCTGCCACAATGTATTGATTAAGGGGTGTGAATACTTATGTCAATTAGTTATCTCTGTATATCATTTTCAATAAATGTACAAAAAAATTCTAAAGACGTTTTCACTTATTCATTAAGTGTGTAGATGGGTTAAGATACAATACTAACAAAAAACAAGTGCACACTCACCGACACATGACACAAACACACACTCTGTTCATCACAAAAAGGTTGCACAGAAGCTGTCATCCTCTACACAAAGGTCCTGACCTATCCCAAAGATGGTTTGTAGAGAAAAGCATTATAGAACCCCTCCTAATTCTACTTTACAATACCCAGAGTGTCACTTCATGGGAATACAGTTCCCTTGTGATTCAGCATCTTCCTGTATGTAAAGAAGGTCGTCACTGAGTCATATGATACAATACAAAAGCCAATTATTTTGACAGGCCTAATTCTGCCATAACACCTTTATTGTACAGTATGTGTGTGTGCATACATGTGAATTAGCTGTGCCTAACGGAGTGCTGAGTCACTGCTGCAGCCTGGTAATGAGGCATTTGGAAACCTGACGTCGCACTGCCCCTCCCTCTCCCTAGCGACACGGAACATTTGTTCTTACGTAACATACGCAAGGACAAGCTTTTACAGGACTCAGAGATGCGCGTCGACGTGTGAGTGTGTGTTTGCATGTGGATGTCTGTGATAGTATTTGCATGTAGGCTTTCCTCCCAAACACATGTGGGTAATTCTTAGAATCAAAACTGGTGGTGGTCAGCCATCAGCAAAAGTGCTTCTCGCTAAACATAAAACAATCAAGCTTTCAGCTGATTAGTTTAGAAGCTCACCTATGAATCTTCTGGGTGAGATACATACCAAATATTGAAATGACAAAACACAATGAATAAAACGAAAGACCAACAATGACACACGCACACTCGCATGCGCACGCACACACAACCACATGTCCTGACACTATCCTAACATCCCAAGCCCAGACTCTCAGTCCATAATCCCTATGTAAAGCTCTCCACAGAGTAGAGGAGATAATGGGGAAGGAAGAGGAAGAAGAAAGCCTATGCATTCCACATACTAAGCCAGTGAGAGGGGAAGTCGTGGAGGAATCCAAGAGCAAACATTTTGGGGTTTGTTTGCTGTTGACATTGTGCCCGATGTGTGTTTGGCCCCTGCTCTGCTCCTGGACTGTTTCCTGTCTAGCTGACTTGTGCAAACAGCAAGGGTCATCTCTCCCTCCACCCCTCCATCCTCATTTCCATCCTCTTGTCGCCGCAAAAAGACACAAGTTTTGTGAATGTCTGAAATGTCAAAATAATCTGTCACACTAATCAAAGAACTGACTTTTCGATTGAAGATGGAACAAGAAACACACTTGCTCACACAAAGAAAAAGCCCTGGAAGCATACAGTAACATATGCATAAAAAGCATTATAAGCAAGGCCTAATTTTCAGGTCAAATGAGCACAGCGATATTGACCCATTCTCTCTCGGGCCCACGCTAACCCAGTAAGCCGTTGTGTTTGGCCCTCTCTCTGTTTGTTTGGCTGAGGGCCAATGCAGCCTGACCACAATTTCTTCATACAGCTCAATCCCTTGCTACTTTACACCTTGCTTTCATTAGTAATTGGGTCGGTAACAGATCGCCGGGCCTGACGTGTGTGTGTGTGTGTGTGTTTGTCTGCCCTGGGGGGGGTCTGTGGGGGGAGGAGCAGTGTGTGAGGGGTGTGTGTGGGCACATCCGGCACCAGCCAGAGAGGCGTGACCGACACAGGGCTGCCGTTCTTTACCTACTGTCAGGTGAGGCTTTGAAGTGGCCCCAGTCGGATGTCAATGTGTTTCTCGTTACACACGTAGCAAATTTTTATTGCCAGTCAGTCACACACTACAAAGTGACCAATAAACAAGGTTTTGGAACCAGGGAACAGTTTGGGGTCACTCCAGTTTATGTCTGTACGCATACAGTCTGGACTCTGTGGAGTGTCGCCATGATAACTCTGACAACATCGGGCCGATCCCTTATTTTCGGTGTACACCAGTGAATCTGTTAAATAATCAAGTCATAAACGTCAGAAAATGTCAGCGGGACTAAAAACATGTTTATGCTAGCAGGAAGTGGATTATATAAGAGCACCCCATTTACCTTGCTGTTGTGTGTTGTGTAAGCAGTCACCCTGGACAATGGCTCCTCTTGAAACAAGTAGGATGTTCCAGGCCTTCCCACCCCATCCCCAAGCCCCTGTCCCTCATTCCTTATCCCCCTGTATCCGTACCACCCAGCCCTAAACCAGCTGGGACCCCTGATCCCTAACCAGGCCTTTGAGCTGACACCTCATCTCAGAGGCACTATTGATGATGGCAATAGGTAGTGACAAACATTTGGGGACAAATAAGTGGACTGTTACAAGACCTGTTGCGCCACACTGCTAGCCAACATACAGCATGCATGAACACACACACAGTCACACACACAAACACACCCCAGGCACTGACAAATGAATGGATAAACACTCTCACAAAAAAGTCACAAAACCACCCACAAAGCTCTCTCCAAACTCAAGTCTCTCCTCACTCCGCCATTAAACTCCACACATACACACAAAACACACACGCAAGCACGCACACACAAATCCCTCTCTTATCTGTCAAACAATCTATCTCCATGGAGCCCCACCTGGCTACGTACTTATCTGACTCCCTTTGTAACTATTCGGGTCAGCGCCGTCTCATGGCTGTTGCTTTGTCTTGGCCTGGCCTAAGTGATACTGGCTCATCTATCCCCCCCTTCAGAGAAGCCAGTCAGGGCCCTGGCCCCTGTGGCCCCTATAGCCCCTGGCCCTTGGCAGGGATAAAGAGAGATGTAGTATCCCCTCACAGAGGCACGTCCTGGGACATAATTCTCAGCTTTGTCCAGGGTTTAACTGGTCCTTTAATTAACCCTTCTCTTCACTGCGCCGCAGACTGTAGAGGACCAAAGTTTAACAAAAGTCCACCCAACCAAAGCACTGTCAATGGACGGTGTGACCCCTCTGAGAGACATTCCAGTGACCTGATAGACACAATTACAAAGAGGACGCCTTCAATCGGCAGGCAACGTACACATAATGGACAAACAAATACCACACACAAGGCAAGCACACATGCCAACAAACATCATTATGAGTCTTTAACACATGGACAGATAGACGTGTGTGTGTGTGTGTGTGTGTGTGTGTGTGTGTGTGTGTGTGTGTTTGTGTGTGTGTGTGTGTGTGTGTGTGTGGGAAACAGCTCTGCACTCAACAATTGACCACTTTCCTTTATAGATCGTGATAAAATAGTGCTTACACAACAATTAGGAGCTGGTTTGACTCCAGCTGTATGCCTTAGAATGAGAAAGCTAGCCTGAGTGCCAGTTTGTTTGTACCATCATGCCAACTCCTTTTCACTCATTGTCATGCCAAACAAAACTTGCCAATGACAGTAATGGAGTTGGCAATAGCACAAAAACATCTGGGACACGGCTATGAGCAAGCATGAAAATTCCCCAAACTCTTCGTCAAACTTTTATGTTCAGGCTCAGCCCACAGACATTACAAGGAGGCCTTACTCACTTTTCACGGTAAGAATGGTTAGTCACTAACCACTGGGCACGTACTGGTTGAATCAACGTTGTTTCCACGTAATTTAATAATGTAATTTAGTAATTGAATTATGTTAACATAATGTTTATAATGTTTATATATTTTGCATTACTCATCTCATATGGATATACTGTATTCTATCCTATTCGACTGTATCTTAGTCTATGCTGCTCTGACATTGCTTGTCCAAATATTTATATATTCTTAATTCCATTCCTTTACTTTAGATTGTGTGTGTTGTTAGATATTACTTTTTAGATATTACTGCACGGTTGAAGCTAGAAACACAAGCATTAACATCTGCTTAACACCCGTATGTGACAAATAAAATGTAATTTGATTTGACTTTGATTTCAATGAAATTCCACATCATTTCAATGAAATTACGTTGAACCAATGTGGAATAGACTTTATTTAGAATTTATTTCTGTGCCCAATGGGTGAACTGTATGGTGATACAGTATGTTCAAACTAAGCTCTACATACAGTCTAAAAATAGTTTTCAGGTTACTCCATTAATCCATATCCTAAGTGCCTGTCTGTTTTTTCTTTCAGCGTTGAGAAGGGAATATTAAACTCTGGAGGGAGAGGGGAGAGGGGAGAGGAGAGAGGGCTGACCTTAAGGGTATATGCAGGGGCAGGACATCAGCGGTGGCTGACACAGGTAGAGATGGCCTGGCTAATGCTCCAGTGTCTATCCAATGGTCTGCCACACTTCCACAGCTCTGAGCAGTCTGACCATGTGTCTGATACATAGCTGCGGGAAGTAGGGGTGCTGAGGGTGCTACAGTCCCCCTGAAAAATATTTATAAAAAATAAATATGAATAAAAATGCCCAGAAAATCTTTAGAAGAAAAAAGAATGCACAATTTACTGCACTGGGCCTTTACTAGTCCTATATTAGCGGACCTAATAGCTGCCTGTAGAGCGGCCCCAAAAAATATTCAGCACCGCAGTTTTATAGACAGCAAAGAAGACTGAGGAACAAATACAGACACTTAGGGTGAATATGTGCCTTGAAGTTGGGTAAATGGGACTGTGTGTCAATAGCCAGTGGTCCTTAGGGGTAAATAAAGAGAGGAGCCAGTGCTGGGAGACAGGGGGTCTTTTTTTACTGGACCCCCCCCCCCCCCCCCAAAAAAAACAACAACCTTGGGTCACACCAGTTACAATAGGGGTCAAGGGTCACACAGGGTGATGTGCTTAATGACTATGCTTTTACTCCAACATTCAACAACTCAGCATCTCTGTACATAGACTGCGGAGAAGAAAGTGTCAGAGAGAGAAAGAGCGACAGGGGGAGTGAGAGGGGGGTGATAGAAGATGAGGTTGGATTGATGTAACATATGGAATTGTTTTAAAATGGTCATACAATGGGTCGTTCAGCTATTTGGTTTAGAATTTTAGGACCCCTTTTGGTATCCCCCCCCCAAAAAAAGGGATAAATTATTGAACTTGGCCTTTAATTCTATAGCCCATATAAACGCATTGAATAATACATTCATAAATGGCAACAAAAAAAAGACAGTAAAACAAGGTTTTTAAGTTTCTGTTCTTTTTCTATGAGATATAAGAAGCTCAGGAAATGTATGTAAAAAAAATTGGGCACATATTTAACCCTTTATTTTTGTTAGCACAAAACTACCTCCATAATTCCATTAATTTGTATTGGATACCTTTAGACGAGTCCCGTGGCACTTGTGGAGGTTGTAGAGGCCAAACTGTTCGGACGCTACAGAGGTTTTCGTGAGAAGACCAATTTTCAGGATGACTTATGATCTGAAAAACACAGCTGTAGCTCGGCCATCTTCCACTGCAGATGCGGAAGGCCGACATAGACGGATGCAGGGGATTGAGAAGCAGCACATGCAAAATAAACTGATATCTCTAGCTTAAACTGACAGATTTTGATGTGGATTTTTTTTATCATGTTACTTAAATTGAAGCACTGGTGCATCAACAGACTCATAAGGATTTACCAATCAATCAATCAATGAAAAAGCCACATCAGTGTTGATTACAGTAGTGATCATTTATTTAACTACATTATCATCTCACAATTTGTATGTTCCTCAAAAAGACAGGGCAAGACAGAGAGAGAAATAAAGAAACAGAAGGACAAAAACAGACAGAAAAAGAGATGCATCTTAAGACACAGACGGAAAGAGTTTGGAGCTTCAGGCCTGCAGCTGTGCTGTAGAGTCGGGTCGATTGAAGACAGCCAGGCCACCCTTTGTCTCTCTGTCTGCATGTGGGTCTGTCTGTCAGACTGGGAGGTTCCAGTAGGTTCCGGGCGGGTCTAGTTGTTCTGGATTATGGTGTTCCAGCTAGCTAATCTTCTCGGCTAGCTGTCATGTGAGCCATGTTCCTCTGTAGGACACGTCACAGAGAGGGATACCACTGACCCAAGACACTGCAGCCCTGCTATTACGCGACAAACCCTGGCCCACTGGCCCACTGGCCAGCCGGTCAGGATGTAGCAGGCTCCTGTCCCAGTCCTGCTACCGCTCGTTAAACCTGTTTATTAGATGACAAATCTCAGAGCTATCTCTGCTCTCTGTAATTCACCCTAGTAACAGGACAAACAAGAGCACCAATACAGTGGCGATCTGGAGTCTGAACTTAGTCAAACTGTGTCAAACAGCAGTAATACCTATTGCGAGTGTGTGTGGATGGTGTCATCATTGTTGTCATCATGTGGGTGAACTCTGATTTATAGTGGCAAGTAATGAAAATTGTGAAGAGAGACTTGAATCTCTTGGGCCAAAGAGTCATGTTATATTCATCCAGACACAGACGCAAACTGAGTGAAAGTGCATGTTGCATAACTGCCTCTAAACATACTCTCATTTTCACTTTAACTACACACACACTCTCATTTTCACTTTAACCACACACGCACGCGCACACGCACACACACACACACACACACACACACACACACACACAGACACACAGACACACACACAGGATGCTCTGGCCCAAGCGGTTCCTGATTAGTGAGTGTGACGTGGGAGGGGTGTAATGGGAAAGGCAGTGAGTCATGGGAGAATCAGTCTCCCTGGTCTAGGCCTGCGGTCAGGATCCCCTCATCCGGTGGACCAGCTGCCAGGCTGCGTTGGAACATTAGTCAGTCTGCTGTAAGCAGTATACACTGCTGCTCCAATCTGGTCTAGTGGGAGATTAGAGCTGAATAGCCGTACAGATCACAGGGAGGATCTCACCACAGACACCCTCCTCTTCCCCTCGCCACACACACTGGGGTGATTCTTAGAAACCTTATGCAGACTCACACTGGCTTGCGTAGATGAGTACACCTGCTCAGAGATTTGTATCTGGTGAAGTGGATAGTGTTGAATGTTAACATGAGAACGTAGACATATACAATATAAATTCGACTCCTACGCTTTTTTGTAAAGTATTGTTCAGGGTTTTGTTATTCAGCTCCTAGACAGTCAGTTGGTGGTCTGGAACTAGTGGGGAGTGTAAAGCCCTCACAGTCTGACTGCAGAATTCAACTTTTATCCACGTTCTCCAAATGTCACATTTCTAAGTTGTCAAGATTTTGTTGCTCTTGATGTTCTGTATCGTTCCATTTCTCCAAGTTAAGAGTTACGTTTAGGCACTCATTCCAAATGATTAAGGTAAGAGTTAAGGTTTGGAATAGTGTTACAAAATATATACATATATATTCAAATATAAAAACAGTGTCCATGATCCATCCACCTCCCCCATCCAAAACACATTAGCAAAAACCAAGCCTACTTACTTGATGGTAATAGCTGGTAACACTGTTGCCCCCGGTGGTTGGTTTTCAAAACATTTCCTTTCCTCAGGACATGGATAGACGTCCAATTTCGACTTCAATCTTGAACAACCTGACTGTTGGGTCATTTCATGTCATTTCAGCAAGCCATGACTCCCACCATTTCAGATTGTTCTGAAATCGTTTCTGTAGTTAGAAACAGATAAGATTAGCATTCCTGAAACATCGGACTCCTTTTTCTTGTGCTTTTTGAGGTGGAATGACGTGTGTGTGTGTGTGTGTGTGTGTGTGTGTGTGTGTGTGTGTGTGAAAGAGGGTAAAAGAGAGAAAGAACAAGGAAGAGAAAGAGGATTGTTCTGACTACAAAGCATTGAAATCACACAACCAAGGTGTCATTTATCAGGGTGAAAGGGGAAGGCGAGGAACGAGAGGAGAGAGGGTGACCCAGTTTACAAAGAATGTTCTTCTTCTTTATACCTCCTCTACCCTGGTTCCCTCTCACCCAGTGGTCTCAGCTGTTGTTTCACATGGTGAAATGTTTGGTTGGGTTACTAGTTAGGATGTTTATGAGGAGTAGGAGGGCGGTAATTCAGATAGTTCGCATTGAGTTAAGTTGTGTCTCAAGGGGTCAAATTGCCGATACACATTTAGCTCCAGGAACATACTTAGAGTACAGTACAAACTAAACCAATGATCCTAGAACCACTTCAGCATAACAAGTAAACATGATAGTGACCTTTTGCAAGTACTTAACCATTCACCTAGTCCCAGCTTCACTATTCTGAGAGAAGTGAGACCACATGGTACCTTCACAAAGATCTAAGGAATAACCAACACTTGTCTGACAACAACAAACTATTTGTCAATGGGGACATGTTGGTAGAATTAGAGGTCATGCTAGTCATGCTAGAGTGCCTTGCCTTCATCTTCATCTTAAACTAGGAAGGGACCATCACTCAACGTTTGTGGAATAAAAGTGGAAGAAAGGTATGTGTTTCCAGGCTTTGTGTGTATGTGTGTTTGCGCGCATGTGTGTGTCTATGTGTATTTTGTAGCCCAGTGAGTTCAGTGGTTACAAGTTTCCCCCTGCCAACCCAGACACCCTCACAAGGGCAGACAGGACCTCAGGATCAGTGTGTCTAAGTGTTTCAACTGTAATGACCTAGCTGAATTATAGTTATAGTCCCTCATTGTCAGAGTTATCTGGGGTGAACACTGTTTATTTTAACAAACTGGCTTGAATTCAGCAGGCACTGCTACCGAATGCCTTGATCAGCCCCCTGAGCAATCAGGGCAACCAAACACTCATAATGTAACCATACTCCTCTCCAAGCATAAATACCATGCATTCCAACACCATCAACGGCCCATTCCACCAGTCCACAAATCCAGTTGAGTAAAAACATCCAAATACTTTGTCTTTTACCTTCTCATCTCACCTACCCAGACAGACTGATGATGATCTGTACTCTGTCAGAGTTCATGGTGAAAGTAGGTGTGAGCTCCAGTCTACATGAGGGGAAAATGCTGTGTGTGTGTGTGTGTGTGTGTGTGTGTGTGTGTGTGTGTGTGTGTGTGTGTGTGTGTGTGTGTGTGTGTGTGTGTGTGTGTGTGTGTGTGTGCGTGTTTTAAGACAGGGGTTGGCCGGGGCACTAAAGAAACGTTTGAAGTACCACAGCAAGACCCTCCTGAGCGGTATGACATCCAGCCCTCGAACATGGAGAGCCTGCCACTCAGCGCTATCTGTGTGTGCGCAAGCAGCCTATCCCGCATGAAAAAATGCTATAGTTTTCTATGGTATAAATACTCTAATATTATTATATTTATATACTATAGTATTCACTGTAGTGTTTTTGCAGACTTTACTGTCGTATTACTGTAGTGTTTTTGATGTTGTTTTTCCGCAAACATTTCCATTAAGAAAATTATCTTACTCATAGAATGATTTTCAGCTTTCCACCATGATACATCATATTTTTTTCAATGGCTACATATTTATGGGTACAACTCATTAATTGTGTACAATATTGTCATTGCACAGTAGAGTAATATGGATAATAAATACCATTATTTACAAAGTTATCATAGTACACATACATTTATTTTTAGGCCTACCATAGTACTCACCATATATACTGTGAAAAACTAAAGTAAATACTATATATAGTACACTATGGTAACATTACTTATGGCACAGTCTATCGCTATGTAGTAAAAAAATCTACAGTACAGTAAGTGACTACAGATGTTCTTAATCACCTACAAGCATTTTTTTGGACAAATGTAGTCGATTTTCAGAACTCTTGGGCCTTTGCTAAACAATAAATGCAAACTTTTTTTAATGTAGTTGCCTATTTAAAACATAAATGCATTCATCAAAACTATATTAAAATGTCATAATTACAAATACATTCATTAAGAACATTCAAATGGTACTGAATTGCTTGCAATAAGATTAACACAAACATCCTCATCTCTGGAATCCAAGCAGGCAAAACTAAAAGTTAGTCTGTGTTTTAAAAATATCAGTAGATCAATACATTTTCTTTGCAGTCACTAAATCATGATGATCAAAATATACACAGGCAATTAGAAAAGCCAAGGCTAGCGTTTTCAAGCAGAAATTAGCTTCCTGCAACACAAACTCAAAAAAGTTCTGGGACACTGTAAAGTCCATGGAGAATAAGAACACCTCCTCCAAGCTGCCCAATGCACTGAGGATAGAAAAGACTGTCACCACCGATAAATCCAATATAATTGAGAATTTCAATAAGCATTTTTCTACGGCTGGCCATGCTTTCCACCTGGCTACCCCTACCCCGGTCAACAGCACTGCACCCCCCCACAGCAACTCGCCCAAGCCTTCCCCATTTCTCCTTCTCCCAAATTCAGTCAGCTGATGTCCTGAAAGAGCTGCAAAATCTGGACCCCTACAAATCAGCCAGGCTAAACAATCTGGACCCTTTCTTTCTAAAATTATCTGCCGAAATTGTTGCCACCCCTATTACTAGCCTGTTCAACCCCTCTTTCGTGTCGTCTGAGATTCCCAAAGATTGGAAAGCAGCTGAGTCATTCCCCTCTTCAAAGGGGGGTACACTCTTGACCCAAACTGCTACAGACTTACATTTATCCTACCCTGCCTTTCTAAGGTCTTCGAAAGCCAAGTCAACAAACAGATTACCGACCATTTCGAATCCCACCCTACCTTCTCCGCTATGCAATCTGGTTTCAGAGCTGGTCATGGGTGCACCTCAGCCAAGCTCAAGGTCCTACAGTGCCTTGCGAAAGTATTCGGCCCCCTTGAACTTTGCAACCTTTTGCCACATTTCAGGCTTCAAACATAAAGATATAAAACTGTATTTTTTTGTGAAGAATCAACAACAAGTGGGACACAATCATGAAGTGGAATGACATTTTTTGGATATTTCAAACTTTTTTAACAAATCAAAAACTGAAAAATTGGGCGTGCAAAATTATTCAGCCCCTTTACTTTCAGTGCAGCAAACTCTCTCCAGAAGTTCAGTGAGGATCTCTGAATGATCCAATGTTGACCTAAATGACTAATGATGATAAATACAATCCACCTGTGTGTAATCAAGTCTCCTTATAAATGCAGCTGCACTGTGATAGTCTCAGAGGTCCGTTAAAAGCGCAGAGAGCATCATGAAGAACAAGGAACACACCAGGCAGGTCCGAGATACTGTTGTGAAGAAGTTTAATGCCGGATTTGGATACAAAAAGATTTCCAAAGCTTTAAACATCCCAAGGAGCACTGTGCAAGCGATAATATTGAAATGGAAGGAGTATCAGACCACTGCAAATCTACCAAGACCTGGCCGTCCCTCTAAACTTTCAGCTCATACAAGGAGAAGACTGATCAGAGATGCAGCCAAGAGGTCTCACTCTGGATGAACTGCAGAGATCTACAGCTGAGGTGAGAGACTCTGTCCATAGGACAACAATCAGTCGTATATTGCACAAATCTGGCCTTTATGGAAGAGTGGCAAGAAGAAAGCCATTTCTTAAAGATATCCATAAAAAGTGTTGTTTAAAGTTTGCCACAAGCCACCTGGGAGGCACACCAAACATGTGGAAGAAGGTGCTCTGGTCAGACGAAACCAAAATGTAACTTTTTGGCAACAATGCAAAACGTTATGTTTGGCGTAAAAGCAACACAGCTGAACACACCATCCCCACTGTCAAACATGGTGGTGGCAGCATCATGGTTTGGGCCTGCTTTTCTTCAGCAGGGACAGGGAAGATGGTTAAAATTCATGGGAAGATGGATGGAGCCAAATACAGGACCATTCTGGAAGAAAACCTGATGGAGTCTGCAAAAGACCTGAGACTGGGACGGAGATTTGTCTTCCAACAAGACAATGATCCAAAACATAAAGCAAAATCTACAATGGAATGGTTCAAAAATAAACATGTCCAGGTGTTAGAATGGCCAAGTCAAAGTCCAGACCTGAATCCAATCGAGAATCTGTGGAAAGAACTGAAAACTGCTGTTCACAAATGCTCTCCATCCAACCTCACTGAGCTCGAGCTGTTTTGCAAGGAGGAATGGGAAAAAATTTCAGTCTCTCGATGTGCAAAACTGATAGAGACATACCCCAAGCGACTTACAGCTGTAATCGCAGCAAAAGGTGGCGCTACAAAGTATTAACTTAAGGGGGCTGAATAATTTTGCACACCCAATTTTTCAGTTTTTGATTTGTTAAAAAAGTTTGAAATATCCAATAAATGTCGTTCCACTTCATGATTGTGTCCCACTTGTTGTTGATTCTTCACAAAAAAATACAGTTTTATATCTTTATGTTTGAAGCCTGAAATGTGGCAAAAGGTCGCAAAGTTCAAGGGGGCCGAATACTTTCGCAATGCACTGTCAATGATATCTTAACCATTGAACTTATTCATTGAACTGGCCAAGGCTTTCAACTCTGTCAGTCACCACATCCTCATCGGCAGACTCGATAGCCCTGGTTTCTCAAATGATTGCCTCGCTTGGTTCACCAACTACTTCTCTGATAGAGTTCAGTGTGTTAAATCGGAGGGCCTGTTGTCCGGGCCTTTGGCAGTCTCTATGGGGGTGCCACAGGGTTCAATTCTTGGACCGACTCTCTTCTCTGTATACATCAATGATGTCGCTCTTGCTGCTGTTGAGTCTCTGATCCACCTCTACGCAGACGACACCATTCTGTATACTTCTGGCCCTTATTTGGACACTGTGTTAACAACCCTCCAGGCGAGCTTCAATGCCATACAACTCTCCTTCTGTGGCCTCCAATTGCTCTTAAACACAAGTAAAACTAAATGCATGCTCTTCAACCAATCGCAGCCTGCACCTGCCCGCCTGTCCAACATCACTACTCTGGACGGTTCTGACTTGGAATATGTGGACAACTACAAATACCTAGGTGTCTGGTTAGACTGTAAACTCTCCTTCCAGACTCACATCAAACATCTCCAATCCAAAGTTAAATCTAGAATTGGCTTCTTATTTCGCAACAAAGCATCCTTCACTCATGCTGCCAAACATACCCTCGTAAAACTGACCATCCTACCGATCCTCAACTTCGGCGATGTCATTTACAAAATAGCCTCAAATACACTACTCAATAAATTGGATGCAGTCTATCACAGTACCATCCATTTTGTCACCAAAGCCCCATATTCTACCCACCACTGCGACCTGTACGCTCTCGTTGGCTGGCCCTCGCTTCATACTCGTCGCCAAACCCACTGGCTCCAGGTCATCTACAAGTCCCTGCTAGGTAAAGTCCCCCCTTATCTCAGCTCGCTGGTCACCATAGCAGCACCCACCTATAGCACACACTCCAGCAGGTATATCTTTCTGGTCACGCCCAAAACCAATTCTTCCTTTGGCCACCTCTCCTTCCAGTTCTCTGCTGCCAATGACTGGAACAAACTACAGAAATCTCTGAAACTGGAAACACTTATCTCCCTCACTAGTTTTAAGCACCAGCTGTCAGAGCAGCTCACAGATGACTGCACCTGTACATAGCCCATCTATAATTTAGACCAAACAGCTACCTCTCCCCCTACCGTATTTATTTATTTTGCTCCTTTGCACCCCATTATTTCTATCTCTACCTTGCACATTCTTCCACTGCAAATCTACCATTCCAGTGTTTTACTTGCTATATTGTATTTACTTCGCCACCATGGCCTTTTTTTGTTGTCTTTACCTCCCTTATCTCACCTCATTTGCTCACATTGTATATAGACTTATTTTTCTACTGTATTATTGACTGTATGTTTGATTTACTCCATGTGTAACTCTGTGTTGTTGTATGTGTCGAACTGCTTTGCTTTATCTTGGCCAGGTAGCAATTGTAAATGAGAACTTGTTCTCAACTTGCCTACCTGGTTATATAAAGGTGAAAAAGTTCAACTATCCAAAGATGCAGAATGATGGGCATTTGATCATTGATATACTGCTATAGATATGTTTCAACACAGATCACAACATTGCTTGTGCACTATTGCTGAAAGAAACTACAGTTTGTAGTGTATTTTACACTACGCAACAAAATTCTATAGTAAGTACTACATGATCGAGGGATACTACAGTGTGTAGTATAGTATTCTAAAGTATACTACACAATTCTATAGTAAACACTACACGATCAAGATATACTGCAGTGTGTAGTATAGTATTCTACACCATAATACTGTTTCTATAGTCAACTGTAGTTTTTTTTATGTGGGATCTGTCAGTCGTGCTCTCACACACTATTAATCTACAACGCTATTAGACAAAGAAAAACAATTATATGTTAAAGTTATTGTTTGGGATTTTGTCACTGAAGCCCTTTATCTACAGTAGATACTATCCCAGGATAATGTTTGTATGTCTCTGCATCCAGTATGAAGGAAGTTAGAGGTAGTTTTGCGAGCCAATGCTATTTTAGCACAAAGATTGGAAGTCTTCGGGATCACTTCCAGTCTTTGCCCTAATGCTAGCATGTTAGCTGATCTGAAGACATCCAGTCTTTGCGCTGAAGCTAGTTATGAACTGCTTGTCAAGAGGTTTACTTAACTTTCTCACATACAAAAAAAAAAAGTTCATGCAATTTGTCACCTGCGGGAATATAAAAATTGACCTCTGAATCAAAGGAAAGAATACTGGGTTACAGGCTGTAGGCACAGCAATAATTATTTCCATCAGGATAGTTTTGAGTAAATACTTTTAATATAGTACAAAATAATATGTTTAAGGAAGAAATAACTTTTACAGGGAGCAATACATGACATACCAACCTCTGAAATTTGAAGCTTTCTGACTTTCAACACGTGGGACATCTTTCCCAATCTTCTGGTGAAAAAATGTATCTAGGGGCTTATGTGGACTGTTGCAATTTGGTGCAATCCTCTCTTATCCATCTATAAAATACCAATCTGTGACACCTCTCCTTGATGCCGCCATTGTTTCTACAAACCATAGTCTGTTTGCGAACAAATTGTTTCTAGAATGATGAATTGGGCCAAGAGGAGTTGAATGTATACAATTATTGTAAGTAGGCCATCATTGTAAATAAGAACTTGTTCTTAACTGTTCTTAACTTGTTCTTAAAAAAATCTAAAAAAAATAATGATTTACTTTACATGGAAATCACACCCTACACCTTTTCCACCATTTCCTCCTCTTTATATTTTAGTGGTGGCCAGGAGTGTCAGTAATGTAAACCCAGTCTGGGTGGCTGTGGGGCTTGGCCTGTCTCTGTCCCATCTTCCGCTCGCTCGCACGCATGCACGCACACACGCGCACACACACACACACACACACACAAACACACAGCGGCAGGTACAGTTGCCTAGTGGTTAGAGCGTTGGGCCAGTAACTGAAAGGTTGCTAGATCGAATCCCCAAGCTGACAAGGTAAAAATCTGTCGTTCTGCCTCTGAACAAGGCAGTTAACCCAAAGTTCCTAGGCTGTCATTGTAAATAAGAATATGTTCTTAACTGACTTGCCCAGTTAAATAAATAAATAAAATAAAAAAATAAAAAATACTCACTCACACACACTGAGGTCTCCACTCCCCATCTCTAAATAAATACCCCAGGTGTGTAAACATTCCTCATCCTGGTTGCCAGAGCACCCCAGAAGACATTAGGGCCTGCCCTGCCATGCAGGGCAGGGCAAAGCCTGCTTCCTACTCCAACCCACCCCATCCTGGATGGCACTCAACCTTACCCCAGATGGCCCACACATTAACCCTACCTGGAGTGGACCATGGTGGGATTGATGGGTATGTCCACAGGCTCAGGGTAATGACATTGTTGCTCTCATTGACTATGGATCATTAACTCCTTGGACATCCTGCTACTAAACATAGAGGTCACAGAGGTGAGGGGTCATAAACCCAGACCTGCCAGCAAACACTCACTCCCACACACCAGGAAATGTCAGACCACTGTCTGGAGGACAACACACTACCACAGGATACCTGGCATCTATAAACCTTCATTCAGACAGACTGATGAGTTTAATGTCTAACTGTGCTTCGGGATGGGCAGCGTAAGGTATATACACAGAGATGACTGGTCTACACTTACCTGACTGCATAGTGTTTTATTGCAGCTGACAAACCCATTTGAAATCTTAATTGGTTGTGAAACAACTCCATCAAAGTAGTGAGAAATGAAGACTTCAAATTAATGACACAGACAAGGAAGTAACATTTCAGATGGGGAAATTCTGCAGGATATCACATCAATCTTGTCTGAAGACTGAGTCAGTAACTTCCTTCATGGGATTAAATGACAAAGAGGGGTAATAAAAAATAGTTTTCCAGTGGTAGGCTGCACCTTGATACTACTTCCCTTAGGCAGAAGACTGACCTGTGAGGTCATTCCCTATTCTCCTGTAAGTGAACACTCTTTCTAGAAAGTCTTTGATTGATTGCTTATGTGTGTTATGAAAAAGTAGTCCTCTTCTCTGTGATTGGTGTGTTACAGCTTCTGCCTCGCAGGCCTGTACACTGATTGCGTTGAATTAACCTTTTCACGTGTAAGTTCGAAATATCTCTAACCGTCGTCCCTGCTCATGATGTCAGACAGCTCTCACTGTAGCAAAATGTGATTGTTACGCAACAGGACAGTTACCCGCACTGCCCTCACACCAAGGCACGATGCCTGCTAATTATCTGTAGGCTATGCTCCACCTCGTCAATTTCAAATTATTTTAGAATCCGTTTTATTTTCTAACAACAGTTTGAATTGAGGTGTGTTCCGCCTCCTCTTTAATTCACACAAGAAGTAGCCCATTACTCTGTTGAGGACAAACTTCTCTCTTCAACAAGAGCCCAAACGCTTCCCTAGTGTTTCCCCAGATCAAGTATGAAGATATTGCGCATGTCTAGTCAGAACAGGCCTTGCACAAACATTTTCCTCCAGCACATTTTCTGGCTGGCGCCTGCATTGCCTTCGTGGTGTTTTCCTTACAAATTGAACTTTGGACATGTGTGTGTTCCTATCAAAGTAAGCTGGTTATTTTCTGTATATCGTGTGGTCGTGTCTGCTTTAGCACACCATATGTATGTATGGATCATAATGTATTAATTGTTTTTTCCCATGTTTTCAAGTACTGGTGACAAATAATGCATCCTGATTCTTGCATAAATTGTAATGGACACATATGATGTGTGTAAAATACATTTATGAATGTTGTACTGATTATGGCGAACTAATGTTCAGCTATTTGCCGGCTATGTGTGGCGCCATGCTTGTTGACATTATACAATGCATTTTGGTTGTCACGTAAGCGTCTGTCAGACCAAAGATGTTATAACAAGGGATAGTTCACTCGACTGACTTACAAGAATGGTGCTCTGTGAACTCTGAAAAATACTAGGTAAAATCATGACGTCAATGATCTTCAGGTCAGAAAGTCAGAGCTCTAGAAAGAGGCCCGAGTTCCTAAGTTGGAATTCCGAGTTGGATGACCGTTCAAGACGATTTTTCCAAGTCGGAGCTATTTTTCCTTGAGTTCCCAGTTGTCTTGAACTCTCTGAAGTCGGGAGTCTGAGATTTTGCAGTTCCCAGTTGTTTTGAACACGGCATCAGATTATAACTTTGCTACCTCAGGGTTGCCAGCTCAGACCCCCCTTTTCAGGGGGGTTTATTTTGCATATAAACTTATCTTGTGTTTACCCCCATTCATTGATAAATCCCCCATCATAGTAATATTTCCTGCATCATATCCCCCCACGATACCTTCCCCCATTTCTACCCCGCATGGAAAACCCCCTACAAATTAAATGAACCCCCCCCCCCCCACAAACCCCCATAAAATGGTTTCATCCCTGTTTAACTTTTGCACAACGATTAGGCTAGGCAGTAGGCTTGTATTTGGTGTGATGATCTGTGAGGTGAAAACATTTAATTTGGCTTTGTGATTTGTCAAAATCGTAAACGACTTGTCTAGTCATGTGCGCCGGTTCTTGTATAAACTGTAACAAGTACATCCACGACTTGTAATATGCTGAAAAGTGGTTAAACTAAGTTCATATTTTTCAGGCAATGAGCACAGCCATCTTTGACTTTGTTTAGTTTCATGTTATAGTGAATGGCATACTGGGATTAGGGACTTTTTGCCAAATCAAACATAAACAAACATGGCTGCCGTCATAAAGAATTTAGCTGCTGTTAGCTTAGCTGAAACGCATTTACAGTGCCTTGCGAAAGTATTCGGCTCCCTTGAACTTTGCGACCTTTTGACACATTTCAGGCTTCAAACATAAAGATATAAAACTGTATTTTTTTGTGAAGAATCAACAACAAGTGGGACACAATCATGAAGTGGAACGACATTTATTGGATATTTCAAACTTTTTTAACAAATCAAAAACTGAAAAATTGGGCGTGCAAAATTATTCAGCCCCCTTAAGACTTTGTAGCGCCACCTTTTGCTGCGATTACAGCTGTAAGTCGCTTGGGGTATGTCTCTATCAGTTTTGCACATCGAGAGACTGAAATTTTTTCCCATTCCTCCTTGCAAAACAGCTCGAGCTCAGTGAGGTTGGATGGAGAGCATTTGTGAACAGCAGTTTTCAGTTCTTTCCACAGATTCTCGATTGGATTCAGGTCTGTACTTTGACTTGGCCATTCTAACACCTGGATATGTTTATTTTTGAACCATTCCATTGTAGATTTTGCTTTATGTTTTGGATCATTGTCTTGTTGGAAGACAAATCTCCGTTCCAGTCTCAGGTCTTTTGCAGACTCCATCAGGTTTTCTTCCAGAATGGTCCTGTGTTTGGCTCCATCCATCTTCCCATCAATTTTAACCATCTTCCCTGTCCCTGCTGAAGAAAAGCAGGCCCAAACCATGATGCTGCCACCACCATGTTTGACAGTGGGGATGGTGTGTTCAGCTGTGTTGCTTTTACGCCAAACATAACGTTTTGCATTGTTGCCAAAAAGTTACATTTTGGTTTCATCTGACCAGAGCACCTTCTTCCACATGTTTGGTGTGTCTCCCAGGTGGCTTGTGGCAAACTTTAAACAACACTTTTTATGGATATCTTTAAGAAATGGCTTTCTTCTTGCCACTCTTCCATAAAGGCCAGATTTGTGCAATATACGACTGATTGTTGTCCTATGGACAGAGTCTCCCACCTCAGCTGTAGATCTCTGCAGTTCATCCAGAGTGATCATGGGCCTCTTGGCTGCATCTCTGATCAGTCTTCTCCTTGTATGAGCTGAAAGTTTAGAGGGACGGCCAGGTCTTGGTAGATTTGCCGTGGTCTGATACTCCTTCCATTTCAATATTATCGCTTGCACAGTGCTCCTTGGGATGTTTAAAACTTGGGAAATCTTTTTGTATCCAAATCCGGCTTTAAACTTCTTCACAACAGTATCTCGGACCTACCTGGTGTGTTCCTTGTTCTTCATGATGCTCTCTGCGCTTTTAACGGACCTCTGAGACTATCACAGTGCAGGTGCATTTATACGGAGACTTGATTACACACCCGGTTGGATTATATTTATCATCATTTGTCATTTAGGTCAACACTGGATCATTCAGAGATCCTCACTGAACTTCTGGAGAGAGTTTGCTGCACTGAAAGTAAAGGGGCTGAATAATTTTGCACGCCCAATTTTTCAGTTTTTGATTTGTTAAAAAAGTTTGAAATATCCAATAAATGTCGTTCCACTTCATGATTGTGTCCCACTTGTTGTTGATTCTTCACAAAAAAATACATTTTTATATGTTTATGTTTGAAGCCTGAAATGTGGCAAAAGGTCGCAAAGTTCAAGGGGGCCGAATACTTTCGCAAGGCACTGTATTTTCTAAACAACATTACATTAGTCTCTTGTGCTCACCAGAGATATGGTACATTGTAAACTAGTCTAGCTGTTAGGTTGCTAACTTATGTTTTTTTCTTCTTCAGCGCAACCTGTTATTTTCACTGGTTTATGGAATGAGTATGTCTGTGGATGTGTTCCGTGTGATGCATGGATAATAAAGTCTGCATTTATCTTTTAAAATAAAAGGTACAATTCAGGAAAAAATTGAAGGCCCTTTATTTTCCATCAGTTCTAAAAAATATTTAGATGCTTTTCAGACAACAATGCTGTTTAGACGCGTTTGTTGCATCAAACATTCTGTTGCTGCTGTTCCAATCACATATTTGCGATCGTACGCTGTAGGGACTTGTAGGGATTCTTACGCATCAAAGGGTTAAGTTAGAATCTTAATGCTCACCTGTGATTGGTCTTCAATGATGTGAGAACCACTCATTGTTCCTCCCATGGTCCTCCATTGGTCAGAGTTTTAATGACAACGGTGAACAAGCAAAAACTTAGTCCAGCAAACAGATGACTATAAAAATACATCACGTGATCTGTTTTACAATAAGAATCAGGCCACTGCAATGAAAACACATCATTTCCACACATAATCATTTCAAGATGGAGGAAATATCACTTCAACTTAAATGTTTCTACACCCTTAATAACTTCAAGATGGTTCCTGATCAACCAACCGTGTAGAAACCTGAGGCAAAAACCTCACACTGTCATTGAACAAAGACGAGCGTCTCACTTTTGGTGATATTATGGCCGCCCCTCCCCCATAACCTAATGGAAGCGTGCATTAGGTGTTGAGAGAGTAATGGTTAACTGGCTGGCCTTGTGTAATGTGGCCCTGCAGCACACTTGCTTTGTGACACAGCATTATTCACCCCAGGGGAGGAAGCATAAATTGTTTCCTGTCTGATACACATGACATGCTGGAGAGTAAGATGGAAACTGGAGGTCAGGGGAGTCCGAGAAGTCTCCACACCACCCATGGTGACTGGATAGTCTACTACCACAATTACCACTCACCACACTTGCACAGGGCTAGAGTCACTGTCATGATACAGCTCCGAGGAAGAATAGGGAGGCACATGGTTTCCTCATTCTTACTGTACATGACTTCCATAAACATCCAATCTGTTTTCACCAAGCAATACTTCTACCAGCTTACTAAAAAATAATCACTTGTCATGTCTGGGTTTTGACCCAAGTCCTTGATAAATGATCAATATTTCCAATATCAGACCACTAATCTAAAGCTTATCTTGATATGACCAATGATCTATCATGTGTAATAGTTTAGCTTCCATCCCTCTCCTCGCCCCTACATGGGCTCAAACCAGGGACCCTCTGCACACATTGACAACAGCCACCCTCAAAGCATCATTACCCATCGCGCCACAAAAGCCACGGCCCTTGCAGAGGGGAACAACTACTTCAGGTCTCAGAGCGAGTGACGTCACCGATTGAAACGATATTAGCGCTCACCACCGCTAACTAGCTAGCCATTTCACATCGGTTACACATACATATTACACATTGTAGATTTTAATTGTATGCACAAGCAGGGACTGAGCAGGTCACATTCATGATTAATTTACATCTAGCAAAAGTGGAAAACAGTAGTTGAATATGTAATTTGAGGAAATCAAAGAAAACACATCATTCTCTGTCAAGGAGTTTCACTTTAAAACTCCACAGGCGAGGTCCTGTATCACCACACTGTGTATAAAACAAATCTCATTTAGCTCTCTCAATAAATCTACTCTTTCCGCATTATTTGTTCTGTTCTTCCACAGCATAATCAATCGTAGCTGTCAGCGCCTCCAAGTTGGCAGCCCAGTCCGGTCCAAAACAATCAGATTCTGCACTGATCCACATTGTCCCAGTCAGATACAGTCCCTAACCCTGCGCTCAATTTAGCCCCACTTAGTTTCTTTGGCCGGGGCTACAATCCTCGGGGTCCTTCTCTGTTTGTGCAAGCTCTAAATTATAAAAGTAAACAGGGCAATAATATAAAGGAATCCAGACACATAACTAGAGAATGGTTCAAAACAAATGATGTTGCTCCTGAAATATGGAGAGATGCATATTTAGATCTGACACTCTTGGACGTAGCATGCGAGGTTGGCTTGGCTAGGTTGTTGTGTAGTGTCAGTGGGATAAGAGAGGAAGCAACCTGACCAAAGCTAGATGGACCACATTCTACTAATGAGCTAAAGTCCAAAACTGCTCATGCTGACAGAAAGACATATTCACATTATTAATAGAAACAACCCATTTATCCATTTTGGAAATGGGAAAATAAACAAGCAAAATGAGATTCTCTCATAAAAATCTGAATCTGTGACCGGGCATTCATTGTGGGGTCAGGGGATGCTCACCTCGGTGAAATGGTGTCTGGATGGACATGTCTGTTGAGTGAGAAAACAAAGCAAAGAGGGCCTCATCCACATGCATGCAAGGGCGTTCAAACACAAGAACATGTCACGGAAGTGGTTCATACAACCACACTCAAATGATGAGTAACCTTGCGTAAGACCTTAAGACTTGTATTAGCTCCCCAATCTATTGCTGAGGCTTTAGCTCAGCAGGCTATCACAGTATTATGGCATGCAGAAAGCCTGGGTTAATATTCAGGTGTTCACACTTACACAATTGTGCATGTACACATGCACACACAAACCAGCAAAACATGTACCAGCATTTTAGACAAAAATGTAATCAGATAGGGGTTGGTTTTCTATGGTAATGTTTGCATTGTGAATGTCAGAGGATTTGTGAATGTCAGAGGATTTGTGAATGTCTCCCAGCCATGTTGTTGGTCTCCAGCCTGCCTGGCTCCATGCTCTCGGCCTCAGGTAAGAGGGTTTAGGGTAAGGTGTTCCAACCCTCCTCACTTCTCCCTCTCCATGCAGTTGATAGGTGGAGGGTTTTGAATGAGACCACTGAGCAGTAAAGCCATTCTCCAAACATCATGAGCTGCTGGTTGCTGAGTGATGGAAGCCCCAAAGTCACTAAACCCTCCAGACCAGAACCTAACACTGGGCCTCTCAGATTTACTCCAGCCACATGTGCCCCGCCACTAGATCACTGACCAACCAGCACACACTAGCCCCAGCCCTGGCGCCAGCCATGAAACTAACAAATCACACCAATGTTGCAACTCTCCAAAAATTATTTAAAACCTAGCATGATGTGCCTTTTCATGTCCCACTTGGAAAACCTTGCCATGACTGAATTGGGGAACATGACTCTCTAAGTGACCTGGTCTTCCTGGCTCTTTTATATTAGCACTCTAAGGCCTTTAAACAGAGTCTGTCACTTCACCTCACTTTCCTTCTTTACCCTCAAAACATGTACATACCAACAGGTCCATAAGCCCACAACAATCCTTTTGTATCACTTCCAATCTTTCTTCATTTATCAAATAACTTTTACTTCTACCTCTCTGCCTCTCTTTTCTCATTCTCTCCCTTTCACTCAGTTTCCAACTCTCCATTGTGTTATTTATTGAGTCGTTGATGCTGTCAGGCTACAGAGCTGAGTACTGTTGTGATATTGTTGTGCCAATGGCTGGGGGTGTTCTGTTGGGTGTGAGAGAGGAAGATGGTGAGCCCATGTCTTGAAGGGTAGGCAGACTAAGCCATGCCAAAAGCAGGACACAGGGAGTTCTGCACTACAACCATAACAACAAAAAAATATCTGATATGCTGTGACTCAATGCAACACCATAACGCAAGCACTTTCTTGTAGCCAGGGGTTTAACGCCAAAAGGTATGGTAAGAACGACAAGGCCAAGATGTTTTCCTCAATTTGGCTATAGAGTCTCAATTTGACAGTAAACACGTACTGTAATGTCATACCTTGCCTGTGGTTTTTCAATAGGTGTGGGTGGACAGGCATTGTCTGGAAATGTCTTCTTCCTTTGCCAGCATCTGATGTATCCCGTTATTGACCACAATTTTAGTATAACCACTTTGGGCCCTTTAAACTCATCCCTTGTACTCACCAGAACCTACGTGCCTGTGAAAGTAAACACTACACTGTCCCAGTTGAGAGAAACCAAGGAGGAGATAAAAGCTATGACTCTATCAGTGTGCTTATGGTACAGTGCTTTGATTGAGCCAGGTTTGTCATTACTACACCTCGCCACCGTTCCATTTAAGGACCCGAATCGTGCTCTTTCCGCATTGTCAACGAATATAATATGAATATGTGGTTACCAAGTAATAACAGTGATAACAACGATTTTGATGTTATGAGACTGATGATGATGATGATGATGATCAAATTACATTTTCCTTGTCATATGCGCCAAATAATCAATCAATCAAATGTATTTATATAGCCCTTCGTACATCAGCTGATATCTCAAAGTGCTGTACAGAAACCCAGCCTAAAACGCCAAACAGCAAGCAATGCAGGTGAAGAAGCACGGTGGCTAGGAAAAACTCCCTAGAAAGGCCAAAACCTAGGAAGAAACCTAGAGAGGAACCAGGCTATATGGGGTGGCCAGTCCTCTTCTGGCTGTGCCGGGTGGAGATTATAACAAAACATGGTCAAGATGTTCAAATGTTCATAAATGACCAGCATGGTCGAATAATAATAATAATAATAAATAATAATAAACAACAGGTGTAGACTTTACCGTGGAATGCTTACTTACAAGGCCTTAACCAACAATGCAGTTTTAAGAAAAATACAAACAAAAAAAAGAAAGAAAATAACCAAATAATTAAAGAGCAGCATTAAAATAATAATAGCGAGGCTTTACACAGGGGGTACCGGTACAGAGTCAATGTACGGGGGCACTGGTTAGTCAAGGTAATTGAGGTAATATGTACATGTAGGTAGAGTTATTATAGTGTCTACGCATAGATAATAACAGAGAGGTGCAGCAGCGTAAAATATGTGGGGGGGGGGGGGGGGGGGCAATGCCAATAGTCTGGGTAGCCATTTGATTAGATGTTCAGGAGTCTTATGGCTTGGGAGTAGAAGCTGTTTATAAGCATCTTGGACCTAGACTTGGTGCTCCAGTACCGCTTGCCATGCAGTAGCAGAGAGAACAGTCTATGACTAGGGAGGCAGGAGTCTTTTTCAATTTTTATGGCTTTCCTCTGACACCGCCTGGTATAGAGGTCCTGGATGGAAGGAAACTTGGCCCCAGTGATGTACTGGGCCGTACACACTACCCTCTGTAGTGCCTTGCAGTCGGAGGCCGAGCAGTTGCCATAACAGGCAGTGATGCAACCAGTCAGGATGCTCTCAAGGGTGCAGCTGTAGAACCTTTTGAGGATCTGAGGACACATGCCAAATCTTTTCAGTCTCCTGAGGGGGAATAGATTTTGTCATCGTGCCCTCTTCCCAACTGTCTTGGTGTGCTTGGACCATGTTAGTGTCATGACGTGGGTGTAGATTGTGGCTTCCCCCTCTCTCTCCTACACCCAGGTTCTGTTATCTCAGGCCATAAATTCCTGGCGGAGACTCTCTCCCCCTGGTCATACAGAAAGAGAGACCACAGAGTGAAACAAAGGATTTCACTTGGCCAAACTACTACATCCCCAGAATTTGAGAATGGAACCATATTCCTATTTTGGAGAATGTGTAAATGGTCGGTGGAGAAGCCAGCTACGACCCGCATGACAGACAATACAGCCACATTACCCTAACTCTGTTCATACAGGTGCCTCAGTTATGGGGTTTGCATCTAATTCTTGTATAAAATGAATGAGTAAAGATGAAACTATTTGTGAAATGATGTAATGTGAGGTTAACTTTTAATTTGAGAGAACTGTATTCCCTGTAAAGTCTAACTAGTCAGCGGCCACGCCCCCAAGAGCACAGACATGATCTGGCGTCATGGAACCGCCTTTTCTATTGTTACGAACTAAACCCACTCCTGAGGAAATTCACATCAGACCACGCAAACTCCAGTGTAAGCTAAGGTTGCAATGGTTGTTGAATTCCTAACCATACCACGTGGAGCATTGGCTACACAGCTGGAAATGATTAAACTCTGAGACTATCGATCCCTATCGAATAAGAGCAAATATTAGATACTAAGTACTAGACCACTAGACACCATGAAAGACATTCGGACTTCTAGGGAAGTAACCAGAGACTCTCTGATTAACTGAATCTCCAGCAGATGGACCGACGATTCCAACAGAGAAAACACAACGACACCCGGGCACAAATATATTAATTTCAATTATTCTCGAATGACCGGCCGTTCATGTGCAAACGATTTGCATTTCAATTAGTATAATTATCCACTGTGTGTAGTGATCCATTTGGTCTTTCCTGCTCCCTTTTCAGTCCACATCGCCTTTCCTTTGTATGCCAAGCCGTCATATCGGTTTAGCCCACCATGGGATCTTCCCTATCATTGTTAGTAAACAAAATCTTCTGTTGTTTGTTATGCATTTCTGTGATTATTTAGTTAGTTAGTAAATAAATGATTAAGCCAATTGGTGTACGGATGATTCATGGTGTAGGCTGGGTTCATGCAGATAACCAAGAATTCTACAACGTTTGAAATGAGACTGACGTAAGGTAAAGAATAATTAATAAATAGATGACTAATTGATCAGATATTACAATATCTGAGGAGTTATATTTGGAAAACTTGGTCATCTGAATATTTTCCGTGGTGCCCCGAGTTCCTAGTTAATTACATTTACATGATTAGTTTAATCACGTAATAATAACTACAGAGAATTGATTTGATAAAATAAGTCTTCACCTTTAATGATACTAAAGACACAATGTTAGTTAGTTGTTGATGTGGACACCAAGGAGCTCTTGAAGCTCTCAACCTGCTCCACTACAGCCCGTCGATGAGAGTGCTCAGTCCTCCTTTTCCTGTAGTCCACAATGATCTCCTTTGTCTTGATCACGTTGAGGGGGAGGTTGTTGTCCTGGCACCACATGTCTCTTCGTTGTCCGTGATCAGGCCTACCACTGTTGTGTCATCGGCAAACTTAATGATGTTGTTGGAGTCATGCCTGGCCGTGCAGTCATTAGTGAACAGAGAGTTCAAGAGGGGACTGAGCACGCACCTCTGAGGGGCCCCCGTGATGAGGATCAGCATGGCGGATGTGTTGTTACCCACCCTTACCACCTGGGGGTGGCCTGTCAGGAAGTCCAGGATCCAGTTGCAGAGGGAGGTGTTTAGTCCCAGGGTCCTTAGCTTAGTGATGAGCTTTGAGCGCACTATGGTGTTGATCGCTGAGCACCCTCGTAAAACTGACTGTCCTACCGATCCTCGATTTCGGCGATGTCATTTACAAAATAGCCTCCAACACACTGGATGCAGTCTATCACAGTGCCATCCGTTTTGTCACCAAAGCCCCATATACTACCCACCACTGCGACCTGTACGCTCTCGTTGGCTAAGTTTCGCTCCATACTCATCGCAAAACCCACTGGCTCCAGGTCATCTACAAGTCTTTGCCAGGTAAAGCCCCTCCTTATCTCAGCTAACTGGTCACCATAGCAGCACCCACCCGCAGCACGCGCTCCCGCAGGTATATGTCACTGGTCACCCCCAAAGCCAATTCCTCATTTGGCCGCCTTTCCTTACAGTTCTCTGCTACTGGAACGAACTGCAAAAATCACTGAAGCTGGAGACTCATATCTCCCTCACTAACTTTAAGCACCAGCTGTTAGAGCAGATCATTGCACCTGTACATAGCCCATTTGTAAATAGCCCATCCAACTACCTCATCCCCATACTGCATTTATTTATTTATCTTGCTCCTTTGCACCCCAGTATCTCTACTTGCACATCTATCACTCCAGTGTTTAATAGCTATATTGCAATTACTTTGCCACCATGGCCTATTTATTGCCTTACCTTATCTAACCTCATTTGCACACACCGTATATAGACTTTTTCTACTATATTATTGACTGTATGTTTGTTTATTCCAAGTGTAACTCTGTGTTGTTGTATGTGTCGAACTGTTTTGATTTATCTTGGCCTAGGTCGCAGTTGTAAATTAGAACTTGTTCTCAACTAGCCTACCTGGTGAAGTAAAGGTGAAATATATATATTTTTTTAAATCTGTCTTTCATCAGACAGACAGACAGACAGACACACACACACACTCTCTCTCTCTCTCCCCAACTCTCTCAGTCGCTCTCTCTCTTGCTCTCTCCTCTGCTTTCTATTCTCCAGCTTCTCATCCTTACTCCTTTAAAGTTAGTCTCTCATTCCAGGGAGGATTGGAGCGCAAGTGAAGCGGATCACAGCCAACAGGTCACATTCAACATACATCCTTCTATACCTCTCACTCTATTAATCACCTATTGCCTCTCTCTTCCCCTCCTTCCAACATTTCAGCCACACTTCCATTATATCAACCTCTCCCTCTTCCTCTCTCTCTGTCTGTGGCATTGGGAGGGGTTTCTACAATAAAATAATCAAAGCATGATACTGAAACAATGAGAACTGTCAGCAGATGTCCCGCTATTTATCCCACCCATTTAAACTAAACTATAATTTTGGTTATGTGTATTAAGTCATTTGGCAAGCATCTTCGCCCACTTCTCCAGTGGTTCAAACTGCAGAGAAAAGAGAAGGAAAAAATAGCCACGAGCTATTGTTCCTGAAGAATGTCTCTGAGGGCATATTAAGGCATGTTTCCGGGGCCTCCTTGCAAGGAGGGCCCCTCTTTTAACCAAAGTCCTCCCACCTTGAGAGGATTTGTGTGTGTGTGTGTGTGTGTGTGTGTGTGTGTGTGTGTGTGTGTGTGTGTGTGTGTGCTGCGTGCGTGTGTGCGTGCGTGCGGGCCCCTCACGTGCTCTCTCTCCCCAGTATGGCACCCTGCAGAGAGTGTCACAATGGGGAGCAAATCAAAACTCAATTTGATACTAATCCGTCTAATTGAGGTGCCAGATCCTAAGGTAGATGTTTTCTTTGATCTAGGAAGAGGAATGGGGTGGAGGGGTAAAGATTAGGACTGCTTAAGCTATTTACGTGCCATAGAGAGAAAGCGGACTTTCCTTCATTCCCATGTTCTTTCTATTCTTCCTCATACTTTCCTCTCTTTTTTTCTTCAAAACTTGAGGACAAGGTGGGAGGAGGTGCAAGAGGTGGCGTGGCAGCCAATGGCGAAATGTGTTACAGCAACCTCACACAGATGCACATGCACATGCACACGCACACACATACAATGCCTTCAGAGTATTCATACCCCTTGACTTATTCTCAATGTTGTAAAAAGTACAATGACTCAATCGTCATACTTGAATAAAAGTAAAGATACCTTAAAATAATTGAAAAGTAAAAGTGAAAGTCACCCAGTAAAATACTACTTGAGTAAAAGTCTAAAAGTGTTGGTTTTAAATATACTTAAGTATCAAAAGTAAATGGAACTGCTAAAATGTACTTGTGTCAAAAATAAAAGTATAAATCATTTCAAATTCCTTATATGCAAGTCAGACAGCACCATTTTATTTTTTATTTTTTTATTTACGGATAGCCAGGGGCACACTAACACAGAGACATAATTTACAAAAGAAGCATTTATGTTTAGTGAGTCCAACAGGTCAGAGGTAGTAGGCATAACTAGGGATGTTCTCTTGATAAGTGTGTTAATTGTAACATTTTCCTGTCAAAATGTAACGAGTACTTTTGGGTGTCAGGGAAAATGTATGGAGTAAAAAGTACATTATTTTCTTTAGGAATGTAGTGAACTAAAAGTAAAAGTTGCCAAAAATATAAATTTCAAAGTAAAGTACAGATTACTTAGGAAGGCATATTAAATTTAAATTTGTTCTTAGCCTAGTGGTTAGAGTGTTGGACTATTAACCGAAAGGTTGCAAGATTGAATCCCCAAGCTGACACTGTAAAAATCTGTCGTTCTACCCCTGAAAAATGAAGTTAACCCACTGTTCCGTCATTGTAAATAAGAATTTGTTCTTAACTGACTTGCATAGTTAAATAAAGGTAAAATATAAAAAGGTGTTTTTGCTTAAGTACTTTACACAACTGCTAATTCCACATTTTGTTGTGTTTACAGCCGGAATTCAAAATGGATTAATAGATTTTTCCCTCACCCATCTACGCACAATACCCCATAACGACAAAGTGAAAACGTGTTTTTAGAAATTTTTGCAAATGTATTGAAAATGAAATACAGAAATATATAATTTACTGTACATGAGTATTCACACCCGAGTCAACACATGTTAACCCTTACGGATTAGTGGGACGCTAGCGTTCCATCTGGCCAACGTCCGGTGAAATTGCAGAGCGTAAAATTCATAATATTAAACATCCATGAAAATACAAGTGTTATACATCAGTTAAAAGCTTAACTTCTTGTTAATCCAGCCGCTTTGTCAGATATCAAAAAGGCTTTATGGCGAAAGCATACCATGCAATTATCTGAGGACAGTGCCCAGCACAAAACAGCATTAAAAACATTTTCCAACCAAACAGAGTCGTCACGAAAGTCAGAAATAGCGATATAATAAATCACTTACCTTCGAAGATCTTCCTCTGTTTGCAATCCAAAGGGTCCCAGCTACATCACAAATGGCAGTTTTGTTTGATAAAGTTCTTCTTTATATCCCAGAAAAGTCTGTTTAGTTGGCGCGCTTCATTCAATAATCCACCGGTTTCCCTCGTTCAAAATGTATCCAAAATGAATCCCAAACTTTACCAATAAACTTCGTCCAAACAATTCAAACAACGTTTCTAAACAATCCTCAGGTACCCTAATATGTAAATAAATGGAGATAAATAAAGAAGTGCGCGCCCTCACTGGAACTCGCTACAAACACTACAGCCAAAATGGGAGCCACTTAGAAAAATTACAAATTCTAGATAATTTTTCAAAAAACAAGCCTGAAAAGCTTTCTAAAGACTGTAGACATCTAGTGGAAGCCCTAGGAACTGCAATCTGGGAGGATTTCCTTTTATATTCCCATAGACAGCCATTGTAATCAGTATTGAGCTCAAATTTCTTTGGGATGGATTGCCCTTGTGTTTTCGCCTGCCATATCCGTTCTGTTATACTCACAGACATTATTTTAACAGTTTTCTAAACTTTAGTGTTTTCTATCCAATACTACCATGCATATGCATATCCTAGCTTCTGGGCCTGAGTAACAGGCAGTTTACTTTGGGCACCTCAGTCATCTAAACTTCCGAATACTGCCCCCTACCCTTAAGAAGTTAAAATCACCGGGTAGGTCTCTAAGCACTTTGCACACCTAGATTGTACAATATTTGCAATATTTGCATGTTATTATAAAAAAAAAAATTCAAGCTCTTTTCAAGATGGTTGTTGATCATTGCTAGAAAGCCATTTTAAATTCTTGCATTGGATTTTCAAGCACATTTCAGTCAAAACTGTAACTAGGCCACTCAGGGACTCAATCTCATCTTGGTTAGCAACTCCTGTGTATATTTGGCCTTTTGCTTTAGTTTGTTGTCCTTGAATCTGTGGGAGACAGATTCCTTGAAGTGAATCTGTTTCCCACTCTCTGTTGGAAATCAGACTGAAACAGGTTTTCCTCTAAGATTTTGCCTGTGCTTACCTCTATTCCATTTATTTTAATCCTAAAAAACTCCTTAGTCCTTGCCAATGACAAGCATACCCATAACATGATGCAGCCACCACTATGCTTGAACATATGAAGAGTAGTACTCAGCGATGTGTTGTGTTGGAATTGCCCCAAACATATCAGTTTTTTGCAGTTTTACTTTAGTGCCATGCAAACAGGATGCATTTGGAATATGTTTCTCTTTACAGGCTTCCTTCTTTTCACTGTCATTTAGATAAGTATTGTGGAGTAACTACAATGTTTATCCATGCTCAGTTTTCTCCTATCACAGCCATTAAACTCTGTAACTGATTTAAAGTCACAATTGGCCTCATGGTGATATCCCTGAGCAGTTTCCTTCATTTCCGGCATCTGAATTAGGAGGTACTCCTGTATCTTTGTAATGACGGGATGTATTGATACACCATACACAATGTATTGTATAACTTCACCATGCTCAAACTAATATCTGCTTTGAATTTTTTACCCATCTACCAATAGGTTCCCTTCTTTGCGAGGCATTGGAAAACCTCCCTGGTCTTCGTGGTTGTCTCTGTGTTTGAAATTCACTGCTTGACTGAGGGACCTTATAGATAATTGTATGTGTGGGGTACAGAGATGAGGTAGTCATTAAAAAATCATGTTAAACACTATTCTTGCACACAAAGTTAGTCCATTCAACTTATTATGTGACTTGTTAAGCACATTTCTACTCCTGAATTTATTTAGGCTTGCCCTAACAAATGGGTTGAATACTTATTTTCTCAAAGCATTTCAGCTTTTAATTGTTTTATTCATTTTCAAGAATTTCTAAAAACATAATTCCAGTTTGACATTATGGGGTATTGTGTATAGGCCAGTAACACAAAATCTAAATTGAATCCATTTTAATTTCACAAAATGTTGAAAAAGTGAACAGGTCTGAATCTTTCTCAAGGCACTGTAACTTTAATAATACTGTCAAGCTAAATAATTTATTCCAGGATGTCTATTAAGCCTGTAAGACTCCACATGTCACAAGTGCACGGCCTCTGTGTGCTGAACATAACAGAGGTTGTGATTGATTTAAAGCTCAGTTTATTCCCGATACTCTAATTGAAAAGTAGGTTTTCAATTTATCACAGTGTGATACTGCCTCAAAATAGATTTGAGTCAATGGGAGGATCAGGCTGATGGGAGCATGTGAGACAGAAAGGTGAAAATGGCCAAACCGTCCTCAATCACTGGTCAGCTCTGAGCTTGACAAGCTGTTTAAACAATTCCACCATGTTCTCTGTGAAGCCCCATTGCACATGCTTTAACATCAACTGTATTGATTATGTCGTTGGGCAAGCAGTACTGTCCAGCCCTAGAGGTTTGTGGGATTTTTATTTAACCAGGTAAGTTGACTGAGAACAGAATCTAATTTACAGCAACGACCTGGGGAACCGTTACAGGGGAGAGGAGGATGAATGAGCCAATTGTAAATTGGGGTTTATTAGGTCACCATGATGGTATGTATGAGGGACAGATTAGGAATTTAGGAGAATAGGACAAACACCCCTACTCTTACAATAAGTGCCATGGGATCTTTAGTGACCACAAGAGAGTCAGAACACCCATTTAACATCCCATCCAAAATCACTGCCCAGGGCATTTTTTTTTAGACCAGAGGAAAGGGTGCCTCCTACTGGCACTCCAACACCACTTCCAGCAGCAGCTGGTCTCCCATCCAGGGACTGACCTGGACCAACACTGCTTAGCCTCAGAAACAAACCAGCAGTGGGATGCAGGCTGGTATGCTGCTAGGTTAGTGAGAGTATGTGAGACAGAAAGGTGAAAATGGCCGAACTGTCCTTACAGTTCTCTCTCTCAATCACTGGTCAGCTCTGAGCTTGACAGGATGTTTAAACAATTCCACCATGTTCTCTGTGCAGCCCCATTGCACACACTTTAATGTCAACTGTATTGTGTTGGTGTCATGCAACCCAACAGATGTACAGGTTTGTGAGGTCCTACAGTGAATGTGATTTACTCGGTTCTATTCTGAGTCTGTCTGATAGGTCAGCAGTTGGGTCAGGTTGGTCCCTGACTCTGTTCCAGGGATGACTGGGGATGTGTGGACAGGGCACTGCCAGCAAATAGGCAGCCGGACTGGGCATGGGGCCACCACGATCTGCCGCTGCCCTCCCCACAGCACCATGGGGCCTAGACTGAGCACGAGTCACACTGTTAAGGAGCTTATCGCTCTGAGACAATGGAGGACTGATCTTCTGAGACAGTGAAAGCATATATACTAATGGTCAAGCATGACCACATGGGCAGAGAATGTTTAGGTCCAGGTGTCTTCGTCAAGTCAGTGACACACACATACACACACCCACACACAAATGCATGCACAAGCACACACATACACACACTTGCACACACATACACGCAAATGCATGCACGTACTCACACGTGCACGTGCACAAACAACATGTACAACACGAAAGGCTGATAAATGACAAAGAAATCGATAACAAAAACATTGTTCAAGCTGTTTTGTTAGACTTCAGTGCAGCTTTTGACATTATCAATCCTAATCTGCTGCTGGAAAAACTCATGGGTTATAGATTTGCATCCCTGCTGTATCGTGGATCGACACGATCGACACGACATAACACAGACAGTATTTTTTAATGGAAGCATCTCCAACATAATCCAGGTAGAGTCAGGCATTCCCCAGGGTAGCTGTCTACCCCCCTTACTTTTTTCAATCTTTACTAATGACCTGCCACTGGCACTGAGTAAAGCCTATGTGTCTATGTATGCTGATGACTCAACATTATACACTTAACTACCATACCAAGTGAAATCACTGCAACACTGAACAAAGAGCTGCAGTCAGTTTAAAAATGGGTGGGAAGTAATAAGATAGTTTTAAATATTTCAAAAACTAAATGCATTGTATTTGGGACAAGTCATTCACTAAAACCTAAACCTCAACGAAATATTGTAATGAATCATGTGGAAATTAAGCAAGTTGAGGAGACTAAACTGCTTGGTGTAACCCTAGATTGTAAACTGTCATGGTGGTCAAACATATTGATTCAACAGCGGCTAAGATGTCATTTGCCCATGTCCCTCTTTGTGTATGTATGGTCAAGTGCCACAAAGAGGGACATAGGCAAATTACAGTTGGCCCAGAACAGAGCAGCACGGCTGGCCCTTAAATGTACATGTAGAGCTACATCAATGACATGTATGTCAATCTCTCCTGGCTCAAAGTAGAGGATATATTGACTGCATCACTACTTGTCTTTGTGAGGTTTCGACATGTTGAAAGCACCAAGCTGTCTGTTCAAACGACTAGCACACAGCTCAGACGCCCATGTATACCCTACACTACATGCCACCAGGGTCTCTTCACAGTCCAGAACAGACTCTGGAAAATGCACAGTACTACACAGAGCCATGGCTACATGTAGCTCAACTCCACATCAAGTAAATCATGGAAGCAGTCAAATCTGATCAATTGATTAAACTACACCTTATCGAACAACTTCGGACTGTGAAGAGACACACATACAGGCACACACACATGCATACGCACACAAGATAGCACACACACTCTACACACATATGTGATATTGGTGATGGTGTGTGTGATATGGTGATATTATAAATGTTGTGTACTGTTTTGGCAGCAGCTAAAGGGGATCCTTAATAAATTAAAATACAAATTCACACACATTGCAGTGAAGAGGAGCTCCTGTTTCAATGTGGCAGCATTCCTCCTGTTCCGACGGGTGTCCTGACAATAAGGGTAGTGTTTGCATCAGAAAGAAATGTGCTGTGCTGCTCACCTTAAGGCCAGAGGCCATGCATTCACTCACTCTGTCTTTTTCCTTTGTTTCTGCCATTGTCAGGAGTGTGACAGTGCCCTCCGTCTGTCATGGCATGGAACTACACAATATTCACCCCTTGTCTCTCTGCACATAATAACGAAAATAACTATGTTCATTTCAACCACAATTGGACCTGAAACGTACAGCACAGTATATTTATTCCAACAACTGGAGAATATTTTTTTAAAGTGATAATTCAGTCCTAGTAGGCTGGGCTGGCTGTGTGTGTGTGTCTGCCCCAAGGCGGGTGTATCTGTGTTTGGCTGTGCAAGAGGCGAATGCCCCCAGGGATCCAGGGCTTTCCCATAGTGAGAATCCCCATCCTGGGTGTATATTTAACCATGGGATCACCTCTCTCATGGCTCTATTTATCTCCCCCATAATCCATGCTGTATGTTCACTCTGTTGGTTTACTCTGGGGGCATCCATGGTAACTGGTACGGAGTGCAGGCCTATGTAACTGGTACGGAGTGCAGGCCTAATCTACTCCCTTATCTGTGGTTTCTTTATCTCCCACTGAGGGCCAGAGCCACAGCAATAACCAACCCCTTAATACCCCTTAAGTGTGTGTTTTCTCATCTCAAATCTCCTTCTCCTCTCCTGAGTGTGGCGGTAGGTAAGGAGAGGGAAGGAGAGTTGAGGGGGGTTTGGTTACGCTGGAATGCCAAGCGAGCTCCGGCTGCTCTGGTTCTGGTCAATCCACTCTACCATGACCGGAAAAATGAGCGATAAGAACATATGCATAAACATCTCTCTCTTTTTATCTCTCTCTCTCTCTCTCTCTCTCTCTCTCTCTCTCTCTCTCTCTCTCTCTCTCTCCCTCTCTCTCTCCCTCTCCCTCTCCCTCTCTCTCTCTCTCTCCCTCTCCCTCTCTCTCTCTCCCTCTCCCTCTCTCCCTCTCTCTCCCTCTCTCTCCCTCTCTCTCCCTCTCTCTCCCTCTCTCTCGTACTTTTCCATCCACTGACAAAGCCCTGGATGGAGAGAGAGTACGATAGTGAGAGAGAGGGTGGGGAAGAGAAAGGGAGGAAGAGAGTGTCTAAGGGACGGGAGAGGGAAGTCTTAGAGATTACATAATGCTGTGAGTCTGCAGTCTGTGTGCCGGATTGTTCATTGTCTTGTCTAATTGCCCTGATTCACACCACGTAACTAGTGCACTACATCCCTATGACACAATGAATATACAATGACCAAGCAATGTAAGTGAAGTCACCAGTCTGAGTGGATGTACAATAAGCAACAACTACACATCATTATACTAAGTTAGCCAGTCATTAACCTCTCTTCACTCTATGACTGAGGTTCTCCACACCCTAGTGTCCAGGTTCTTGTGAGGTTGGAGAGGATAGAGTATTTGGAAACTATTTCTTTGTGTGTGTAATCAAACTGGCCCAGAGTAACCCAAAGACAACTGGAGAGCATAAATCAATAGTTGTGACTTGGACTGCGTGCTAATGATAGGAATAGATTTCATCATGGCTAAAAGTTTTAATGACAAAAATCTGATATCTGAACAACTGAAAATGGCATAATGTGATTTCTGGTGGATGATCAAGTTGTCAATCTAACCAAACAGTCCTGATCACTGAACATTAGAACAAGGGTTCTACATGGAACCTAAAAATGTCCTACCTGGAACCAAAGAGGTTCCTCAAAGAGTTCTCCAATGCTTATGGGGACAGCCAAATCACCCTTTTAGGTTCTAGATAGCACCTTTTTTTTCTAAGAGCGTACATCCCCTGAAACTGTCACGCCCACTTCACATAGTCATTTGCCATTTGCTGGTGTTGACTAAAGCTTTTACTATCAATTAAAACAGTCCTTGATATACAGGATTCCATCTAACAGTGTGAGGTAAACGAAAAATGAAAAATAGCCAAGCAGGCCAGGTGTCCTGTTACCCGGCTCTGGTTTCATACAGAGAGGGAATAAATATGTCGGTGTTGAAAGAATCACACAATTTATATGTTGAGAGCCTGTCAAACCCTGTCTGATGCTCTTAACCTCTCCCAGATGTCAGAGAAGAGGGGGAGATGAGTGGAGGGGGAGAGAGGGGAGTGTGGAGAGGGAGGGCAAGGGGGGGGGGTAGAGAGAGGGAGCGGGGAACGGGAGTGGAGTGGAGTGCAAGAGTGGGGAGAGGGAGATGGGTGAGCGATATCTGGGTAACTCCTAAGCCCCTGGAAGAGGAAAGCAGGGTAGGTGGGCTTTCCTTGGAAGGTGGTTGTAGGGTGACATGCTCCAGGTGTGTATGCGTGTTTGGTTCCTAAGAGTTAACTACACCCCAGGGAGATATCAGAGGTACCCATGAGCCCAGAGGCTCCAGAGAGCCTCACAGGAACAACATTGATCGAGAAAAAGTCCTATAGCTCCATTGGGGTCCGTTCACCCACAACTTAAAGAGGACATGACACAGCGAAAGTGAGAGGAAGCCTGTGACGTAGAAGTCCGTCACTGGCCGCGGGCAGCATTTGGTTCTTTAACGCACACACATATTCATCACTCCTCCCTGCGCAATTATACCATAAGTTAACAATGTGGGTCGACACACAAATTAACTTCTGTCTTGGTGCAGGCATTTCACACTTGTCAATGTTCATATTTGAGAGATACAATAAGTATTATACTTATCAATGTTGTGGATGAGCGCATTGTTTGTTTGTTCTGTTCCTCTCTCTCCATCTCTGTAGCTTCCGGGTATGCTGGAAAAGGACCCGAGCTAAGGGAATTGGGTTGGCTTTATAGTGCCTGTCCCAAATGGCTCATTAATGCATATGGGCATATTGAAAGATATTGTCAGTAGTGATGTAATGTTGTAAATGTTATGTTGTGATATTGTTTAAAACCGTGTTGCAATGTATATCCTTTAGTATGTTTAGTTCATGGAAAATGTAGGTTTGTATTGTTAATTGATTAATTAATTAGGGTTAATTGTTCTGAGGGGAGGGGCTAGCCCTACAAAAGGAGCCTCTCTCCAGTCTCTAAGGAAGGCATTTTTTGGATTGAGCTGTGGATGGGGCAGCATTGTTTTTAAGCTGTCCCATAAGGTAGACGTTGATGGCAGTACTGTTGTTTTTTGTTCCGGAATCACTTGTAAATAAACACCTTTGCACAGAAGAACTTTTGCGGCTCCGCCATCTTTTTATTTTGATAGAGGTTAGGTTATCCAGTTTAGCCTTCTGGCCTACTCTACGTGACATATGGTGGCAATGGTGGGATGGCGTACCACAAATCAGTGAATTCCAACAAGAGGTAAAGGAAAGCGTACAGGATTGCGTTCTCAGCAACAGCAGCAACTGTCAGACAAGGTACCTGAAGTTGAACCGGGGTGGAATACCATGGAATCGTCTGGAGAAGAAGAGGTCAAGTATGAGAAACTAGGAGCCCGACCGCGGGGCCAAAGACAACCAGAACTGGGTGAGCTGCTGACTGAAGGAGCAGTTGGGGGACCAGAACCACACCCAACCATGGTAACCCTTTTTCAGCAACTTTTCACCTGCCTTGAGAGGAGGGACGAAGACCTCAAGCAGGAGTTACGTGGCCTACGCCAATCTATCCTCACAGCTCCCCACCAGGCGGAACTCGTCAGTGAGAGCCCAAGATTGGGTCTTCCAACACCAGGACGACAAAGGCTCGATGCAGCAGGGACTTCAACTCCACAGCAGGCACCCCAAGCAGTAATGAGGCCAGCACCAGGAGACCAGTCCAGCAGTGTTAACGTCCATCTTCCAGCATTCCTGACGAAGGAGCCAAAGATGCCCTCATACCAGCAGGGGGAGGACATTGAAAACTACCTGCTGAGGTTTGAGCGCATGGCTAAGACGTGGCAGTGGCCTGAGGTAGAGTGGGCCTGCAGGCTTGTCCCATTGCTCACAGGCAAGGCCTTAGAGGCTTACACAGCAATGGATGAGGGGCTGGCCAATGTCTACAAGGGCTTGAAGGAAGCGCTGCTGGTGAAGTTTGACATCTCACAGGAAACCTACCGTCAACGCTTCAGAGCTGCATCAACACCATCGGGTGAGTCACCGACAGAGACGTACCACCGCCTCAAGGGTCTCTACCGACGATGGGTTCGACCGGGGGAGAAGACACAGGACGAAATCGGGGAGGTCATCATTCTCGAGCAACTTCTACAAGTTCTACCACACGACATTCGAACCTGGGTCCGAATGTTTTTTAAGCTGTCCCATAAGGTAGACGTTGATGGCAGTACTGTTGTTTTTTGTTCCGGAATCACTTGTAAATAAACACCTTTGCACAGAAGAACTTTTGCGGCTCCGCCATCTTTTTATTTTGATAGAGGTTAGGTTATCCAGTTTAGCCTTCTGGCCTACTCTACGTGACAAAGCCAATGCGACAGGAAGAAGTAACCAGGGGTAACAGATATGTTTTTGCTATAAAATAAAATAAACTATGGACACAGCTATGGACACAGCACAGCTGCTTAGAGCCTAAAGATGGAGGGATGGAGTGAGAGGGTCAGTGAAGGAACAGGAACAAGAAAGACAGAAACAGAGGGCAAGGGGATGAGGTGATTGCAGACTGTAGCAGATGTCACCAAACAAACACAGGAAGAACCAAGTGAATTGCACAGCGGAGAAGATACGGTGGGATTCGAAATGGTCAGTTATCTGTTTATTAACTTGGCTTTCGAAGACTTTAGATAGGCAAGGCAGGACGGATATAGGTCTGTAACAGTTTGGGTCTAGGGTGTCACCCCCTTTGAAGAGGGGGATGACCGCGGCAGCTTTCCAATCTTTAGGGATCTCGGACGATACGAAAGAGAGTTTGAACAGGCTGCTAATAGAGGTTGCAACAATGGCGGCGGATAGTTTTAGAAAGAGAGGGTCCAGATTGTCTAGCCCAGCTGATTTGTACGGGTCCAGGTTTTGAAGCTCTTTCAGAACATCGGCTGTCTGGATTTGGGTGAAGGAGAAGCTGGGAAGGCTTGGGCGAGTAGCTGCGGGGTGGGCAGAGCTGTTGGCCGGGTTGGAGTAGCCAGGAGGAAGGCATGGCCAGCCGTTGAGAAATGCTTTTTGAAATGTTCGATTATCATGGATTTATCAGTGGTGACCGTGTTACCTAGCCTCAGTGCAGTGGGCAGCTGGGAGGAGGTGCTCTTGTTCTCCATGGACTTTACAGTGTCCCAAAACTTTTTGGAGTTATAGCTGCAGGATGCGAATTTCTACATGAAAAAGCTAGCCTTTGCTTTCCTGACTGACTGCTTGTATTGGTTCCTGACTCCCCTGAACAGTTGCATATCGAGGGGACTATTCGATGCTATTGCAGTCCGCCACAGGATGTTTTTGTGCTGGTCAAGGGCAGTCAGGTCTGGAGTGAACCAAGGGCTATATCTGTACTTAGTTTTGCATTTTTTGAATGGGGCAAGCTTATCTAAGAGGACATTACTTTTAAAGAATGACCAGGCATCCTCGACTGACTGGATGAGGTCAATATCCTTCCAGGATATCCGGGCCAGGTCGATTAGAAAGGCCTGCTCACAGAAGTGTTTTAGGGAGCGTTTGACAGTGATGAGGGGTGGTCGTTTGACCGCAGACCCAATGCGGATACAGGCAATGAGGCAGTGATCGCTGAGATGCTGATTGAAAACAGTGGAGGTGTATTTGGAGGGCAAGTTGGTCAGGATAATGTCTATGAGGGTGCCCATGTTTACGGATTTAGGGTTGTACCTGGTGGGTTCTTTGATGATTTTTGATCAGTTCACAAATGGTGTCCAGGGCACAGCTGGGAGCGGAAGGGGGTCGATAGCAGGTGGCAACAGTGAGAGACTTATTTCTGGAGAGGTTAATTTTAGAATTAGAAGTTCAAACTGTTTGGGCATAGACCTGGAAGGTATGACAGAACTTTGCAGGCTCTCTCTGCAGTAGATTGCAATTCCACCCCCTTTGGCAGTTCTATCTTGGCGGAAAATGGTGTAGTTGGGTATGGAAATCTCAGAATTGTTGGTGGCCTTCCTAATCCAGGATTCAGACACGGCAAGGACATCAGGGTTGGCGGAGTGTGCTAAAGCAGTGAGTAAAACTGTCATGGCTGGCTGAAGGACTGGACCAAGGTGCAGCATGGTTAGCATACATTTTCTTTATTTAAAAATGACGCCGACAAAACAAAGAACAAAACCAAACTGTGAAGCTTTGGGCTATGTGCCCTGAACAAAGTCAAAATGAACTTCCCACAAAACAGGTGGGGGAAAAGGGTACCTAAGTATGGTTCTCAATCCGAGACAACGATAGACAGCTGTCCCTGATTGAGAACCATACCAGGCCAAGACATAGAAATACATAGAAATATTTTGTATTTCTATGTCTTGGCCTGGTATGGTTCTCAATCAGGGACAGCTGTCTATCGTTGTCTCTGATTGAGAACCATACATAGAAAAAAGGACATAGAATTCCCACGCTAGTCACACCCTGGCCTAACCAAAATAGAGAATAAAAAACTTCTCTATGGCCAGGGCGTGACAAAAACAAACTTAGGGAGGAGGCGTCTGATGTTGCATGAAACCAAGGCTTTTTCGATCACAGAAGTCAACAAATGAGGGTGGACGTTGACGTTCCAGGAACCCGCAGAGAGCAATGTGGTCTGCTAAACAAGGCATAATTTCAATTAGCTCTATTTTCCTTACAGGCCTCTGCTGGAATGTAATTTAAGGATTAGAAGAAGGCATTGTGTCTTTCATAGAGTACATAATGAACACATGGTATAAGACATTTGAGTGACAATCGTTACAGTATGAGGCGCCCTAAATGTAAGACTATGGATATTAGATATATCATCATAAACGGTATAATAATTCCATAATTCTATTGTAGTGACCCTTAGGTAAAATAGTTACAATCTCCCCCAAGTGGGTAATTGGAGCATTGGTTAGCGAGTTTGCCTATGGGCTGGGAGACCCACATAGAGTGTTGCACTGTCACCGTTCGCTACAATCTATATAACATATTCTCATTCACATACGAGGTTAATTTAGATCACTCTGTTGCTTTAGACCATCTCCAGTGTTGTGGATATTACATCCATCAAGCCTAACACCTGTGAAACGTGTCTATCATCCTATTTCCCTGTACTAACAAAATACAGTCAGACAAGATAAGCATGCAGGACAAATAAGCATTTTTTTATTTTTACAAAACGTTAATTTCTAAGCTCTGCTGGGATTGTTGTCCAACATGTGGTTCAAAATAGTTAATTCTGTCATTTTTCGTTTAGTACAGTTTAAGATAGCAAAAACAATATAAATTGAAGCACCAGGAAATCAATATTTCACTCAAGGGGGGTTTTCTGTCAGTGCAGCTGCCAAATCAAACGTTGTTTGACAGAACTGAACACCAATGAAAAGAGACTGATGTGTTTTCTTTCCATGGTAAAACACAGAGTGAAAGAGAGCTGGGCCATTCATTAAACTTGTGCTTTTGAAAATATGCATCATACAGAATCAAGCTGAAATAATGAAACACTGCTCTGTATCTATGACATCAAATCAGAGTATATTGGTCACATACACGTCTTCAGCAGAAGTTGTTGTGTTTCTAGCTTCGACAGTGCAGTAATATCTAACAAATAATATCTAATAATTTCACATATACCTAATACATACAAATCTAAGTAAAGGAATGGAATTAAGAATACAGTATATAAATATATGGACGAGCAATGTCAGAGCGGCATAGACGAAGATACTGTATAATAGTATAGAATGGAGTATATACATATGAGATAGCAGCTGTTTATCAGTCTCTCGGTCCCGGCTTTGATGTAGCTGTACTGACCTCGCCTTCTGGATGATAGCGGGGTGAACTGGCAGTGGCTGTTGTCCTTGATTATCTTTTTGTCCTTCCTGTGACATCGGGTGCTGTAGGTGTCCTGGAGGGCAGGTAGTTTGCCCCGGTGATGCATTGGGAAGACTGCATCACCCTCTGGAGAGCCCTGTGGGTACGGGTGATGCAGTTGCCGTACCAGGTGATGATACAGCCCAACAGGATGCTCTCAATTGTGCATCTGTAAAAGTTTGTGAGGGTTTTAGGTGCCAAGACAAATTTCTTCAGCCTCCTGAGGTTGCGCCTTCTTCACAACACTGTCTGTGTGGGTGGACCATTTCAGCTTGTCAGTGATGTGTACACCAAGGAACTTAAAGCTTTCCACCTTCTCCACTGCAAACCCATCGATGTGGATGTGGGGTGCTCCCTCGGCTGTTTCCTGAAGTGCACGATCATCTCCTTTGTTTTGTTGACATTGAGTGAGAGGTTATTTTCCTGGCACCACACTCCCAGCGCCCTCACGTCCTCCCTGTAGGCTGTCTCATCATTGTTGGTAATCAAGCCTACTACTGTTTTGTCATCTGCAAACTTGATGATTGAGTAGGAGGCGTGCTTGGCCACGCAGTCATGGGTGAACAGGGAGTACAGGAGGGAGCTGAGCCTTCACCACCTGGGGGCATCCCTTTAAAGAAGTCCAGGACCGAGTTGCACAGGGCGGTGTTCAGACCCAGGGCCTCGAGCTTAATGATGAGCTTGGAGGGTACCATGATTTTGAATGCTGAGCTATAGTCAATGAACAGCAATCTTACATAGGTATTTCTCTTGTCCAGTTGGGATAGGGCAGTGTGCAGTGTGATGGCGATTGCATCGTCTGTAGATCTATTGGGGCAGTAAGCAAGTTGGGTCTAGTGTGACAGGTAAGGTAGAGGTGATATGATCCTTGACTAGATTCTCAAAGCACTTCATGATGACAGAAGTGAGTGCTACGGGGCGATAGTCAACGCATTCAGTTACCTTTGCTTTCTTGGGTACAAAAACAATGGTGGCCATCTTGAAGCATGTGGGGACAGCTGACTTGGATAGGGAGAGATTGAATATGTCTGTAAACACACCAGGCAGTTGGTCTGCGGATGCTCTGATGCGGCTAGGGATGCAGTCTGGGCCGGCAGCCTTGCGAGGGTTAACACGCTTAACCTTTTCACACGTACCAACAAATGGGTGTGATCCTTCTACAGTGGTCCCTGCCGTGTACGATCAAACCGGTTTGATTAGAAAGCTTATGTAGAATGTCCAGTTTCGATTGATGCAATAGTCAGCATTTGAGCTAGCCACATTGTGAAAGAAAATGTGAAAAAAAACGCAGTCCTTACAAAGTTATGTCCTGAATGTGTCCAGTTTTTTTTGGGATGCAATGTTCAGACATTCACTGAAACAGCGACAGCATACACAGTCATCCAAATGGGAAAAATTGTAGGCTACTAGCGCTAACTGAGGAAAGGTTGACGTAACACAAGTGGTCATATTTAGAGAACTCTCGGCTGACAGAAACTACAAAATAAATTAGCTAATAGAAATGACTATTTATAAATCATCACATCACGGTTGAGCTCAACATTCATTGAAATAATGGAGTAAAACACTTTTCTAGAAATCAAAACTATTCCGTCGATGGGAAGTTTGTGTGTGCGCCGCCATGTTTGTTTTTTCACGTCAACCAAAGAAAATAATAGGCCTGTTTGCAGTATGCATGTTGAAGGGGGTGTGCCGTCTACGATCATTCACTTCCCTTCATTCACTTCCGAAAGTTTACTCGAAAGATGAGTGAACCATTCCTTCACCTCGTCATAACATCATTGGTCGTGACACCAATACACTATGCTCCATACAGACATACAGTTGAAGTGAGAAGATTACATACACTTAGGTTGGAGTCATTAAAACTCATTTAACAACGACTCCACAAATTTCTTGTTAACAAACTATAGTTTTGACAAGCCGGTTAGGACATCTACTTTGTGCATGGCACAAGTAATTTGTCCAACATTTGTTTACAGACAGATTATTTCACTTATAACTCACTGTATCACAATTCCAGTGGGTCAGAAGTTTACATACACTGAGTTGACTACCTTTAAATTATGTAATGGCTTTAGAAGCTTCTGATAGGCTACTTGACACAATTTGAGTCAATTGGAGGTGTACCTGTGGATGTATTTCAAGGCCTACCTTCAAAACTCAGCGCCTCTTTGCTTGACGTCATGGGAAAATCAAAAGAAATCAGCCAAGACCTCAGAATAGAAATTGTAGACTTCCACAAGTTTGGTACATCCTTGGGAGCAATTTCCAAATGCCTGAAGGTACCATATTCATCTGTACAAACAATAGTACGCAAGTATAAACAACATGGGACCGAGCAGCCTTCATACCGCTCAAGAAGGAGATGCGTTCTGTCTCCTAGAGATGAATGTACTTTGGTGCGAAAACTGCAAATCAATCCCAGAACAACAGCAAAGGACCTTGCGAAGATGCTGGAGGAAACAGGTACAAAAGTATCTATATCCACAGTAAAACGAGTCCTATATTGACATAATCTGTATGGCCGCTCGACAAGGAAGAAGGCAGTGCTCGAGAACCGCCATAAAAAAGCCAAACTACAGTTTGTAACTGCACATGGGGACAAAGATCGTACGTTTTGGAGAAATGTCCTCCTCTGGTCTGATGAAACAAAAATAGAACTGTTTGGCCGTAATGACCATCGTTATGTTTGGATGAAAAAGAGGGAGGCTTGCAAGCCGAAGAACAGCATCCCAACCGTGAAGCACAGGGGTGTCAGCATCATGTTGTGGGGGTGCTTTGCTGCAGGAGGGACTGGTGTACTTCACAAAATAGATGGCATCATGAGGATGGAAAATTAGGTGGACATATTGAAGCAACATCTCAAGACATCAGTTAAAGCTTGGTCACAAATGAGTCTTCCAAATGGACAATGACCCCCAAGCATACTTCCAAAGTTGTGGCAAAATGGCTTAAGGACAACAAAGTTAAGGTATTGGAGTGATCATCACAAAGCCCTGACCTCAATCCTATAGAACATTTGTGGGCAGAACTGAAAAAGTGTGTGCGAGCAAGTGTAACCGATGTGAAATAGCTAGCTAGTTAGCGGTGGTGCGCGCTAATAGCGTTACAATCGGTGACGTCACTCGCTTTGAGACCTTGAAGTAGTGGTTCCCCTTGCTCTGCAAGGGCCGTGAGTGATGGGTAACGATGCTTCGAGGGTGACTGTTGACGTGTGCAGAGTGTCCCTGGTTCGCACCCGGGTCTGGGAGAGGGGATGGACTAAAGTCTATACTGTTACACAAGGAGGCCTACAAACCTGACTCAGTTACACCAGCTCTGTCAGGAGGAATGGGCCAAAATTCACCCAATTTATTGTGGGAATGTTGAGGAAGGCTACCCAAAATGTTTGACCCAAGTTAAACAATTTAAAGGCAATGCTACCAAATACGAATTGTGTCTATGTTAACTTCTGACCCACTGGGAATGTGATGAAAGAAATAAAAGCTGAACTAAATCATTTTAGCTACTCTTATTCTGACATTTCACATTCTTAAAATAAAGTGGTGATCCTAACTGACCTAAAACAGGGAATGTTGACTAGGATTAAATGTTAGGAATTGTGAAAAACTTAGTTTAAACGTATTTGGCTAAAGTGTATGTAAATTTCAGACTTTCAACTGTACATAGATACATGCGTATGCTACAGTAGAAACGACAACACGATATAGAGAAAACAAGGCACTTACTTTGATAGTAACGCACACATGTCCAAAGTTATTATTTGTAAGGAAAACAACAATGCAATATTGCGAGCGCCAGTCAGAAAATGTCCCAGTTCGTGGAAAACTGTGCAAATGTATACATACTTGATGTGCAAAAAAAGTGGTGAAGGGCTCTCCTCGAATATGGAAGTTTGGTCTGGCTCAGTAAAGCGTCAAACATAAATTGTCCGCAACAGTGAAATGGGCTACTAATATCTGAATTAATGAGGAGGCGGAAAATACCTCAATTCAAACTGTTGTTAGGAAATACTACTTGTTAGAAAATAATTTTGAAATTGACAAGTTGAAACATGGCCTATAGATAATTAGCAGTGTTAACTCTCCTATTGTTTAGCAATCACATTTTGAATTCTGACATCACATGCATAAAACAACTCATACTGGGGGTGACCGTTAGAGATATTTTGAACTCACATGTAAAAAGCTTAAATGTCTTACTTATGTCAGCCCCCGGAGAAAGTGTGCCCACAGTCCTTGGTAGCGGGCCGCGATGGTGGCACTGTGTTATCCTCAAGGCAAGCAAAGAAGGAGTTTAGCTTGTCCGGAAGCACGACGTCGATGTCCTCAACTTAAATTTGCCTGTTTGATTGTCTTGCAGATGGAATAACTACACTGTTTGTATTCTGCCATATTCCCAGTCACCTTACCATCGTTAAATGCGGTGGTTCGCGCTTTCAGTTTTGAGCGAATGCTGCCATCTATCCATGGTTTCTGGTTGGGGTAGGTTTTAATAGTCACAGCGCGTACAACATCTCCTATACAATATTATTCTCGGAAGCTACCTGGAACATATCCCAGTCCACGTGGTAAAAACAATCTTGAAGCGTAGATTCTGATTGGTCAGACCAGCGTTGAATAATCCTTAGAACGGGTGAGAACTGTTTGAGTTTCTGCCTATAGGAAGGGAGGAGTGAAATGGAGTCATGGTCAGATTTGCCAGGGGGGGGGGGGGGCTTGTAGGCATCACGGAAGTTGGAGTAGCAGTGGTCGAGTGTTTTAGCAGTGCGAGTACTACAGTGGACGTGTTGACAGAACTTCAGGAGCCTTTTCCTCAAATTTGCTTTGTTAAAATCCCCATCTGCAATAAATACGGCCTCAGGATATGTGGTTTCCAATATGCATAAAGTCCAGTGAAGTTCTTTGAGGGCCGTCGTGGTATCAGCTTGAGGGGGGATATACACAGCTGTGACTATAACCAAAGAAAATTATCTTGAAGATAATATGGTCGGCTTTTGATTGTCAGGTATTCTTGGTCGGGTGAACAAAAGAACTTGAGTTCCTGTATGTTATCACAATTACACCATGAGTCATTCATCATTAAACATATACCCCCGCTCTTATTCTTCCCGGAGATATATTTATTCCTGTCTGTGCGATGAACTGAGAACCCAACTGGCTGGGCCGACACAGACAGTATTTCCCTAGAGAGCCATGTTTCGATGAAACAGAGTATGTTACAATCCCTGATGTATCTCTGGAAAGAAATCCTCGCCCTGGCCTTGTCAAGTTTATTATCCAGAAATTGAACACCAGTGAGTAATATTACTCGGAAGCGGTGGGTGGTGCGTGCCTTCTAAGTCGGACTTGAAGACCACTCCTAGTACCTCTCCTCCGCCGGCGTTGTTTTGGGTCGGCCTCTGGATTCAGTTCAATTACCCTGGGGGTGCGACCAAAGGATCCGCTTTGGGAAAGTCTTATTGCTGGTCGTAATGCCGGTAGTACTGGTGAGTTTCCGTCGGTCTGATATCCAATTGTCACACCCTGATCTTAGATATCTCTGTTTTCTATATATTTTGGTTAGGTCAGGGTGTGACTAGGGTGGGTACTCTAGGTTTTTGTATGTCTAGGGTTTTTTGTATGTCTAGGGTTTTGTATGTCTAGGGGTTTTGTATATCTATGTTGGCCTGATTTGGTTCCCAATCAGAGACAGCTGTTTATCGTTGTCTCTGATTGGGGATTATATTTAGGCAGCCCTTTTTCCCACTTTCTGGTGTGGGATCTTGTCTACAGTTAGATGCCTGTGTGCACACTAGTAGCATTACATTTCATTTGGTTGTTTGTTGTTTTGGTGAGTTTCAGTTCATAAAATATATGTGGAACTCTATTCACGCTGCGCCTTGGTCTCACTCATACGACGATCGTGACACCAATATCTGTATGTAATAACACAAAAACACAAAAACATTTCTGGTCTAATAACGTATGAAATAATACATTAAAAAAACAAAATACTGCAATGTTTCCTAAGAACTAGAACCAAGGAAGCCCTCTCTGGCACCATTTTTCTGATAAATGACTTATCACAATTGCGATGACACCATGACAGTAATTGTAAAAAAAATTATATATTGAGTTGAGGGAAGTTCAAACTCCCGTGCTGTGATCTGAGCAGAACCGGAAAGAGTTTGCCTCTCTGGGAAGATCAATTCCAGGTGGAGTTTTAGGTGTAAACTGACAACAAATATCTCTCAGATCTCTCTCATCTACAAACTTAACTGTCTCCCCATCAACAGAAAAACGTATGTTCTCACATACAATCTTTCCACAACATTTACCAATGGGCTTTACCTCTTAAGGCTAGCGTCTCTCCTGGCAAATAATCTGCGGAAATGCGCAACGCCAAATGCTAATCGTACTCGATAAAACTCAAACTTCCATTAAAACACACATGCAGGGTACTCAATTAAAGCTACACTTGTTGTGAATCTAGCCAACATGTCATATTTTTAAAATGCTTTTCGGCGAAAGCATGAGAAGCTATTATCTGATAGCATGCAACACCCCGAAATACCTGAAGGGAACGTAAACAAAAGAATTAGCATAGCCGGCGCTACACAAAACACAGAAATAAAATATAAAACATTCATTACCTTTGACGAGCTTCTTTGTTGGCACTCCTATATGTCCCATAAACATCACAATTGGGTCTTTTTCCCGATTAAATCCGTCCATGTATACCCAAAATGTCAATTTATATAGCCCGTCTGATCCATGGCAAAACTCAGTTCCAAAACGCAACGTCATTTTTTAAAATTAAAAAAGTTGCCTATAAACTTTTACAAAACACTTCAAACTAGGTTTGTAACCCAACTTTAGGTATTTGTAAACGTTAATAATCAATCAAATTGATCACTGGGCGATCTGTATTCAATAGCAGCTACTCTTGAAATCTCCCATAAGCCTCTTCCTGTTCCTGGAGGACAGGAAAGGCCTATTTCTTATTCCACCAAAGATTTAAACCAATGAAAATGCCAGTACTGGCGACATCGTGTGGAGGTTGTAGGAACTGCAACCTCACCGTTATCTATTTTCGCTTGCGATAGACAATTCAGAGACTGGCGGATGAATACTTTTTTGTGGTTTTTGTGACCAGGTTTTTCTTGGGATTTCGCTTGCTGTTCACGTTCTGTTATAGTCACAGACATTATTTAACCAGTTTTAGAAACTTCAGAGTGTTTTCTATCCACACATACTAATCCTATGCATATACTATATTCCTGGCATGAGTAGCAGGACGTTGAAATGTTGCGCGATTTTTAACAAAATGTTGAAATAATTCAGGGGAGCCCTAAGAAAGCACATCCCAAACTAAATTATTTACTCAGAATGAGACGAGGCACCCAGAAAACAGCCTAACTGTCAGAGTCTATCTAGAAGATAGCGAAGGAGTCAGGCGCAGGACACAGGTAAGAGTAAAAAAAAAACATTGTATTTACACAATCCAAGAATTTAACAAAAATCCCGTTATCAAACAAGGACAAAACAGGATAGAACTCCAACACACGAAAGACAATCACGCACCAACAGAAAGGGAAACCAGAGGGTTAAATAAGGAAAATAATTATTATATTATATTATAATTAATAATTATAACTTCGGTGGAAGTCGTGACACTAACTGAATTTCCAGCGGAGACAGCAGCAGCTTTGAGTCATTGGCACAGTTGGCCGGTTGCCATGGGTGCATGCCAGAAGGCAGATATTAAAGACTGACCAAATTTTTGCTACAGAGATATTTGGTTGGGAAGAACAGACAGGGACGTACAGGCAGCTCAGCTGGGTGGGCAAGGGGCTAGGTGCAGCTGGAGCTCACAGTCAATAAACACACAATGCATGCATACCCAGAGATGTGAATACACACGCACACATACACACACTTGCAATCACCTACACGAGCTCACACTCACATGTACACACACATACAGTGGGGAGAACAAGTATTTGATACACTGCCGATTTTGCAGGTTTTCCTACTTACAAAGCATGTAAAGGTCTGTAATTTTCATCATGGGTACACTTCAACTGTGAGAGTCGGAATCTAAAACAAAAATCCAGAAAATCACATTGTATGATTTTTAAGTAATTCATTTGCATTTTATTGCATAGTTTTTCTTTAAGAAGGCCTCTTGTTCTCCACTCATTACCTTTATTAACTGCACCTGTTTGAACTCGTTACCTGTATAAAAGACACCTGTCCACACACTCAATCAAACAGACTCCAACCTCTCCACAACGGCGACGACCAGAGAGCTGTGTAAGGACATCAGGGATAAAATTGTAGACCTGCACAAGGCTGGGATGGTCTACAAGACAATAGGCAAGCAGCTTGGTGAGAAGGCAACAACTGTTGGCGCAATTATTAGAAAATGGAAGAAGTTCAAGATGACGGTCAATCACCCTCGGTCTGAGGCTCCATGCAAGATCTCACCTCGTGGGGCATCAATGATCATGAGGAAGGTGAGGGATAAGCCCAGAGCTACACGGCAGGACCTGGTCAATGACCTGAAGAGAGCTGGGACCACAGTCTCAAAGAAAACCATTAGTAACACACTACGCCGTCATGGATTAAAATCCTGCAGCGCACTCAAGGTCCCCCTGCTCAAGCCAGCGCCAGGCCCGTCTGAAGTTTGCCAATGACCATCTGGATGATCCAGAGGAGGAATGGGAGAAGGTCATGTGGTCTGATGAGACAAAAATAGAGCTTTTTGGTCTAAACTCCACTCGCCGTGTTTGGAGGAAGAAGAAGGATGAGTACAACCCCAAAACACCATCCCAACTGTGAAGAATGGAGATGGAAATATCATTCTTTGGGGATGCTTTTCTGCAAAGGGGACAGGACGACTGCACCGTATTGAGGGGAGGATGGATGGGGCCATGTATCGCGAGATCTTGTCCAACAACCTCCTTCCCTCAGTAAGAGCATTGAAGATGGGTCCAGCATGACAACGACCCGAAACACACAGCCAGGGCAACTAAGGAGTGGCTCCGTAAGAAGCATCTCAAGGACCTGGAGTGGCCTAGCCAGTCGCCAGACCTGAACCCAATAGAACATTTTTGGAGGGAGCTGAAAGTCCGTATTGCCCAGCGACAGCCCCAAAACCTGAAGGATCTGGAGAAGGCCTGTATGGAGGATTGGGCCAAAATCCCTGCTGCAGTGTGTGCAAACCTGGTCAAGAACTACAGGAAACGAATGATCTCTGTAATTGCAAACAAAGGTTTCTGTACCAAATATTAAGTTCTGCTTTTCTGATGTATCAAATACTTATGTCATGCAATACAATGTTAATTAATTACTTAAAAATCATACAATGTGATTTTTCTGGATTTTTGTTTTAGATTCCGTCTCTCACAGTTGAGGTGTACCTATGATTAAAATTACAGACCTCTACATGCTTTGTAAGTAGGAAAACCTGCAAAATCGTCAGTGTATCAAATACTTGAACTCACTCATGTGCACACACAGATGCATGCACACACTCACTCACTGGCGCACACATGCACACACAAACCATATTTTGCTAGAGATAGGCAATGGTGCCACACTGCAACACTACTACTTGCTGTCAAATCTCTCCTTCCATCAACAGTTGAGCTGTAAAGGCCCTGACAGTAGAACATTGACGTCATGACGTTGCCCTGTTGGGTGAGGTTTATGACCCCCCCATGAATACCTTTCCCCCCTTTTCTCTCCCCTCTACCGAATGGACTCTTGGAAAGCCTTGTGTTACCCCAGAGAAAGTACGGTAACATCAAAAGTTTGGGGAATGGAACAATATTTCCCTTTCTCAACCAGTTGAAAGTGTCCGTTGGTACTTAAAGAAAATAATGTCAGATCAGTTGTTTTCTGGGACATTATATCTGATGATAGGACGACATAAATTGTATTCTGGAAAGTCTACACATTCTGGTTCACATGGAATTGTTGTGCAATTTAAATGTTTAAATATTAAACTATTTGTTAGAAGATGAAATGTGATTTAAGCTTCTAAATGGGAGAATTGTTTTCATAAGTAAACTTATGCTCACTCAGTGGCCACGCGCATGTGAACAGACATTGGTTGAGAACTATGAAACACACTCTTCTCTCCCTCTGTTGATGGAAGTCAACCTAATTTCCCGATGACGTGAGGACTGGTGTCCATACGTTTAAAAGGGACAGTTTCAACTACAACCTGACACAATTAGCATTTAGTTCCAGAAATGTTAGGACTGCTGTCCTAACATTAAAAAAGAGTGAATTTCAACGTGGAGGTAACGATCACCACGCTGTAATGGTGAATTTCGACTAGACCAGCTAGAATACAGCGCAAGCTGATTATGGCAACTTGGTATGAATTTGAACAGTTATTCACTAAAGAAGAAGTGATGCCTCCTAGACGTCAAGTTATCAGCTGCAGCTGTAAAAGTACATGGCCTAGGAAAGGACAAACAATCTCCTAAGAATGATAGGGTACTGTAACATATCCGCTCTACAACACTACGACCAGAAAGATCCAGGTAATTATAGAAATTTGAGAAATGGAGCATTTGGCCAAATGTAGTGCTATTTCTGCCTCCCGTTTCAGAACCGGATAGAATTGGTCATTATTAATATATTGTCAGGGTCAGCAGACTTAAATTTGAGCAGATTGACTAGCAATAATTATCTCTCACATTTCCACAAGAGTAGACCAATGGTGTATGTCTTTGTCTTTTCTCCGGCTTGGGCGACGGAAGTCTCTGTACTTTTGTTCGAGTTCAGCTTTGAGTGGCATATCCCGTATGATTGATGAGGATCTCCATATTGCAAATGTACGGTCTCTTACTAGACTTCTGCAGGTGTTATTCCACCAGATGGCGACTGGCTGTATATTGCAAATGGACAAAACATCCCCAAATCGACATGGCCGTTTCTCGTAAACGGAAAAGGCTTCGAAGAAGAAACTCTATCAAATGTACTTTTAGTCCAGAAACAAGATGGCATCGAGGCTTCGACACTCTATGAGTTAATGCACATTTTCTGGGATTAAAGGTTGAAATCGGTAATACAGTACTGATTTGACCACTTCACGTCGAAGTATATAAAGCTACAGTGTAAGGAAAAATAGAACAAGCCATGTATCTATCATAATATGAGAAATCGTACAACGTCCGTTTGATGATGGTTAATCATATGTGTGGGTTTTTTCCAAAAAGTTATAGATCCAGTTGCGGCGTATTAAGGTGGTTTTCTGAGCTCTACGTCATTTCTGGGATTTTCTGTACTCAAACACAGTCAATGTGGAGTGACACAGTGTGGGGCTTACAGACACACAGAGCCTGCAATAGTTACCTGTGTTCAAACCATCAAATAAACTTTATAAACCTGTCCTAGAGCTTAAGTCGGTAGTGCACGGCGAATTATGTGGAACTAGAAGGTTCTCAGGCTGAGAAACTGTCACCCCCTGACCTTAGAGAGCTTTTTACGTCTCTATTTTGGTTTAGTCAGGGTGTGATTTGGGTGAGCATTCTGTGTTATTTTTTCTATGTTTTGTATTTCTTTGTTTTGGCCGGGTATGGTTCTCAATCAGGGACCGCTGACTATCGTTTCCCACCTATGTTTTGTGGGTAGTTGTTTTCTGTTTAGTGTTTTGCACCTGACAGGACTGTTTCAGTTTGTCATTTTTGTTTCAGTGTTCTGTTTAATTCATAAAAGTCATGAACACTTATCACGCTGTGCTTTGGTCCGATTCCTCCTAATCCGACGACGACATCCGTTACAGAAACAGCCTCATCCATTTGCAATAACTTCAATTAATTTCTAACGTTGCGAAAAGTCCCAGAATCACAAGACTAGGTGCATTGAAACTGCCTCGGCCCATAAAGTTTCTGTCTGATAGTTCTTTCAGGGACACCGTAGCAACACCCGTAAAAAGTGAATTTTCAGCACTAATTAAGGTCGCTGCTAGGGCTCCAAATGACCTATCGAGCCGAACCTCAGAATTCGGGGTCGCCTCAGTTAGGCCTACACAAAATGTAAGAACTGGACCCGCAGCTAGAATGCAACTACGTGTTTTATTTTTATTTTTTAACAGTGAAAACATGGTGTTTTCTTCTAACAGTATACATTAACATCTCTCACCATAGGAATACATTACCTGCTCCCCTAATTTCAAGCTGGTTCCTTTTGTGGGTTATGATTGCCATATAAAACTGTCTACAATGACAATCCATCAGGCCACAATGAGGATTACCTGTGTTGATTTTAAGCTTCCTGGAGAAAACGGAAGTGGTTAAATTGACCATGAAAGTGGTTTTGATTTCACAACCTACAGTTAGTGAAAATCAATCCATTCAACCCTCTGTAAATCAGTCAGTTCTTAACATAAAAACTTGAAACTCAGGATTATGTAAAAGCCTGCCCCAAATAGGATATGTGTTTACTTCACCCGTGACAACCAGAAGGAACTTAAATTGGAGTCATAGAGGCTGTTTCGAATGGTTAAAAAGGTCATATATATTTCTAAAACTTCGTATGTGTGATTAGGCAACACTCATGAGCCAGTACATATTAGAAAACCATGTTTTTATCTGTTTTTTCCCCCTTTTTGAAAGACTTACAAGTTCCATCTACTAAGTGCTAAGTATCCATGTGTAGTCTGAATTTAATACATTTCCAGATTATGGTTGGGGAATATAAAGAACCACATTTGTGAAGAGCAGCTGTCTCTGACTTTTTTTGGGGGTAAGATGTAGACATCCAGAAAGGTCATAGCAACAAGACCCAAAATGAAGCCTGACCTAAATCTCAGGTGCTTTTGGGTGACAGTGGCAGAACCGTTCAGGCTAGAAGCACAATTCAACCACAGAAATGTTCCAAAGGTCCTCCCTATCTGTTCAAGCATAACATTGACCGTGTGGAATTAATCCTTAACAGTGAAAACATGGTGTTTTCTTCTAACAATATACATTGACATCTCTCAACACAGGAATACATTTCCTGCTCCCCTAACTTCAACCTGATGCCTTTTGTGGGTTATGATTGCCATATCAAACTGTCTTCAATGACAATCCATCAGGCCACTATGAGGATTACCTGTGTTGATTTTAAGATTCCCGGAGCAAACAGAAGTGGTTAAATTGGGGTCATAGGGGCTATTTCGAAAGGGTTAAAAAGGTAATCTATATTAAACTTAATTTGTGTGATTAGGCAACCCTCATGAACCGGGTAAATATTAGAAAACCATGCTTTTATCTGGGTTTTTTGCCCTTTTTGGAAGACTTACAAGTTCCATATAGGTAGTGCTAAGTATCCATGTGTAGTCTGAATTTAAAATATTTCCAGATTATGGTTGGGGGGCATCCGAAGAGCCACATATGTGAAGAGCAGCCATCTCTGACGTTTTTAGGGTAAGATATTGACATCCAGAAAGGTAATAGCAGAAGGCCCAAAATGAAGACTGACCTCTAGTGGTAAAGATCCGAAAGTAATAAAAATAAAAAACATTTAATTTTTTTATTCTATTTGAAAACAAAATGTGTTCTTATTTGGTGTAACTATGGGTACACTTATGATAATCTTGACAATCTCAATTGACCCTATAATTGTCTCATCCAATTTAATAAGTGAAATTGTTGAATATACCTTTTCAGGTTCTTCCAATTAAATGTGATATTTTTTAAGTTTTCCATATTAACCTAGATGATGCAACGCTCTCAGGTTAATTCAAGTTTAATTCCCAAATAGCCTATACAGGTTTGATTTATCATTAACATTCATTAAATCAGTAAAATTAGCTTTTGAAAAGATCATTCAGGACTACCCAGTTATGTATGAAGTGCCTACTCCAGCGGAAATCACATGTGACTTCGGCCTTAGAGACATGTGAACCTGGTGATGAATGTACCCTAACATTTAAACTACTGTTCACACTTAAAATAATCCAGACAATCTCAATTGATTGGATATCATCGTCTCATTCACTTTAATAAGTTAAATTGTCAAACATACCTTTTCAGGTTCTTCCAATTAAATGAGATATTTTGAACTTTTCCATATTAACCCAGATGAACCAAACCTCTCAGGTTGATTACAGTTTAATTCCCAGATAGGGAACGCTCTTCAAAATCAACCATCGAACGCAGGCTTTGTAACGGTTCTCTCCACTTTAGCCCTTATGTATCGCCATCAAAGATGGGCATCGGTCCAATACTGCAGTGCACAGCTGAAGCACATGCAAGACATGGCTGACATGAAGGGACAGGTCGAGAGAACCGAGAAACTATTGACAAAAGCAGGAAATGAAAACATCCTGCTAGCCGAGGAACTGCGTTTGAAATCGGAACAATTAAAAGTAATGGCAAATACTTATGACGATGAACGAGCACAAACTCTTCAACAAAATAGTTCTCTCCAGGAACAACTCAATTTCGCCAAAACTAAATACGATGTAGTCCACTCCAAACTAGATAAATCTGTCGAGTTATCTACGAACAGAAGCGTGCAATTTGATAACATGCAGGCAGTTTTGTTGACCGTTACTCAAAGTAACAATGTTCTACTCCAAATGCTGCAGACTAAATACGATCAGTTAATGAACACAATGACTAAGTTGGATGACAAATAAGCAGAACTCATTGAAGTCGCTGACCAAATGAATGATGAGAGAACTCAGGTGATGAAGATGGAAATATTGATTTTTAAGTTCTTGGTGCACCCATCCCGTTAGCGGGATCATTTTCGTCAACATCCGCTGAATTGCAGAGCGCCAAATTCAAATTAAATTACTAAAAATATTTAATTTTCATGAAATCACAAGTGCAATATAGCAAAACACAGCTGAGCTTGTTGTTAATCCACCTGGCACGTCAGATTTCAAAAAAGCTTTACAGCTAAAGCAAACAAAGCGTTTATGTAAGGACATCTCTCTCAACAGACAAAACATTACAAACAGCTAGCAGCAAAGTAGATTGGTCACGAAAGTCAGAAAATAAATCAAATGAATTGCTTACCGTTGATGATCTTCGGATGTTTGCACTCACGAGACTCCCAGTTACACAATTCCTTTTGTTCCAAAAATATTATTTTAAAATCCAAAATACCTCCATTTGGTTGGCGTGTTTTGTTGAGTAATTCACAGGCTCGAGTGGCCACGACAGGGCAGACGAAAATTACAAATAGTATCCGTAAAGTTCGTAGAAACATGTCAAACATTTTTTATAATCATTCCTCAGGTTGTTTTTACAATAAACAATCGATAATATTTCAACCGGACCATAGCTTTTTCAATAGGAGAGAGAGAGAAAATGTCTGCTCCAAGCTCTTGCGCATGCAAAACTCTGCTGGCACCCAGCCATCCACTGACGCGATGTGATCGTTCTCGCATATTTTTCAGAATAAAAGGTTGAAACTATGTCTAAAGACTGTTCACACCATGTGGAAGACATAGGGAAAGGAATCTGGTTGATATCCCTTTAAATGGAGGGAAGGCATGCAATGGAAAAGGGAGCTTTCAAAATAAGAGGCACTTCCTAGTTGGATTTTCCTCAGGTTTTCGCCTGCAATATCAATTCTGTTATACTCACAGACAATATTTTGACAGTTTTGGAAACTTTAGAGTGTTTTCTATCCTAATCTGACAATTATATGCATATTCTAGTTTCTGGGAAATAGGCAGTTTAATTTGAGTACGTTTTTCATCCAAACATCAAAGTACTGCCCCCCTACACTCAACAGGCTAAGCAAGCGGAGGAAATCTAATCACTGAATCTCTCGCTCTGTACTCAAAACCTCTATCTGCAAACAATGACAGATAAGTTTGAGACCGAAAGGAGCAAGTGCGACACTCACGTGTCCAAATCAGTACTCTAAGCACTCAAGTGGCCTCTGCAATGCAGCAGAATACCACCCTTAACTATAATCTGGTGGAGCACGGTACTCAAAGGAGTGAAGACGATAGAATGTTTCAGACTTTGCCTCCCTCGTGTCCCTCAGTCTTCTCCTCTTGGCCATTCGGCAATGAGTAATGTTGCACCTCTTCGCCAACTCCTCTTGGCCTTTCGGCCCCAATTTCCCCACAGGATGAAGCTAATCCTCTCCGCCCGCTTGGCACGGAACACATTGACAAACTTCCCCACCTTTGGCCCCATTCCAGGTCGGCCAAATGATACTGAGACGTTCCTAGCTGACATAGAGGACACATTGGATGGCTACCCGGACACTACGAGTTCTGACAGGCTTTACCTGTGTTGAATAGACACGTGACAAGGTTAATTTGTCTACAACAGCAACACATGCTAAACGACTACACTAAACCTGCCACCACTTTGAAATTAGAATTCAGTGGTTCTGCGACTCACAAACACAATAGCTCACTGACAAAAAAAATTGCTCACTGGCTAAGACTGTCACACACCCACAAGCTTACTATCATGGGCTTCGTTCAGCTTACTTTGGCCTACTCACTGAAACAGGAATGGAATAGATGTTACCATTCAAACAAATGTTTCTGTCGAACATGTATCTTCTTGGGCCCTAGAGCCCATGTTGTCTTGCCTACATAACAACTCAGAGAGTTTGCAAGCACAGCTTTTGAGGCATCAAAAGATCCCTGGCCACTCGGTTTTGAAGTTTGACCAGGAGCACTCACTCCAGTTAGAGGGTGCATTATCAGGTATTGGAGCGTTGAGAGATGACCCACAACAACGGTTTCTACCACAAAACCACAAATCCAATGACCACTGCGGTCTAAATAACTGTAAAGTAAGTCATCATCGAAACAACTACTGCTACAATCGACATCACTACGTTCCTGCACCCAACCCACACAAAGTGTCAGAGCACAAGGGTAATAAAGAGTTAAAGGATGATCAAAACGTAGACCAATATTCTCTAGAAGTTCCACTACGTGAAGAACTAAAGCGAGAAAAATTTGAGAAAAGGGTCAAATATAATATTCACAAGTCCTAGACGGGGAATTGCCGGACACCAGGTCCGCAGCAATTAACACCCTTAGCAAGGACGTTAAAAATCACATTTCTGACCGCTATCACTCGAGACACTATCCAAGGCCTGCTTGATCAAGGAACAAGCCCACAGGCCTTGTCTATAGACTCTGAAACAAAGGTTGCGAAGAAAAAGTTAAAAAGCTTTGTTAATTAAAGGCAAGCCCACTCAAAATCTGAAAAGTCGCTCGGCTTTCACCATGAACAGAAATGGCACATCACGTCATTGTGAACGACCACTCCATTTTGTAGGGAATATGTCCATTAAATGCGACTCTAAACGGCCATACTTGGAAACAGTCCAAAAGGGCTTTGAAGCCAACTAAACGTTGGTCAAAAGGGGAACGTGTGACACTACACTTCGAGGTTTCACTCAGACTACAGTGGTTACTCCTTTAAAAGTTGTGAGCTTACACCGCGGGACTTAGAGGTACCCAGCGTAACGGCTTCATTGCTCCAGACCACCGTAAGGGGGAGTTAGAGCACTTATTATGCATTTGGGTCCCAAGGTTTTTATATGACCAATCATTGCAAGTGGTTCCAATGACAAATTTCAAGCGAGCCACCTGTCCCTGGTGACTTTCTTCAGCAGAGATGGTTGACAAAACATTACGGTGGAAGCAAATGTAAGTAATTATAACGTCATAACGAGTCAAGAAAAAAAAGTACAATTGAGAGGAATATGTTAATTAAAGAAGAAGTTACAGGTCTGTAAGAGCCAGAAATCTTGCTTGTTTGTAGGTGACCAAATACTTATTTTCCACCATACTTTGCAAATAAATTCATAAAATATTTTGCAAATAAATTCATAAAATCCTACAATGTGATTTTCTGGATTTTTTTTCTCATTTTGTCTGTCATAGTCGAAGTGTGCATATCATGAAAATTACAGGCCTCTCTCATCTTTTTAAGTGGGAGAACTTGCACAATTGGTGGCTGACTAAATACTTTTTTGCCCTACTGTATATGCATATTATTATTAGTATTGGATATAAAACACTCTGACGTTTCTAAAACAGTTTGAATTATGTCTGTGAGTATAACAGAACTCATATAAGCAGGCAAAAACCTGAGAAATTCCACCTCCTGTTTTTTTTCTGGGGTGGCAGATCTTCAACCAAGCTCTCATTGAAATTACAGCGAGATACTGCATGAATGTGTTTTCACTTCCTACGCCTTCCACTAGATGTCAACAGTCAATAGAACTTTGTCTGATGACTCTAATGTGAAGGGGGGTCGAATGACACAGGAAATAGTCACCACTGCCACGAGTTGACCATGCATTCACTATGTGCGTTCACAGGGGAAGCACCTGCGTTCCACCGCTCATTTGAAGTCATTCTAATTCTCCGGTTGGAACGTTATTCAAGATATATGTAAACAACATTCTAAAGATTGATTCAGTACATAATTTTACATGTTTCTACTGACTGTTATGGAACTTTTGGACATTTTGTCACGTTATAGTGGCTTTGTGACTTTGGAATTGTTTACCAAACGCGCTAAACAAAGTAGCTAATTGGACATAAATAACGGACATTTTCGAACAAATCAAGCATTTATTGTGGACCTGGGAATGGTTTCTGTTGACTCCAACATGGCGGCTAATTTGGCTTCTGTTCTGAGCGCCGTCTCAGATTATTGCATGTGTTGCTTTTTCCGTAAAAAAATGTTGAAATCTGACACAGCGGTTGCATTAACGAGAGGTATATCTATAATTCCATTTGTATAACTTGTATTATCATCTACATTTATGATGAGTATTTCTGTTGAAACGATGTGGCTATGCAAAATCACTTGAAGTTTTTGGAACTAGTGAATCTAAATAGCCAATGTAAACTCAGATTTTATTATATAAATATGAACTTTATCAAACAAAACATGCATGTATTGTGTAACATGAAGTCCTATGAGTGTCATCTGATGAAGATAATTCAAGGTTAGTGATTAATTTTATCTTTGTTTCTGGTTTTTGTGAATGCTATATTTCGCTGGAAAATGGCTGTGCTTTAATCGTTTGTAGTATTTTCGCTGAAAAGCCTATTTGAAATCGGACACTTTGGTGGGATTAACAACAAGTTTACCTTTAAAATGATATAAGACAAATGTGTGTTTTAGGAAATGTAATTATGAGATTTCTGTGGTTTGAATTTGGCGTCCTCTATTTTCACTGGTAGTTGTCATATCAACCCCGGTATTGGGATTGCAGCCATAACAAGTTAAAACCTGTTAGGGAAACGACGTGCCGCTAGCGGGGCACCTCGACAACATCTGGTGAAATTGCAGAGCGCGAAATACAGTGTTCTGTACAGTATTACAGTATTATAAATATTTAACTTTCAGAAAATCACAAGTGTAATACATCAAAATAAAGCTGCCAGGAGTTCCTCTAGAGGAACACCTCCCCCCCGTTCAGCTCAAACCGTGGCGCATGGAACGCAAAAATATTCTTAGAAATATTTAACCTCCACACATTAACAAGTCCAATAGCTCAAATGAAAGATAAACACCTTGTTCATCTACCCAGCATGTCAGATCTTTTAAATGTTTTACGGCGAAAACACACCACATATTTATATTAGACCACCACCGAAACCAAGACAAGCGGCAGCCATTTTGTCCCAGAAAATATACAATTATAAAAGCAGGATTAAAAAATAAATCGCTCACTAACCTTTTGAAAATCTTCATCAGATGACAGTGATAGGACATGTTACACAGTACATTTTTTTTTTTCAATAATATGCCATATATATCCATAAATGTCCATTTACAATGTGCTCATGTTCAGAAATTACTCAAAAATGCCCGCAGGAAATCTAGGTAGCTCGGCAAGACGTAAATAGACATCATAAACTTTGGCTAAATATACATGTTCTACATATAGTTAGAAAGATACACTGCTTCTTTATGCAACCGCTTTGGTACATTTATTTTTAACGTTACAGAAATCGCACACTATTCAATTTGCTGAGACGGCGCTCAGATATAAGCTACATTTCTCCGTAATGTTGGAGTCAACAGAAACACAGATTTAAGCATAAATATTCCCTTACCTTCGATGGTCTTCGTTCAGAATGTTCTGGAAGGGTTCATACTTACCCAATACATCGTTTGGTTTCAAGTCTTGCGTCTTTGTATTAGCTACAGCTAATAACATCAGCTGAAATGCACCCAAAACGTCCTCTGGTCCGGAAACGTTGCGCATCAAAACTTCAAAATTACATATTATATGTCGACTAAACAGGTCAAACTAAGTGCAGAAGCAAGCTTTATGATGTTTTTAACACACAAAACAAATTTCAATTCAACCGGGCATCGTTTGCTCTTCCCAGGAGTGCTGGAACAAAGGAATGGCTGTGACCAATTCGCGCCCTAACGCACAGGTTTTTTTCTCGCGGCACTTACTCAAATCACTCCCATAGGGCCAATTCTCGTGCGATTTGAACGATTGAACGCTCTACAGAAAGAGGACATCTAGTGGAAGAGATGGAAAGTGTCCCCAGATACATAAGTGGTCGGGAAGGGTGGGGGCGATGACGTCAAAGTTGCTCCAACTTTCATGACCACAAAAACTAGTTTGGAAGAATGCATGCCCTGTGAGTTCTGCTATACTTACAGACATAATTCCAACGGTTTTAGAAGCTTTAGAGTGTTTTCTATCCAATATCCAATAATTATTATATGCATATATTAGCAATTTTTGAGAATTTTTTTTTCAGTTTACTAGGGGTACCCAATTTCTCCAAAGGGGGCGTAAATCTGCCATGCCCTCAAAAGGTTAACTTCTTCTTAATCCAGCCGCTGTCAGATTTAAAAAAGGACAGCGCCCAGCACAGAAAACCATACAAACATTTTCCAGCCAAGTAGGTTAGTCACGAAAGTCAGAAATAGCAATAAAATTAATCACTTACCTTTGATGATCTTCATATGGTTGCACTCACAAGACTCTATGTTGCACAATAAATGTTTCACAATCATGAAGTGGAACGACATTTATTGGATATTTCAAACTTTTTTAACAAATCAAAAACTGAAAAATTGGGTGTGCAAAATTATTCAGCCCCTTTACTTTCAGTGCAGCAAACTCTCTCCAGAAGTTCAGTGAGGATCTCTGAATGATCCAATGTTGACCTAAATGACTAATGATGATAAATACAATCCACCTGTGTGTAATCAAGTCTCCGTATAAATGCACCTGCACTGTGATAGTCTCAAAGGTCCGTTAAAAGCGCAGAGAGCATCATGAAGAACAAGGAACACACCAGGCAGGTCCGAGATACTGTTGTGAAGAAGTTTAAAGCCGGATTTGGATACAAAAAGATTTCCCAAGCTTTAAACATCCCAAGGAGCACTGTGCAAGCGATAATATTGAAATGGAAGGAGTATCAGACCACTGCAAATCTACCAAGACCTGGCCGTCCCTCTAAACTTTCAGCTCTTACAAGGAGAAGACTGATCAGAGATGCAGCCAAGAGGCCCATGATCACTCTGGAAGGAACTGCAGAGATCTACAGCTGAGGTGGGAGACTCTGTCCATAGGACAACAATCAGTCGGATATTGCACAAATCTAGCCTTTATGGAAGAGTGGCAAGAAGAAAGCCATTTCTTAAAGATATCCATAAAAAGTGTTGTTTAAAGTTTGCCACAAGCCACCTGGGAGACACACCAAACATGTGGAAGAAGGTGCTCTGGTCAGATGAAACCAAAATTGAACTTTTTGGCAACAATGCAAAACGTTATGTTTGGCGTAAAAGCAACACAGCTGAACACACCATCCCCACTGTCAAACATGGTGGTGGCAGCATCATGGTTTGGGCCTGCTTTTCTTCAGCAGGGACAGGGAAGATGGTTAAAATTGATGGGAAGATGGATGGAGCCAAATACAGGACCATTCTGGAAGAAAACCTGATGGAGTCTGCAAAAGACCTGAGACTTGGACGGAGATTTGTCTTCCAACAAGACAATGATCCAAAACATAAAGCAAAATCTACAATGGAATGGTTCAATAATAAACATATCCAGGTGTTAGAATGGCCAAGTCAAAGTCCAGACCTGAATCCAATCGAGAATCTGTGGGAAGAACTGAAAACTGCTGTTCACAAATGCTCTCCATCCAACCTCACTGAGCTCGAGCTGTTTTGCAAGGAGGAATGGGAAAAAATGTCAGTCTCTCGATGTGCAAAACTGATAGAGACATACCCCAAGCGACTTGCAGCTGTAATCGCAGCAAAAGGTGGCGCTACAAAGTATTAACTTAAGGGGGCTGAATAATTTTGCACACCCAATTTTTCAGTTTTTGATTTGTTAAAAAAGTTTGAAATATCCAATAAATGTCGTTCCACTTCATGATTGTGTCCCACTTGTTGTTGATTCGTCACAAAAAAATACAGTTTTATATCTTTATGTTTGAAGCCTGAAATGTGGCAAAAGGTCGCAAAGTTCAAGGGGGCAGAATACTTTCGCAAGGCACTGTATATCCTAGCTTCTGGGCCTGAGTAACAGGCAGTTTACATTGGGCACCTCATTCATCCACATCCACGTTGGAACTGTGAATTTCGACTAGACCAGCCAGAATACAGCGCGAGCTGATTATGGCAACTTGGTATGAATTTTGAACGATTATTCACTAAAGAAGAAGTGATACCTCCTAGACGTTGAGTTATCAGCTGCAGCTGTAAACATATGTGGCCTAGGAAAGGACAGACAATCTCCTAAGAATGACAGGGTACTGTAACATATCCACTCTACAACACTACGACCAGAAAGATTCTTCAAAGGACAATGGAAATCTCTGCTGGGAAAACCAGTCTTCCATCTTCGACCCATCTATCGAAGCGCTGCTCAGAGTAAATATATATCTTGCATTTTTCTTTTCCGAATGGGTGGTTATTAGAATGCATAAGATTCTGTATTTACGGTAGCATAGCTTCTCACGGTCCGATAGAGACCCAATCCCTTTGTCCCTCAGTCTACCCACTCTTTCATTCAAACCCAACCCCCTTTCTTTGTGTAACCAGCCATCATATCAGGTTAACCCACTAGGGGCTTTTCATGACATGATTAGTAATCGATGTGTGATGTATCCTGTGTATAAATGTATATATGTCATTCTGTGTGATTATTTCGTAATTTAGCAAATAAATAATTAAGCCAATTGTGTATTGCTGATTCAACTTGTTATCCAGGGTTTATGCAGATAACCAAGTACTTTGCGACCATCCGAATGAGACACACAGTGACGAAGGCCATACAATACATGACATGGCCTCCTGTACTTGATAAATGTCAACATACCAGACGTCCTACAGCTCCTGGATGACTTTAGCCTTGGGGGAATGAATCATGGACATGCTGTCATGTCTGAGAAGAAACTATGTGGATGTAATTTAATGTGATTAGCCAAAAGAGAGTAGAGGAGGAAACCGATAAGCCTCCAAAACAGCATGGCGTCACATCACAAGAGACAAACTTGTTTTGGTAATATCACAATGTTATTTCGATTTTTCCTCCAGGCTCGTGCCTAAACACACATGCATTTGGCATTCTGTTACCCATGTAAAAACATAGTTTATATTGAGCTGAATATACGGAATGTGAAGGGTGTAATTCGATGACTGTTTCTTTTAGTGGCACAAGCACATGGAGAGATGCTGGAGGTCTCATGCATCTCATGTAACGTTCTCCGAAGTTAACCTCGATATGGAACCAAAGTATACAGAGATGGAATTTCATACCATTTAGAGAATGTTCATAGAATGTTTTCAGTGAAGGTATCTTAGCAATGGTTTTGTGGATACATAAATGACTAAGCAAAACAGATCGAGCGGCAATTTCCCAGCAACATTGGACAGACTGCAGCTCTTCTGTTGTTGTTACATAATTCATTGTCTCACATTTCCCACAGGTTAGAGTTTTGCGTCATGAATCTTGTTCTGTTGCCAGCTCTGCATTCTTGTTTTCATAAAAAAAAAATGAATATAGCCGATTTCAATTTTGCAGCTGGTGAAACGGTAAGCAGCCTCCAGGGTAAGATTCATGACAATGAATGTCAACCTGCGTATTTCCCCATGCCTCCCCTGAGAGAGTAGAGCAGGGGTGTCAAACTCATTTTTTGACAACGCACAGGGCCGCACTGAAAATTGGTTACATTTCCTCGCTGTCAAAATGTGCAAGAAAAATAGTTTTCTATCCATCATTTTGGCTCCCTATCTGTCTAGCTTTCATTTCAGTGAGTATTAGCGAGCTGGACACAGTCAAGAAACTGTCAAGACACAGTCATGAAACTACACAGTTTTGATTTGGTTTTTAGTCATTTTAAAGTATATTGAGTTTGTTTTCCCCCTCAAAGAAAACATTTACAAAAAATATTGGATTTAACACACCTGGAGTTGAGTGCCTCTCTCTGGTTTTGTGGTGTCATTGTCCTCATTTGTCTTTCTATCCGGCCGGCCCTGATGGCAAGCTGCCTGTTATACAGATGTTCTCAGACTAAATATTTGGACGTTTCTAGAGAAAACAGTCCAAATGCCGTGAAACAGGGTGAGGCTGCAGCCCTGGTCTGTGTAAAAGACAGGCGCTAACTGCAGAATGAACTGCAGAGCTGAGCGAGGCTGTGATCAGAACTACATTAAACCTTTATAGCTTTGTTCACTTTGGTTCATAAAAAGGTATGACTCTGACCAGCATGCAGGTTCTCCTGAGGTGCTTCTCTGCAGGCCTAGTTGTGAGGTCTTTAATAAGACCTGGAAGGTTTCATCACGGGCACTAAACTAGCAGCCCTTTTGTTTCTGTGTGTGTTTCCTGCAGCCGCGCCCCTCTGTGAGATCTCCTCACTGTACGCCCCCAAGGTCAGCCGTGAGGGCCACAACAGAACACTCCCATGGAAGACATGTCTCCGTGTTGCTGGGTGTGTGTGTGTGTGTGTGCCTGAGTTCGTTTATATGCATCTGTGTCTGTATATGTGTCTATATCTGCGTCTTTATGTGTGTGACTCAGTGCCATCCCATGCCTGACCAAATATGCTCATCCACTCTGTTGAGGCCACAGGGAAGCATTCTTGGGTGGATCTCCAACACTTGTCTCACCCTGGTCTTCTTTTGCAGCTGGGAACCCGCAGATTTTAAAGGGATGGGTTGCCATGATGTAATGCAAACATGGGGTGTGGAGAGAGCGTGGAGGGTGTGTGATGGGTCCTTTGATGTTTGAGGCAGGGAGGCACACACGGCAGGCTCATGATGAGGCCTGGTAGAGCTCTCTTCAGGGCCGGGGCCACTCTCTCGTCAAGTCTCATCTCTTTTTGGCTCTCCTCTCTTCTTCGTTGTTCTCCTCTTCTCTCATCTTCTCTCCTCCCCTTTTCTCCTCTCTTCTCATTTCCCCTCATCTCCTATCCTCCGCTACCTCTAGGTGGGCTTCCCTCAACAACTGGCAGCATCGGGGCCATGTGGAGCAGAGAGAGAGAGAGAGAGAGAGAGAGAGAGAGAGAGAGAGAGAGAGAGAGAGAGAGAGAGAGAGAGAGAGAGAGAGAGAGAGAGAGAGAGAGAGAGAGAGAGAGAGAGAGAGAGAGAGAGAGAGAGAGAGAGAGAGAGAGAGAGAGAGAGAGAGAGAGAGAGAGAGAGAGAGAGAGAGAGAGAGAGAGAGAGAGAGAGAGAGAGAGAGAGAGAGAGAGAGAGAGAGAGAGAGAGAGAGAGAGAGAGAGAGAGAGAGAGAGAGAGAGAGAGAGAGATCAGCTTTACTGAGGAGATTCCAAGTATTTGAAGCCCGGGCCCAGAATCAGACAAGCCAGATGGTTCCGGATGACAGACCCTTTTAAAAGTAGGGCTGCTGAAAGCCATCCAAGGTTGGTTCTGATTTCCTTTTACAGAGATCATATGATGTCTTACAGAGCAGTGAGCCAGACAACAGAGGCAATGTGCTGCTCAACATCTGATCCTGGTGCTGCTGCGTCATCGGCAAGATGGTAAAGACACCCTGTCAATAAACACATAAATACAACAGGATGAAATATACACCATCTGTCATCCCCTTCAAAGATTGGCCACGTCCTGTTAATGTAACACACACACGGGCTGTGGTAGACTGACCTTTAAGAGGGCGTGTGTGTGAGTTCATACGTGCGTGCGTGCATTTGCGAGACAGACAGCGGAGGTGCAGGTTGAGAGAGAGAATAAACGGTATAATGTAAATGTGTGAACAGAAACAGATAAAATATCCAGATAAATCCAATTTGTCAAAGTGCTTCGAGAACAGAGAGAGAAAATAATGTAATCATAACATGTTTCATATTGACCTGACTTTTGCATTAGGTGTAGGGAGTAAATTTGATTTCTGGTGTGAACCTATGCAGCACGTGTTGGTCTAACATGAGAGTCACGTGTGATCCTGGAACAGCGGGTCCTGAGCAATGCAACTACCAAATGTACCAATCACAGCCCTGGGTTGCAGGCTAGAGATGGGGGGTAAAATCAAATATCCACTATTGTATTTTGATTTTAGGAAAGCAACCTGCCCCCTTTCTAAGGTTGTGTTGCATTTGAACTTCAACCAACACGAGTGGCGCAATGGTCTAAGGCACTGCATCTCAGTGGAAGAGGTACCACAACAGTCCCTGGTTTGAATCCAGGCTGTATCACTTCTGGCCGAGATTGGGAGTCCCATAGGGCGGCGCACAAGTCGTCCGGGTTTGGCCGGGGTAGGCCGTCATTGTAAATAAGAATTTGTTCTTAACTGACTTGCCTCGTTAAATAAAGGTTACATTTAAAAAAAAAATTATAATAATTAAAACCGATATTGGCCCGGGCTCCCACGCCTCAGTCATGAGTCCACCATATCTGTCAATGTAAAACAATATCAAGCACTCATCTCCACTTTCATTGCCACCAGATAGACCGAGAGAGAAATAGACAATGGTTGAATAAAGAGAAAGAAAGGTTGAGTAAAGATCTGGGGAGACTCTGCTGTGTGAGCGATTGCCTTCAGTCGAAGGTAAAGACATCCCCAAACACTCATGACGGGGCAGCTGATGGTTAGGAACCAGAATGAAGTTTACCCTTTCAACTCCCAAACAGTGACAGGATTCACTTCCATGGAATTTATGAGACAGGATTTTGTGACAGTTGTTTAGTGTTCGTTAACTCTTTCATAGGCAATAGGCTTAGGGTTAGGATTAGGGCTAGTATTCATTGAAGTATTCATTTTTACCAAGGTTGAAGAATATTGCCCTAAGCATACACTCAACTCCTTAGAAAGGGAACGGCTTGGGACTCCCACGCTAAAACTGATATTTTTTCTAAACGAAAGGGCAGTTATGCAGTATCCATAGACAGTAGGGTTAAAGTAGTTGGTAGGACACCAGGATGTTGTGCCCTGGCCAGTGAGATCATGGTTGGACAGGGCCAGTGACCTATTTCTCCGCCCAAAAGATGGCTGTTGCTGCAGCAAGAGTGCCCCCTACCAAGTGTGTGGCCCACTGCAAGTGCACAACCTTTCCATCACTCCTATAGAAATTATCTGTAGGATTGCCACACGCAAGCACGCACGCACACACACACACACACACACACACACACACACACACACACACACACACACACAATCTTTGGTGTCACAACACCATATTGTTACACCATTCCTTTCTACCCAAACATTGAGTATACAGTCAGTATAGGCATACATTGTCCCAGTCGCAGTAGAAACACGAATGGTCTCTTTCCTGCACTATTAAAAAGAGGCAAGTAGTGAGTGTCCTGGTACCCTCCACATACAAAACACTTCCTGTCCAATCAATAGTAGCAGTTCACATCCCACAGCTTTGACATTAGGAAGGACACAGAGCGTGTGTGGGGGTGATCTGCTGGGGCACCCCAGAAAGACCAAGGCCCCTGCTTTCATTTTGGGTCAGTAGGGTTGCAATCACCCACGTCCCAATGCCAGTCCCCTGAAGCAGCGAGTCGTGAAGTGACGATGTCACACAAAGACCTTCCCCTTCTCACCCTCCAGGTGAGGGGTGTCCCCCGTTGCCCCTTGGCAGTGCCCCCCCCGCCCCTCCAACGTCCCCCTGTAATCTTGGCACGAGCACCACATGGACGGCTCATGGCTGGCAAACTATGAAGGGCCTCTGCAGAGAATTCCAACATGAGAGAAAGAGCCTTCTCAAAACCCAAACTACTGTATCAATGTGGCAATGTAATAATAATACATATTAATACATGGAACTTATATAGTGCTTCAAAGGACCCGAAGTATTTTAAATGTAATACAATATCTGAAGTTAACAAGGTGTGTAAGAGACTGAGGTTTTCTGATCTTCAACCACTCAATGTGTGATGACTGTGATTAAGGACTCAGAGGACTACTAGAGCAGTGTCACAAGCAAGAGAAGTGGGGCAAGATTTAATGGACAAATCGATAGAAGGAGAGATCAATGACAGAGGACGGATGCAGTGCAACAGAGGGTTATTAGCGTATATCTCTGTGAATGTCTTGTGAAAGAAAGCTAACGTGAAGCAGCTGTTTTCACTCAAGTTCATTTACACGTGGGAGAACTAACGTCTGCTATAAACTCCCAGAGGAAATTCAGTTAACTCCATCCTGCTGCTCTCTTTTCTTAATCAAACAGACCTTGCAAGCACGGCCTGGCGAGATGCTGACCTACCAGCTGCGTGTCTGTGTGCGTGTCCATACATTTGTGTGCATGTCTGAGTACATGTGGGTATGTGTATCTGTATGTGTGTGTGGGTGGGTGGTTAAGCTACAATCTTTAAAAAAAAAAATTAAACTGTAACATATGGTCATAATTCCGAGCAGACCTTGTTCACTAGGGGACACATTTCTCCAAGGTTCAGTAAGAGGAAAGGATCCCACCTGCCTCCTAAAACTGTGCCTGTGATTAGAGACACTATTTAACTTGTGCTGGGGAACAACGATCAACGCGGCAGGTACTCTAGCGGCTAAGAGCATTGGGTCAGTAGCCGAAAGGTCACTGTTCCGAATGCCCGAGCCAACTAGGCGAAAAATCTGTCGATGTACCTTTGAGCAAAGCACTTAACCCTAGTTGCTCTGGATAAGAGTGTCTGATAAATGACTAAAATATAAATATATCAGCCACCAGGTACTAGCACCAGACCTGGCTCTGCAACCAGACTCACACATTGTGACATCATCAAAGAGTACCACACAAAGTCATACAAATGACCTCCATCTGAGAAAAAAACTGATGATCCTTATCATTCTGCCTTCACATTAAACTGTGATTTTCCCTTTTCTGACGTTTGTTAAAACAAACACAACAAACTATTTTTTCATTATTTATTGATGGCATATGTGAAAACTTCTCAGATTTCAGAGAGCTTGAAGTATTGGGTAATGGTAATGGTACACCACATTTCCTCATCTGGGCACACTCCTCCAACAAACTAACACTAAGACGTATTAGAGCGGCCAACACCCATGAGCAAATCCATGGTCATAATTAAGTTTGACTGTCAACATCGTCCAATCTAATCTTGATTTAATAGTAACCGCACAGGGACGATAAAAAGTATGATATGCAGAAAAACAAATCCTCAATCCCATAAATCTATATGTTCATGAAAGAAAATCGGTCCTACAAGACCAAGCAACAAACCCAAGTCTAGATTCTTCACATTATCTGCATGTGATAAACCTGTCAAGGGAAGCACATTTCTTCCCAGACAGTTGGTACCAAAGCCAAAGCCTTAAGCTCATGAGACTATTTTCATCCATAGGTCATTCCCCTTCTTCACCTACCCCTCCTCGGGGGGTTCCCAGCTGCAGTCTTCATGATTAGGACGCTCACTTCAGTTGCTCTCTGAATCAGTCCTGTGATTTATAACGACCATGGTTTATAAGGACCAGTCTGTCTTTATGCCCAGACAGGCAGCACTTTCTGGACATCCCTTCTCTTCACTCTGCTTCAAGTATTGGTTACTGTAATCTACTATTGGTGTTTGACACTCAGTATTTAATATGGTGCTTGATAAATATTCATGATCAGGAAAGCATTGTGTAGTTTTGTATAAGCACATTGTGTGTGTTCCTGTCCTGGTGATCAGAGGAGGTTGAAAAACGGGCAAGAGAGTACCCTTTGGGTGCCATGGTAACACGCAGGATGTGAGGAGAAACACAACAGAGGCCAACAAGACTGACAACACTGACAGAATGAAAACAGTGATGTAATACTTCCTTATCGAACCCCCTAGGATTTGTAAATGTATTTACCTCAATCAAAACTATTGGTTGTCTGTATGTCCCATATTTTTGCATATTACAGTAAGTATGGTTCTAAGAGTAACTTCATTACACCTTAATTTGCATGAGCAAAAGGAAAATATATTATTTAAAACTCTACAGTTGACCTAAGCCTAAGATATCTGTTAGACAACATTTCTTTTGAAAACTGTTTATTCTGTTTTACACATATAATAAGACAACACAATAAACAATATAAATAATATATTTAACTAGAAAAAAAAGAAAAAAAGAATAACTAGAAAGATACTGTACTTTAGACAAGTTAAACACACTGGGCAGAAGGGTACAAAGGTTAAAGGGCAAGCTGTAGTTAATACAGGAACAGAGCGGTCACCTCACCATTGTTCCTGTAAACAGACAAGGGATAGGGATGGAGAAATGCAACCACTCACACTCACAGACAGTCATGGCTACAGACTGACCGTCCATTGGACCAAAAGTAACGTTTTTTTTAAATGTATTTATTTATTTATTTAATATATTTATTAACAAATCTGGGCAAAACAAGTTCACATTTCAGGCTCTGACAGGGCAAGAGGAATAAGGCATCCACAAGTCACACTCAATAAGAATCAATAGGCACATCACCAACCTCAATGTCCCCCTGAAAAACACCCCCACAAAGATTCAGGATGGCAGGTAGCCTAGTTGTTAGAGTGTTGGACTTGTAACTGAAAGGTTGCAAGATTGAAAAAGGCAGTTAACCCACTGTTCCTAGGCTGTCATTGAAAATAAGAGTTTGTTCTTAACTGACTTGCCTAGTTAAATAAAGGTAAAATAAAAAAAGAAATGCTCTTCCAACCAGTAAATCACAGGGGTGTAAAATACAGTCTTATTTTTGTTTTAATATGATTGCCATCAGAGGATGGACTGTTTAAAGTCAAGACTGGAATGGAGCCCAAGCCTCATAAAACAGTTTGTAGTTCCCACGTGTGTTGAATGAATTTTTGACTAATTTCAGAGAGCACAACACATCTCCCACCCAATATTTATAAGATGGAGGAACTGCCATTTTCCAGTACTGGAGTATTAGCCGTCTAACTAAAAGTGTTGTATAAGCAACAGTGTCCGACTGAATTCTTCACAGCCGGGTACAAATGGGCAGTACTCCAAAAAGGGCAGTAAAGGGAGACGGATCTAGAACAGTGTCATATATAAAATTAGCAACAACAAAAAAACATCCTCTCACTGTCAACTGTGTTTATTTTCAGCAAACTTAACATGTGTGAATATTTGTATGAAAATAATAAGATTCAACAACTGAGACATAAACTGAACAAGTTCTACAGACATGTGATTAACAAAAATGGAATAATGTGTCCCTGAACAAAAGGGGGGTCAAAACCAAAAGTAACCAAAAGTACTGCAGTGCAACTCCTCCTTGTGGACTGCACCAGATTTGCCAGTTCTTGCTGTGAGATGTTACCCCACTCTTCCACCAAGGCACCTGCAATTTCCCGGATATTTCTGGGGGGATGGCCCTAGCCCTCACCCTCCGATCCAACAGAACACTGACATTCCTGTCTTGCAGGAAATCACACACAGAATGAGCAGTATGGCTGGTGGCATTGTCGTGCTGGAGGGTCATGTCAGGATGAGCTTGCAGGAAGGTACCGCATGAGGGAGGAGGATGTCTCCCTGTCATGCACAGCGTTGAGATTGCCTGCAATGAAGTGCAGTGAAGAGCACTTTTTGCCAGTCCTGTCTGGTCCAGCGACTGTGGGTTTATGTCCATAGGCAACATTGCCGGTGATGTCTGGTGAGTACCTGCATTACAACAGGCCTACAAGCCCTGAGTCCAGCCTCTCTCAGCCTATTGCGGACAGTCTGAGCACTGATGGGGGGATTGTGCGTTCCTGGTGTAACTCGGGCAGTTGTTGTTGCCATGCTTTACCTGTCCCGCAGGTGTGATGTTCGGATGTACCAATACTGTGCAGGTGTTGTTACACATGGTCTGCCACTGTGAGGGTAATCAGCTGTCCATCCTGTCTCCCTGTAGCTCTGTCTTAGGTGTCTCACAGTACGGACACATCGGACACATCTGGAGTACGGACACATCTGGAGTCCTCATGCCTCCTTGCAGCTTGCCTAAGGCACGTTCACGTAGATGAGCAGGGACACTGGGCTTCTTTCTTTTGGTGTTTTTCAGAGTCAGTAGAAAGGCCTCTTTAGTGTCCTAAGTTTTCATAACTGTGACCTTAATTGCCTTCCGTCTGTAAGCTGTTAGTGTCTTAACGACCGTTCCACTGGTGCATGTTCATTAATTGTTTATTGTTCATTGAACAAGCATGGGAAACAGTGTTGAAAACCTTTACAATGAAGGTCTGTGAAGCTATTTCGATTTTTTCGAATTATCTTTGAAAGACAGGGTCCTGAAAAAGGGACGTTTCTTTTTTTACTGAATTTATTAGAGAAACATTTAAATATTAATTACCAGAAACCAGAAAGTTTATGAATGTCCCAAAACATATGAAAAAGTGTGGCTGGTTCTGTTTATATTCAGACTCGATCTGGACCCAGAGTGGTCTTGGGTGAGTAGGATCAGTCTGTAGCCAGTACAAAAGGGCTCTGAAATTTGCAGTCCAATAGTAAGTCTGAAATTTTGGTAGAGCTAAATGCCTTTGTAAATGTTTTCTACCAATCCGTGGTACCTTGCCATCCCAAATAAAATACATGAATGTTTAATTGTCTAAGGATCGACGCTGGTAGGCGAGAAGCAAGAACAGGGAGTGAAAATGTAATTAACAATGGACACAGAACAGGACAGGACAGCGTCTGGACATGAAAACATAATGACATTAATGCTGACACGGGGAACCAAAGGAGGAACAGACAGATATAGATGGGGCAATCAACAAAGTGAAGGAGTCCAGGTGAGTCCAGTGAGCGCTGATGCGTGTAACGATGGTGACAGGCGTGCGTAATGAAGGGCAGCCTGGTGCCCTCGAGTGCCAGAGAGGGAGAGCGGGAGCAGGCGTGACAGTACCCCCCCTCCCCCCCTCCACCTGGGCAAGCCTGACGGTCCGGCCCGAGGCATGGGCACTGTACAAGTCGGCTGAGGCGTAGAAGCCCGACAAGCCAGCAGAGGCGTGGGAGCCTGGCGAGCCGGCTGAGGCGTGGAAGCCTGACGATCTGTCTGAGGCATGAAAGCCTGATGATACCGCTGAGGCATGGGAGCTTGGCGAGCCGGCTGAGGTGTGGGAGCCCGATGAACCGGCTGAGGCGTGACGTGGGATGGGCGCCCGCCGAGCCAACCAGGGCAAGAAAACCTCTCGAGCCAGCTAAGGCGTAGAAGCCCGACGAGCCATCTGAGGCATCCTGGTTCCATCGGCGACAGCACCCGGACGTGACATCACCAACAAAAACAAAATAACAAAAACTCCCTGATGCTTCACATAATGATGTCAGCATTCTGTTTGTTTGGAGAGAAAAAAAGTCCAGACCGGTGATTTACCACTTTTCATTGCGGACTCTGCAGTTGCAATCTCCTCAGGTGTAAATTTGTCTTCTAAACCGTCATGGGAGTCTGTATCAATTGAAGGCATAGTCAGACCATCGAAGAACGAATCAATCAACAAAGGGTCTTGAGGAGATTCGGAGGTGTACAGGGCAGAGTAAAAATCGTTTGAATTGATCATCGATCTCTTTATGTATAACTGTGGTCGCACCAGACACAGTCCTTATTTGTGGGATTACACGTGAGGCCTCAGATGTATGGATCTGATGTGCAAGGAGTTTACTGGCCTTGTTGCCTTGCTCATACATTCTGTATCAAGTTTGTAAAAGTAATTGTTCAGCTTGTCTGGTAGAAAGCTCATCAAATTCAGATTGGAGTAGCTGGCGTTCTTTATATAGATCAGAGGAAGGATCTGTAGCATACTTCTTATCCAATGTAGCTATGGCTTTGCTCAGGTGTCAAAGCCGCTGAGAGCAAGCTTTATTTTTTTGGCTGTATAAGAAATAATTTCTCCACATAGGTATGCTTTGAGGGACTCCCATATGAAAGAGTATCTGGTGTTAATAAATAATCAATAAATTAAATTGTTAAAATGGAGTTAAGACGCTAACTGGGGATATTGTACAGTTTAAATCTCACGTAAAATCAACTAATGGGAATCTACATTGGGTATAGCAGATAAAAAGGAAAACCTTTAACTTGTGTCATCCCAATTGCTAGCCAAAACAAGATGGGTAGAGAACAATTTACCAGTTACTATGATGTAACATCCCTTAGGATCAGCAATAACTTCAGAAGCAACAAATGCAGTAGAACCAAAATGGCAGCACCTCTTGACTATGAAAGTTTAAAGTTTGACCTACCCAGTCGCTGCAAATTCTAAAGTGCTCACCAGTCCTCAAATTAGTCTCTTGTAGAAATTCTAAATTTGCGTTCAAAGCCTTTAAATGTGTCAGCACCCTCTTACGCTTCACAAGTTCTTTGATAATGTGGTTTGTTTGTATAAGAGTAAAACAATACCCACAAAAGTAAAACAATAAACGCTAAATCAGGGAAACCGGGAATGTTGTCAAACATATTTGAATGGGAACTATAAGGGCCCTGAGGACTATTATGCTGCCAGTGACACATCCTGCATACGATTACCATTAATGTGGTTTGGGCTCTCCCACAATGCACCACAATGAGTGTGTGTTTGTGTGTAGTTGTGTATTGTTGGTGTGTGTGAGTGCCTTTTTAGCTTGTGTGTGTTTGAACTAGCATGCCATTGTGCCTGTGTTTGCCACTGTTACATGGGGACAATGGTGTGAAGGGTTAATATGGGGTGATGTTGACACACACCGGGAGGGGAGAGGGAGAGAGAGGGAGTGATGCCGATTCTAATAGAGAGAGGACAGGGGCTGAGAAAAGATGGTGCCAGTCTGCACGTAGGCCCCCGTCTCTTTGCCTGTCAACCAGTCCAGAGGAGGGGGCGAGTGGGTGCAGGGGAAAAAGGGTTCTGGTTTCACAGGTCTTTGCTCTGTGGGATGATCTCATTTTCCGTAATAGGATGAACAATTTTTGACCCATTAATTCAGTGTGGTTACAGGATTAAATCCGTGTGGTTACAGGGTTAAAACAGAAACAACTCAATGGGTTAAGTTCAGGTATTATTTTCAAGTGGCTAAGGCTATGGTTTTGGGAAGGCAATAAAAAAAAAAGATATAAACCATTGCACTGTTTAAGTACTCTCCCTACTTGCTAGAGAATTGTGAAATGACGTGGCACAGTGGTCCTCGGCACCTTTTCAAATGTCTGAAATCGACGGCTCTTTCTTGTGACCAGCCTGCAGCTCTCATGGGGTGAAGTCTTATGACGCTGGCACACAGCAGCCTGGCCAGATCACGTCACAGGAGGGGCATGAAAGCTGATTGTTGATATTTTCATCTTCAATTTGAGTTGAGCTGAATTTGCGCTGATGAGAAAGGGACTAAAAAGGGCTTTTCTGGTCTAGGAAGTGGATCTTGCGCTTGGCTGAAGGCTATTTCTACCTCATTTTACAAGAAGGGAGGCTTTCAGGAGGGATCCAAGCAATCACATCTACTTGATTTCCATGCACACAGTCAATTTAACCAAAGCACATAATTGAGTGTTCAGTGCAGTGAGATAAAAAAAAGAAGTTCCTAGGTCAAAGGCACCTGTCTTAGGCTGCAGGGTTTGAGTTGACCATCAGACATCATCCTTGTAGCAGATCAAGTTGGAGTTACGATCAGACCAAACAGGTACTTACATGTCCAAAACATGTCCTCACATGTCCCAAACATATCCTAACATGCCCCAAACATGTCCTCTCAATGTTAGTCCTGGCAGGGCAGGACGAGACAGTACGAGGCAAGACCTTAACCTCACGCATTCCCCATCCCTCCTCACTGTGACATTAGAACCAATATACTCACAATATTCCTCTCACTCACAGTGAAATGTCAGGGCCCTCTTTTCATGGCATACATTTCATCCAATTTCTCTACCCATAGTCGTGGGCCCTGTTTGTCTAGCACCACGTTTAATTTGAATATCAGAGCGTGAGAATAGCGTGAGAGGATGACCAGACACTTTGAACCACGTTTTGGGGGATTCCTTCAGGAAATGTGACTGCTAACGTGCCTAAGATGAGGGAGCAGGCATGGGAAAAATGCATGCTTGTCACAGGGGCGACAGTAATTTACTTTTTTCATTGATGAAAAGATTAGAAAAGCAGCATATTTGCATTTCATTGAAGAGTCCCCTCACTCTATTGTCATAGTCTATTAATAAAACATGTAAATGTTTTACTACCCCTTTACTATCCCTCATTCAGGTCAACTTGTTCATTCTTTAGTTGTCTTGTTCTTTCTGAAACTTCCAGCACTCTAAGTGAAACAGACCATATTTTGGAAATTGTAGATTTGATTCTGAAATTCCAAAGAGGGGGAGGCATAAAACAATAAGAATATCAATACACCATATCAACATTTCTGATTGCATGTGAGAGAGAGAGTGAAAGATGCATAGAAAGCCATGGAATGAATGAAACAAAAATACCAAAATTGTCAGAAGGTGAGTGTAGCTGGTGCATGAAGTCAGGCACAGGAGAGCAAAATGAGTGAGCAACGTACTTTACTCAAAAAATAAAGGCACAAGGTAAACAAAATACACTTGACCAAAACCAGCCATCATGAACCGAACTGAACATAGAAATAATCAAGCACAACAAACATGGGGGAAACAGAGGGTTAAATACATGAACATGTACAGTGGGGCAAAAAAGTATTTAGTCAGCCACCAATTGTGCAAGTTCTCCCACTTAAAAAGATGAGAGAGGCCTGTAATTTTCATCATTGGTACACTTCAACTATGACAGACAAAATTAGAAAAAAAAATCTAGAAAATCACATTGTAGGATCTTAAATGAATCTATTTGCAAATTATGGTGGAAAATAAGTATTTGGTCAATAACAAACGTTTATAATACTTTGTTATATACCCTTTGTTGGCAATGACAGAGGTCAAACGTTTTCTGAAAGTCTTCACAAGTTTTTCACACACTGTTGCTGGTATTTTGGCCCATTCCTCTATGTAGATCTCCTCTAGAGCAGTGATGTTTTGGGGCTGTTGCTGGGCAACACGGACTTTCAACTCCCTCCAAAGATTTTCTATGGGGTTGAGATCTGGAGACTGGCTAGGCCACTCCAGGACCTTGAAATGCTTCTTACGAAGCCACTCCTTCGTTGCCCGGGCGGTGTGTTTGGGATCATTGTCATGCTGAAAGACCCAACCACGTTTCATCTTCAATGCCCTTGCTGATGGAAGGAGGTTTTCACTCAAAATCTCACGATACATGGCCCCATTCATTCTTTCCCTTACACGGATCAGTCGTCCTGGTCCGATGTTGTTTGATGATGTTTCCACCCCCATGCTTCACAGTAGGTATGGTATTCTTTGGATGCAAAGCAGCATTCTTTGTCCTCCAAACACGACGAGTTGAGTTTTTACCAAAAAGTTATATTTTGGTTTCATCTGACCATATGACATTCTCCCAATCTTCTTCTGGATCATACAAATTCTCTCTAGCAAACTTCAGACCTACCTGGACATGTACTGGCTTAAGCAGTGGGACACGTCTGCCACTGCAGGATTTGAGTCCCTGGTGGCGTAGTGTGTTACTGATGGTAGGCTTTGTTACTTTGGTCCTAGCTCTCTGCAGGTCATTCACTAGGTCCCCCCGTGTGGTTCTGGGATTTTTGCTCACAGTTGTTGTGATCATTTTGATCCCACGGGGTGAGATCTTGCGTGGAGTCCCAGATCGAGGGAGATTATCACTGGTCTTGTATGTCTTCCATTTCCTAATAATTGCTCCCACAGTTGATTTCTTCAAACCAAGCTGCTTACCTATTGCAGATTCAGTCTTCCCAGCCTGGTGCAGGTCTACAATTTTGTTTCTGGTGTCCTTTGACAGCTCTTTGGTCTTGGCCATAGTGGAGTTTAGAGTGTGACTGTTTGAGGTTGTGGACAGGTGTTTTTTATACTGATAACAAGTTCAAACAGGTGCCATTAATACAGGTAACGAGTGGAGGACAGAGGAACCTCTTAAAGAAGGTACAGATCTGTGAGAGCCAAAAATCTTGCTTGTTTGTAGGTGACCAAATACTTATTTTCCACCATAATTTGCAAATAAATTCATTAAAAATCCTACAGGGCGATCCGGATGGAGACAGGTCTAACATGTCCTCCATCTCTATCATGTCCTCCATCTCTTATCCGGACCGTACCCCTCCCACTCCACGAGGTACTGAAGGCCCCTCGCCCGACGCCTCAAATCCAGTATGGATCGAACCGCATACGCCGGTGCCCCCTCAATGTCCAGAGGGGGTGGAGGAACCTCCCGCACCTCAGACTCCTGGAGTGGACCAGCCACCACCGGCCTGAGGAGAGACACATGGAATGAGGGGTTAATTCGATAATCGGGGGGAAGCTGTAACCTGTAACATACCTTGTTCAGTCTCCTCAGGACTTTGAATGGCCCCACAAACCGCGGGCCCAGCTTCCGGCAGGGCAGGCGGAGGGGCAGGTTTCGGGTTGAGAGCCAGACCTGGTCCCCCGGTGCAACCCGGTCCCTTCTTTTCTGGTGCCACAGTTTTATTTCTTCTCTAAATCCCATATCTAAGTCCCATATCTCCTCAGCATGCCTAAACCAGTCACCCACCGCAGGAGCCCCGATCTGGCTTTGATGCCAAGGCGCCAGAACCGGCTGGTACCCCAGTACGCACTGGAAGGGGGAGAGGTTAGTGGAGGAGTGGCTGAGCGAGTTCTGGGCCATCTCTGCCCAGGGCACGAACGCCCCCCACTCCCCCGGCCGGTCCTGGCAATAGGACCGCAGAAACCTACCCACATCCTGGTTCACTCTCTCCACCTACCCGTTACTCTCGGGGTGAAAACCCAAGGTAAGGCTGACCGAGACCCCCAGATGTTCCATGAACGCCCTCCAGAGCCTTGATGTGAACTGGGGACCTCGATCAGATACTATGTCCTCAGGCACCCCGTAGTGCCGGAAGACGTGTGTAAACAGGGCCTCCGCAGTCTGTAGGGCCATAGGGAGACCGGTCAAAGGGAGGAGACAACAGATCTTAGAAAAATGATCCACAACGACCAGGATCATGGTGTTACCCTGTGATGGAGGAAGATCCGTTAGGAAATCCACCGACAGGTGTGACCACGGCTGTTGTGGAACAGGTAAGGGTGGTGTAACTTCCCTCTGGGCAAGTGCCTAGGGGACTTGCAATGGACGCACACTGAGCAGAAGGAGACATAAAGCCTCACGTCCTTAGCTAAAGTGGACACCAGTACTTCCCACTAAGACAGCGCACTGTCCGACCGATGCCTGGATTACCAGAGGAGGGTCACGTACAGGCGCCCAGCTGGACATTGGAGGGGAGTGGGCTCTGTACGTAACGCCTGCTAAATGTCCGCGTCCAGCTCCCATACTACCAGTGCCACCAGGCAAGAGGCCGGGAGTATGGGAGTGGGATCCATGGGCCGCTCCTCTGTGTCATACATCCGGGACAGTGCGTCTGCCTTCGCGTTCTGGAAACCTGGTCTGTAGGATCGGGTAAAAAAAAAATGGGTAAAAAACATGGCCCACCCTGCTTGGCGAGGATTCAGTCTCCTCGCCGCCTGGATGTACTCATGATTGCGGTGGTCAGTCCAGATGAGAAAAGGGTGTTTAACCCCTCAACCCAATGTCTCCACGCCTTTAAAGCCTTGACAACAGCCAACAACTCCCGATCCCCCACGTCATAGTTTCGCGCCGCCGGGCTGAGCTTCTTCGAAAAGAAGGCACAGGGGCGGAGCTTTGGTGGCGTACCCGAGCGCTGAGAGAGCACGGCTCCTATCCCAGCCTCAGACTCGTCCACCTCCACTGTGAACGCCCAAAAGGGATCCGGATGAGCCAGCACGGGAGCCGAGGTAAACAGAGCCCTCAGCTGACCAAAAGCCCTGTCCGCCTCAGCTGACCACTGCAAACGCCCCCGGCCCCCCTTCAGCAGTGAGGTAATGGGAGCTGCCACCTGACCAAAACCCCGGATAAACCTCCGGTAGTAGTTGGCAAACCCTAAGAACTGCTGCACCTCTTTTACCGTGGTAGTTGGCCAATTACGCAAGGTTGCAATGCGGTCACTCTCCATCTCCACCCCTGAAGTGGAAATGCAATACCCTAGGAAGGAGACAGACTGTTGGAAGAACAGGCATTTCTCAGCCTTGACATATAGGTCATGCTCCAACAGGCAACCAAGCACTCTGCGCACCAGGGACACATGCTCAGCGAGTGTAGTGGAGTATATCAAAATATCATCAATATACACCACTACACCCTGCCCATGCAGGTCCCTGAAAATCTTGTCTACAAAGGCTTGGAAGACTGATGGCGCATTCATCAACCTGTACGGTATGACGAGGTACTCATAGTGCCCAGAGGTGGTACTGAAAGCCGTCTTCCACTCGTCTCCTTGTCGGATACGCACCAGGTTGTAAGCGCTCCTGAGATCTAGTTTAGTGAAGAAGCGCGCCCCGTGTATTGACTCTATCGATGTGGTTATGAGCGGTAGCGTGTAGCTATACCTCATAGTGATCTGATTCAGACCCCGATAGTCAATACACGGGCATAGACCTCCCTCCTTCTTCTTCACAAAAAATAAACTCGAGGAGGAAGGGTGAAGTGGAGGACCGAATGTACCCCTGACGCAGGGATTCGGAGACATATGTTTCCATAGCCTCCATCTCCGCCTGTGAGAGGGGATACGCATGACTCCTGGGAAGGGCAGCGCCTACCAGGAGATCTATCGCACAATGGCCCGGTCGATGAGGTGATAATTAAGTCCCCTTCTTCTCTCATCCCAAGAGAGCCCTCTGTGGCCAAGAAACAGTAGTGTTATGACAAGCTAACCAGGGTAGGCCCAGCGCCACGGGAAACGCAGGAGAGTCAATAAGGAAGAGACTAATTGTCTCCGTATGACCACACTGCATCACCATGCCCAAAGGTGCGGTGACCTCCCTAATTAACCCTGACCCTAATGGTCGACTATCTAAGGCGTGAATGGAGAAAGGCACATCCACGGGACCAATAGGGATCCCTAAACTATAGGCTAAAGCCATGTCGATAAAATTCCCAGCCACGCCTGAATCAACAAGCATCTTGTGCTGGGAATGCGGGGAAAATTCATGGAACGTAACAGACACAAACATATGTACAACAGAGGGCTCTGGGTGAGAATGGTGCCGGCTCACCTGGGGTGATGCCAGAGCACCCTGCCTGCTGCCTCGATTCCCAGAGGAACCAACCCGGCACCGACCGGCAGTGTGACCTCTGCGGCCACAAATGGTGCATGAGCGGGAACCCCCTCCTGTCTCCCTGCGCACCGCCCCTCCCAGCTCCATGGGTATCGGAGAGGGCGTGCGGGAGATGGAACGACCAGACCCCGATCTGAACGTCTGCGAGTATCCAGCAGGTTGTCCAGACGGATGGACAGGTCCACCAGCTGGTCAAACGTGAGGGTGGTGTATCTGCAGGCCAGCTCCCGACGGACGTCCTCGCGCAGACTGCAACGATAATGGTCGATCAGGGCCCTGTTGTTCCATCCCGCGCCGGCAGCCAGGGTCCTAAACTCCAGGGCGAACTCCTGGGCGCTCCTCGTCTCCTGCCTCAGACTCTACCCTCGGGCGGGTGGTCGAAGACTGCCCAGAAACGGCGGGTGAACTCCTCAAACTGGTCCAACACCGCATCTCCCTGTCTCCACACGGCGTTGGCCCACTCCAGGGCGGACACACTCTCACGGTCCCATGGAACCGGGTGGATGGTGGCCAGATAAAGGTCTAATTGTAACAAGAACCCCTGGCAGTTCGTAGCCCTACCGTCGTACTCCTGGGACAAGGAGAGACGGATCCCACTGGGTTCAGGCGGGAAAGGGGCTCTCAGGAGAGACCCCGGTTGTGCTGGTGGAGGCGCTGGAAGAACTCCCTGTCTCTCCCAGCGGTCCATTGTCTGGACAACGCGATCCACGGCAACATCAAGATGGTGAAGCATAACTGTATGCTCCTGGACACGCTCCTCCACCTCAATGGCCGGGGTACCTTCTCCTGCTGACTCCATAGTTCCGGTCGGAGATTCTGTAATGGCTGCGTGTTGGTGGCAGGGAAGTCAGGCGCAGGAGAACGAACTTGGTATAAACGGAGTCGTTTAATAAGTGCTAACCAAACTCCAAAAACCAAAATACTTAAAATAACAAAAGTGGATACAAAACCCGTCGCACAACTACACATTACTTGCACAATAACATACAATCAAACAATCTCTGACAAGGACATGAGGGGAAACAGAGGGTTAAATACACAACATGTAATTGATGGGATTGGAGCCAGGTGTGAAGGAAGACAAGACAAAACCAATGGAAAATGAAAAATGGATCAGTGATGGCTAGAAGGTCGGTGACGTCGACCGCTGAACATCGCCCGAACAAGAAGAGGGACCGACTTCAGCAGAAGTTGTGACAATATTTCTATATAAATTATTCTCTATCTCCTTTCAGTGTGTGTTAAACAACAGTGAGTGATATTGTAATCCTAATTCTGATCTCACTTTATCCAGGCTATAGTAAATGGTTCTACTAAACTCAAATATATTTCACACACAGGCCTCACAGAGACAACCGCATGCTAGACTTCAATTGCTAAAATTATATCTTAAGGGTGTAGATTAACGGTAATATGGTATACACCAGTGCCCCCTGGTGATAGAATCACAAAGTAACTTTCTATGAAGATCTCTACAGAACTTCCTTGAAATAATTTTACTGGTATACTAAGGGTTGTACATTTCCTATACTGTCATATGGTAGGAAAGTGTCATTAACCAATGATATTAGGCCACTCTTGGCCATTATTACAGACACCTGTGTCTTTTGACACTACATAAACGAGTCATTCCGCAGTGTTTGTGATTATACCCTGATGAAGACAGCTTGGCTGTCGAAACGTTGGTAATTACATTTTTGCATCTGAGCTCCTAGAGTGTGCGGCTCTCTTTCATTTTTCTATTCCACTAGCCAGCACCTCGTCTTAATAGGTGTGCATTTATTTTTCTTCTAGGAAAGTGTCACTAACAAATATGTACAAACTTTTATTCAAATAACTTCTGTTCTACTCCTAACTTTTTATTCCACCATTGGGCCATTACCCAATAAGCCCAGCCTTAATCCACAGACAAACAAACAATGAAACATACAACGCACTATTCATAAACAACTCAACTCATGGAATGGCCCTAGCCCTCACCCTCCGATCCAACAGGTCCCAGACGTGCTCAATGGGATTGAGGTCCCGGCTCTTCGCTGGCCATTGCAGAACACTGACATCCCTGTCTTGCAGGAAATCATGCACAGAATGAGCAGTATGGCTGGTGACATTGTCATGCTGGAGGGTCATGTCAGGATGAGACTGCAGGAAGGGTACCACATGAGGGAGGAGGATGTCTACCCTGTAACGCACAGCATTGAGATTGCCTGCAATGACAACAAGCTCAGTCCAATGATGCTGTGACACACCGCTCCAGACCATGACGGACCCTCCACCTCCAAATCGATCCCACTCCAGAGTACAGGCCTCAGTGTAATGCTCATTCCTTAGACAATAAAAGCGAATTCGACCATCATCCCTGGTGAGTCAAAACCGCGACTCGTCAGTGAAGAGCACTTTTTGCTAGTCCTGTCTGGTCCAGCGACGGGGGGTTTGTGCTCATAGGCAACGTTGTTGCCGGTGATGTCTGGTGAGGACGTGCCTTACAACAGGCCTACAAGCCCTCAGTCCAGCCTATTGCAGACAGTCTGAGCACTGATGGAGGGATTGTGCATTCCTGGTGTAACTCGGGCAGTTGTTGTTGCCATGCTGTACCTGTCCCGCAGGTGTGATGTTTGGATGTACCGATCCTGTGCAGGTGTTGTTGCACGTGGTCTGCCACTGCGAGGACGATCAGCTGTCCATCTTGTCTCCTTGTAGTGCTGTCTTAGGCGTCTCACAGTATGGATATTGTAATGTATTGCCCTGGCCAAATTTGCAGTCCTGATTCCTCCTTGCAGAATGCCTAAGGCACGTTCACGCAGATGAGCAGGGACCCTCGGCATCTTTCTTTTGGTGTTTTTCAGAGTCAGTAGAAAGGCCTCTTTAGTGTCCTAAGTTTTCATAATTACCTTAATTTCCTACAGTCTGTAAGCTGTTAGTGTCTTAATGACCGTTCCTCAGGTACATGTTCACTAATTGTTTATGGTTCATTGAACAAGCATGGGAAACAGTGTTGAAAACCTTTACAATGAAGATCTGTGAAGTTATTTGGATTTTTACGAATTATCTTTGAAAGATAGGGTCCTGAAAAAGGGATGTTTCTTTTTTTGTTTACATCCTACACACTGTTGCGACACGCCACTTTATCAAGAGGCAGCCGTACACATGTAATTTTCCTCACCCTTCAAACACTATAGCTGCCATTCGGAGGCAAGACACTTTATCAATGTCAAGCCAGCGGCGTGCCTACTCCTATATTATTTAAAATACAATGGATGCCATGTCCATTTGAAAATTGGCTTGTGATTTCCTATAAGTATTTACAAGTACTGTAAATAATTATGTGTGCAAAATATACCAGATAATGAGGGCCAGTCCTGGTTTCCTGGATCAAAAGGTGACAAAAAATAAATCCAGTCAAATCAAATGTAATGTTTTATTAACAGGCTTCTCACAGTGAAATGGCAACAAAAGTGACAGTAAATGAATCAAATAAGTGACATTATAAATATACTACAAATAAGACTAAACTAAACCAAATACAAAAGAAACATGGAGATCAAATATCAAAAATAGTCCACAGGCATATATTATGGACATTGTTTGCCAATGTGCAGAATAACAACAGTGCAATAGCAGCATATAATTATGATTAAAGCATATCTACATAGTGCAGTTATGTGACATATCTATTGCATTTTTCCAGTAGTCTATGAATAAATGTTAAGTGTGTGGTAGGGTGGGGTAGTCAGCCCAGGGTTCAGCTGTTGGAACAGTCTTGTGGCTTGGGGGTGGAGGCTAGCTTTGAGATAGGTGATCCGAGATTTTATGTTGACCCTCACTGCAGCGGGTTCTTCTCCACTGTGTGCCACCTTCTCGATCAGAGGCCCCTTTCAGACAATGCGTGACCTGAATCTGAACCCCTTCATCCGTGGCATCCAGGGTTGCAGGGTTCTTCCAAATGGCTCTTATACACAACAAAACAACATTGAGTTACATGTGAATTGCTCAAGGTCTTACACAAGTTTTAAAAATTATTTTTCTTAAAGGTAACATTTAATAATATCAAAACTTACTGTGAAGAATAGTCTTAAGAAAAACAAGTAATTGATACAGGCCTTATCCCCTGCACCAGTCCAGGTTGTGACGATGGCAAGCCAGTTTGACAGAATGCAAGGTAGCATCCACCACGCTGTCGACTGCAGGACCTTGGCACCCTTTAAAGCCAGACACCTAAGCTACAAATGTAAAAGTATTAGAAATAACACACTATTTGAACATGTTTCCCTCCCCAACCCCCTATATTTTATATACTTTTATTATTACAGTCTGTAAAGAAGGATGACAGATTTACATGTAATATTAATGCCTTATGTTACAGAAAAAAGCCATGGCTATAATATGACAGCTTGGTCTCCAGCAGCTCCAGGCCTTGCCGGTCCGCCATTGGGAGATTAAGATCAGGTGTAACAGTATAATTTTAGACCGTCCCCTCGCCCATACCCGGGCGCGAACCAGGGACCTTCTGCACACATCAAGAGTCACCCTCGAAGCATCGTTACCCATCGCTCCACAAAAGCCGCGGCCCTTGCAGAGCAAGGGGAACTACTACTAGGTCTCAGAGCAAGTGACGTCACTGATTGAAACGCTATTTAGCGCCCACGCTAACTAAGCTAGCCGTTTCACATCCGTTACACTCACCCCCCTTTTGACCTTCCTCCTTTTTCCGCAGCAACCAGTAATCCGGGTCAACAGCATCAATGTAACAGTATAATTTTAGACCATCCCCTCGCCCATACCCGCGCGCGAACCAGGGACCTTCTGCACACATCAACAACAGTCACCCGCGAAGCGTCGTTACCCATCGCTCCACAAAAGCCGCGGCCCTTGCAGAGCAAGGGGAACTACTACTTCAAGGTCTCAGAGCAAGTGACGTCACTGATTGAAACGCTATTTAGCGCCAACGCTAACTTAGCTAGCCGTTTCACATCCGTTACACTCACCCCCCCTTTTGACCTTCCCCGCAGCAACCAGTAATCCGGGTCAACAGCATCAATGTAACAGTATAATTTTAGACCGTCCCCTCGCCCATACCCGGGCGCGAACCAGGGACCTTCTGCACACATCAACAGTCACCCTCGAAGCATCGTTACCCATCGCTCCACAAAAGCCGCGGCCCTTGCAGAGCAAGGGGAACTACTACTAGGTCTCAGAGCAAGTGACGTCACTGATTGAAACGCTATTTAGCGTTTCATATTTCACATCCGTTACACAGGCAAGGACAAATCTCCGACCCATTGGCCTGTTGATAGGCTAACAAGGTACTAATCTTGTTATCCATCTCAAGTGTCCAATAGCCCACTGACCTATAGAAAAAAATAAGCAGTTAATCAATGTCACACTCATGAAAACAATTATATACCAAAAATAGATGTACAAGTTATGTGCTCACCTGCTTGCCTGCTAGCACCTTAACTTCTTCCCTCAGGGCTCTGTTTTTTCCTGCTGGAGTCTTTGCATTTCTGTCCTGTCTTACTTCAGTGATTTGTTTTCTTGCCGGAGTCTTTGGATTTCTACCCCGAAAAATAAAACATTTGAAAAAGGTTTGAATATACCCCTGAAAAATTACAGTTTACTTTTTAATACAATGACATACTGTTCAAAACAGGACATAAGCATTGTCTCATCTGGGCTAAGTGAATGTTCTACTCTACTGTACATACCTCCATGGCTGTCATCCACATGCTGCTGTGGTGAATATGATGCTGGGGGTGTCCAGTGTCCTTTTTGAAAGACAGATGACATTAATAAAGGGGATTGTACCTTGTACCTGTACAAAAAACAGAATGCAACTTGCAAAACATACAGGAAGAAAACAACTTCCAACTTTGTTCGACAATTGAAGCTACACAAAGAACAGTAAGTCATGGCTAATATAGCCGACAGCTATATAATTTATAACTTTGCTAGCGTAGCATGTAGGCTAACATAATGTTAAATCAATGAGCCTCAGCACAGTCAGTCAGTGAGGGAACGTGATCATTGCACCCAAGATTAAGCTACAACTGGATAGGCAGTTGGTAGCCTAAATCCTGACTGATGTTACTGCTGTTCCTAAAACCATTGACATAAGTTAGCCTACTGTAACCACACACAGAGAGGGTGTGGGGATTGGTGTGTGTGTGTGCGTGTGTGTGTGTGTTAAAACTTCTTAGGGCTGCAATCGCGTTAACGGGATTATATGACAACAGCCAGTGAAAGTGCAGGGAGACAAATTCAAAACAACAGAAATATCATAATTAAAATTCCTCAAACATGCATGTATCTTTTACTGTTTTCAGGTAATATTGTTGTTAATCCCACCACAGTGTCCGATTTCAAATAGGCTTTACAGCGAAAGCACCACAAACGATTATGTTAGGTGACCACCAACTCACAGAAAAACCCAGCCATTTTTCCAGCCAAAGAGATGAGTCACAAAAAGCACAAATAGAGATAAAATTAACCTTTTTGGGATAGGGGGCAGCATTTTCACTTTTGGATGAATAGCGTGTCCAGAGTGAACTGCGTTCTACTCTGTCCCAGATGCTAATATATGCATATTATTATTAGTATTGGATAGAAAACACTCTGAAGTTTCTAAAACTGTTTGAATGATGTATGTGAGTAACAACAGAACTCATATGGCAGGCGAAAACCTGAGAAAAATCCAACCAGGAAGTGGGACATCTGAGGTTTGTAGTTTTTCAAAGCTTTGCCTACCGAGTACACGTTGAGATATGGATGAGGTTGCACTTCCTAGGGCTTCCACTAGATGTCAACTGTCTTTGAGGATGAGGATTCTACTATAAAGGAGGGGCTCCCGACAGAGTTACCTCACATTCCAGTGCTTTTTCTGAAGACAGCAATTCTCCGGCTGGAACATTATTGATTTTTTATGTCCAAAACATCCTAAAGATTGATTCCATACATCGTTTGACATGTTTCTAAAGGACTGCAACGGAACATTTCGAGTTTTTGTCTGGATGAAATGCTCGCGCCTCATGAAGATGGATTACTGGGCTGAACACGATAACAACAAGTGGCTATTTGGATATAAATTGTGGAAGTTTATGGAAGTAATCAGTCATGTATTGTCGAACTGGGATTCCTGGGAGTGCCTTCTGATGAAGATCTTCAAAGGTAGGTGAATATTTATGGTGTTGTTTTTAACTTTGTTGATTCCAAAATTACGGCTATTCCTCTGGCTGTTTTGGGTTCTTAGCACCATTCTCAGATTATGCTTTTTCCTTAAAGTTTTTTTTAAATCTGACACAGCGGTTGCATTAAGGAGAAGTCTATCTTTATTCTGTGAATAACACTAGTATCTTTTATCAATGTTTATTATGAGTATTTCTGCTAAAATCACCGGATGTTTTGGAATCAAAACATTACTGCACGTAAGGCGCCAATGTAAACTGAGATTCTGCTTTTTGTGACTCCTATCTTTGGCTGGAAAAATGGGTGTGTGTTTTTGTGACTTGGCTCTGACCTAACATAATTGTTTGTTGTGCTTTAGCTGTAAAGAATTTTTTTAATCGGACACAATGGGTAGATTAACAAGATGTTTATCTTTCATTTGCTGTATTGGACTTGTTAATGTGTGAAAGTAACATAATATTAAAAAATATTTTTGAATTTTCAGCCTTTTCAGCGGAATGTTGTCAAGGGCTAGAAAGTATTTTACACCATTTTAAAGATACACTTCTTGTTAATCTCACCACAGTGACTGATTTCAAAAAGGGTTTACAGCGAAAGCAAACCAACCGATTATGTTAGGTCAGAAAAACACAGCCATTTTTCCAGCCAAAGAGAGGAGTCACAAAAAGCAGAAATATAGATAAAATTAATCACTAACCTTTGATGATCTTCATCAGATGACACTCATAGGACTTCATGTCCTATGAGTGTATGTTTTGTTTGATAAAGTTCATATTTATATCAAAAAATCGGAGTTTACATTGGCGCGTACGTTCACTAGTTCCAAAAACATGCAGTGATTTTGCACAGCCGCATCAATTCAACAGAAATACTCATCATACATTTTTATGAAAATACAAGTTATACACATGGAATTATAGATATATCTCTCCTTAGTGCAACCGCTGTGTCAGATTTCAAAAAAACTTAACGGAAAAACCAAACCATGCAATAATCTGAGACGGCGCTCAGAAAATAAATACAATTATCCCCCGTGTTGGAGTTAACAGAAATCAGAAATCACATTATAAATATTCCCTTACCTTTGATGATCTTCATCAGAAGGCACTCCCAGGAATCCCAGTTTGACAATAAATGACTGATTTGTTTCATAACGTTCCATAAAGTCCATAATTTATGTCCAAATAGCCACTTGTTGTTCACGTGTTCAGCCCAGTAATCCATCTTCATGAGGCGCGAGCACTTCGTCCAGACAAAAACTCAAAAAGTTCCGTTACAGGTCGTAGAAACATGTCAAACGATGTATGGAATCAATCTTTAGGATGTTTTTAACATAAAGCATCAATAATGTTCCAACCGGAGAATTCCTATGTCTGAAGAAAAGCACTGGAACGAGAGCTAACTCTGTCGGGAGCGCACATCACGAGCCTGAGACACTCTGCGAGTCCACTGACTCAAACAGGACTCATGAGCCCCTCCTTTATAGTAGAATCCTCATTCAAGTTTCTAAAGACGGTTGACATTTAGTGGAAGCCGTAGGAAGTGCAACTTGACTCCATAGACACTGTGTATTCGGAAAAACTACAAACCTCAGATTTCCCACTTCCTGGTTAGATTTTTCTCAGATTTTCACCTGCAATATGAGTTCTGTTATACTCACAGACATCGTTCAAACAGTTTTAGAAACTTCAGAGTGTTTTCTATCCAATACTAATAATAATATACATATATTAGCATCTGTGACAGAGTAGGAGTCAGTTCACTCTGGGCATGCTATTCATCCAAAAGTGAAAATGCTGCCACCTATCCCAAAAAGGTTTAAAGGTCTTACTCACGTCGGCTACGGAGAGCATGATCACACAGTCGTCTGGAACAGCTGATGCTATCACTCATGCTTCAGTGTTTCTTGCCTATAAGTGAGCATAGAAGTCATTTAGCTCGTCTGGTAGGCTCGTGTCACTGGCAGCTCATGACTGTGCTTCCCTTTGTAGTTTGCAAGCCCTGCCACATCCGACAAGCATCGGATCCGGCGTAGTACGATTCAATCTTAGTCCTGTATTGACGCTTTGCCTGTTTGATGGTTTCTCGGGGGGCACAGTGGGATTTCTTAGAAGCTTCCAGGTTATAAGAAAGTCCCGCTCCTTGAAAGCGGCAGCTCTACCTTTTAGCTCAGTGCGGATGTTGCCTGTAATCCATGGCTTCTGGTTGGGGAATGTATGTACAGTCACTGTGGGAACAACGTGGGGTATGTATATATGTATTTTAGGCCCTATCCAGCATGTCGATAGTTCTTCATGACAAGAGAAATTATTTCTGGATCAAGAATTTGAAAAACATTATTCGGCACTTTTTCATGAACATGGCAAAAATCTTTTAGGCCCTATCTGGCATGCAGCTAGTTATTCATGACAGGAGAAATCGTTTCTGGGTTATGAATTTGAAACAGTGTTTTGAGCATTTTCATGAACATGGCCGAAAAAGGTAAAAAAAATTGCCCTATCCGGCATGCAGCTCATTCAGCATGACGGCTGACATTGTTTCTAGGTCACGAATTTGAAACATCTTTTTCAACACTTTTCATGAATATGATCGAAAATCTTTTTTTAGGCGATATCCGTCATGCAGCTAGTTCTTCATGACAGGACAAATAATTTCTGGTCAGGAATTTGAAACATATTATTCAACACTTTTTCATAGACATTGCCGAAAATCTTTTTTAGGCCCTATCAGGCATGCAGCTAGTTCAGCAGGACGGGAGACGAAGTTTATACAGTAATTAATTTGAACTATTTGTTTTAGCACTTTCATGAAATGGTCGAAAGTCTTTTTTTAGGCCCTATCAGGCATGCTGCTAGTTCTTCATGACGGGAGATACCGTTTCTGGGTCAAGAATTTTAAACATATTTTTCAGCATTTGTTCATGAAAATGTCCAAAAATAATTTTATTTTGCCCTATCCGGCATTCAGCTAGTTCCTCATGACAGGAGACAACGTTTCTATGGTAATGAATTATAAACATATGTTTTAGCGCTTCTTCATGAACATGGCCTTACATCTTTTTTTAGGCCCTATACGGCATGCAGCTACTTCGGCATGACGGGAGAAATAGTTTCTGGGTAATGAATTTGAAACACTGTTTTGACCACTTTTTCATCAACATGGCCGAAAATCTTTTTTATAGGCCCGATCCGGCATGCAGCTAGTTCAGCATGACGGGAGACACCATTTCTAGGTCACGAATTTGAAACATTTTTCAGCATTTGTGCATGAATGAACATGACCAAAAATATATTTTTAGGCCCTATCGGCATGCAGCTAGCTTCGCATGACAGGAGACAACGTTTCTAAAGTAATGAATTTGAAATATATGTTTTAGCACTTTTTCATGAACATGGCTAAAAATCTTTTTTTTGGCCCAATCCGGCATGCAGCTAGTTCTGCATGATGGGAGAAACCGTTTCTGAGTCACGAATTTGAAACATATTTTTCCGCATTGATTCATGAACATGGCCAAAAATCTTTATCTTGTCACAAATTTGCACGGTAGCTGCGGTGAGAGCGAGCGAGCGAGCTACGGTCATTTGGGCATCTCCTTGAACTCGGCATGGCCTAGAAACTAGATTGATCCCAGTTAATTCCCTTTCTGTGATTATTTAATCCTACACATTTTTTGACTTCAGCCCTATTTGATGGTAAAGTTCATACTTCCCCTTTAGGATATGAAGGGGACCATTCAAACTTTTCATGTTGATATCTGTAGAGGTACAGGTGACCCTGAACACGTGGCAAAGGGAATTTTGAAAATAGCCTGCACAGAAGCAGAGTTCTCGCATAACCTGTAAAAAACATTTTCTCCTTAGGGAGAAACTCGGATGTGTCAGACTACATGAACAAAGAAATAACTCTGTGGCTTATCTACCCAAACCTCCCCCCAATGAGCCCATCGATAACGGCGTGTCTCTGTGTGACCCAGAGGCCGAAATATGTCCAAAGCATCATTAAATTACTACTAGCCTGGCTTCATTCCGGGCCTACTATTTGCACGGTCGCTGCGGTGTGGTGCCATGAAAATAACGCCTCTTCAACCTCAGGAGGCTAAAGAAATTTGGCTTAACACCTAAAACCCTCACAAACATTTACAGATGCACAATTGAGAGCATCCTGTCAGGCTGTGTCACCTGTTATGGCAACTGCACCGCCCACAACCGCAAAGCTCTCAAGAGGGTGGTGCGGTCTGCCCAACATATTAATGGGGCAAACTTCCCACCCTCCTGAACACCTACAGCACCCGATGCCATAGGAAGGCCAAAAAGATCATCAAGGACATCAAACACTTGGAGCCACTGCCTGTTCACCCCGCTATCATCCAGAAGGTGAGGTCAGTACATCAAAGCTGGGACAGAGACTGAAAAACAGCTTCTATCTCAAGGCCATCAGACTGTTAAACAGCCATCACTAGCACATTAGGGGTGGCTGCCTATAGTCATAGATTAGGAATCACTGGCCACTTTTAGAAATGGATTACTAGCCACTTTAATAATGTTCAGTATCTAGCATTACTCATCTCATATATAAACCGTGTATTTTGGGTATATGTTGTGAAACTGTTAGATATCACTGCACAAGCATTTCGCTACACCCGCAATAACATATGCTAAGCACGTGTATGTGACCAATAAAATTTAATTTGATTTGAAAAAGGTGCAGCCGAAGTGCGCTGCTGATCCATCTTCTTCCTGGTAGAAAATATTGCCTCTTTTTTCATATGCGCAAATCAGAGATTTATGTGATCTCTTTATCTGATAGGTTTCTCTGTCAACACAGAGTTCAAAGGCAAACTCCCATGCGCTCTTAAAAGTGTAAACACACATTTAACACGAACTTCACACAAGGGAATGGAATGGTAAAAAAACGTATATATCTGACTCCCCACACTCAGTGCCCCAGTCAAATGATATAACTATTACACACTTTGACCATAGAAAATATTTTCTAGTAGGCCCGGCCCCGCCCTACAAAGGGAAAATGCAGAAACAACATAATTTTCTTTACAGCAAAATCAGACTTTACAGTATTTTTCTGTCTAGACAGACAGTAATTACATATGATATGATATTTTTGGATCAACTGGCTAAATACCACATGAATCTGATAATATACCTGGCAATTACAACATATCAAAGATTTTTTATCAAATTCGTTACTGCGTTTTGCCTTTGTAGGATTCCTTCACATATTCATCTCTGATCATCAGTCATTGATTTTCAACACCTGGCTCAAGGTGGAAGGTGTGTTTACTTGAATGTTGCACATCTTAGAATGCCTTCTTTATAACTTGCAGTATACATAAAATGGATAGTACACTGAGCGTACAAAACAGTGAATCCAGGTGAAAGCTATGATCCCTTATCATTCAATCAGTGTAGATGAAGGGGAGGAGACAGGTTAAAGAATGATTTTAAACCTTGAGACAATTGAGACATGGATTGTGTATGTGTGTCATTCAGAGGGTGAATGGGCAAGACAAAACATTTAAGTGTTTTTGAATGGGGTATGGTAGTAGTTGCCAAGTGCTCCTGTTTGAGTGTGTCAAGAACTGCAACACCGCTGGGTTTTTCACACTCAACAGTTTCCAGTGTGTATCAAGAATGGTCCACCACCCAAAGAACGTCCAGCCAACAGCAGGCCGGCCAGTGGTAAAAAAATGGGTCACCGATGAAAGAGGACAAAGGAGGCTGACACGAATTGTGCAGAGAAACAGACTGGCTACAGTTAGTCAACTGACAGGCCAGTACAACATTGGTGCCCGAAGACCTATAAAAGAATGCACAACTTGACGTACCTTGACACGAATGGGGTATGACAGCCGACAACCTTACAGAGTTACACTTTTTTCAGTAAAAAACAAGAAACTGCGGTTGCAGTGGGCTAAGGAAAGAAAACACTGGAGAATTGGAAAAACATTGCCTGGTCTGATGAATCATGGTACACTCAGCGGTACACTCAGTGTATAGTAGTTATGGTTTTGCTAACTGCTTTCCTAGTGATCTGACTTTAACGCATTCCCATGAGTGAGAGTGAGAAGGAATAGATTACAGTTTTGAACAAAAATGGAAATACAGTGTGAGAAATAAAGTGGTCTTGGAATCTAGTAAATACAAACCTATTTCTGGCTCGTTGGAGTGAAGGTTTTGGACTGATGGAGTTACCTGGGAGATCCATTTGACATCTCGATGAAAATTGCAGATGTGTTGGATGAGGTTCCGTCAGTGAGTATAACAAGTAGTGGGCTTATTTTTGTGTGTGTGTGTGTCCGAGGAGCAGAAGGTGTATGCTTTGCACCTGAAAAAGATTTTGGATTGTAATGTATTGTGTGTGGATCTGCGATGCAGTGTGCCTATCAAGCGGGTTATCTCTGGAGTGATGCTAGAAGTGAGTGCAAAGGATGTAACTGAAGAAGTAGATGCAGTGGTTGGTATTGTTTTTTGAAAAAGAGTCTCTCCCTTTGCACATTTATTTGGGAAATGTCCAACCCCATGCAGTGTGATAAATGTTAAATATTTGGACATGAGTCAAGTGTATGTAAACGGGAGGAGTATCGTATGCCAGTTGAAGCGAAATACTGCAATTGTGGTGGCGAACATGTGCCCGAATTCCTGAAGTGCCCTGTTAGAGTGAAAGAGACAGAGGTGGCGAGAGGACCACACCGCTCACGTTGCAAAATAAATGTACACATACATTTTATTCAATCATTTCATCTAAACTGCTCGCGTGCGTCAATGAGTGCCTGTGTAACCAGGCACCAAAATAGAACTGCAAGTCCCGCCAATCTCCTCATTGGTTTTTAGGAGTGTATACCCACATGGGTGATTGAAAGATGAACTGAGGTCCACACTCTAGCCTAGTTGGTGGTGGTAATGCACATTGAAGTTGCTTGCCAACTGACATAAAGTCCACAGAAGAAGACTACTACTGAAGGAGGAGAGATTACTAGTTTCCCCTTTTATCTGTGGATTAAATGTCGGAGTAGAGAACACACGATTTTTTGTGACTAAAAAGAGGTCAAAATTCTACAAAGATCCAGAAAATAAGGACCTTTTGCATTTCAGGTAAAATAACAACCCAATGTTTATATCCCAGGAGAAATTAGCGAGCAACTGCAAGCTAGCTAGCTAAATGTCCACAAATGTTTCATGTGTTTTTTGACCTGTCCCCAATTGAATATACTTGGTTCAGAGTTTGTTTCAATATTTCAACCTGCGTGTCTAGATTGCCTCTGGTGTGGATGTACAAAATCAACATGAGGACGCTTGCGTGTGCCCAGTCTAGACAGCATGTAACAGCTGTCCAGTGTCTCCTGTTCAGAGGCAGTGAGAAGAGTGGAAGAACAGACTAACGTTGAAGAAATCATGTTAGTTGGATTAGAGACACCAGTAAATGTTCCTTGCCAACAGGATCCTGAAATGTCACATGTTAAAAAGGTGGACTTTGTATCGCTTATTGCATTGGTTATGTAATACCCTTGTTAAAACCAAGTCTAGAGTTGATTTGTTATAATTAATTGGTATTAGGTTTAAAAGGTGATCGAATTGCTCCTGAATTGTAATGTCATTCATGTATTTCTTTTGAAGAAATATTTATTTAATGTACAAGTGAATAGGTTGGTTTACTTTTAAGTTGAAGTTTTGACCAATAAGGTAGCTTGTTAAACTGAGGCCAATGGGATAGTTGACCTGGTTAACAGGAGGCCTGGGAGAAAGAGACGTTGAAAAAAAAGGGAGAGACGTTGAAAGAGAGATGGAGAGACATTATCCGTGTTGGTGAAGAAAAACTATGAAAGAAGAAGATAAAAATTGAACAAAACCCATACCTATCGAGTTTTGAAGGGAAATACTGATTGGATTTTATAAGAGAGTATGATTATTTTTGTTAAGAAAGTCTTAGTAGAGACTGAAGCTACCATCTCATCGTGGAGGGATTTGACAGCTCGAGGTTAGAATAGCATCGTGTGAGACCTGTAGAGAATTGCTTGTGGAAGATTAACGAGTTCATGTTTCCATGGAATATCTGTTGCTGCTCAGTACTGTCTGCATTGATAGCTGTGCTTGCTGTGGATCTTGTGAGAACACCTGCACGGAACTGCTATACTTCGCTGAGGAAATAACTACGAGTAGTGAGTAACCACAATGGTGGGGTGCTTCAGAACTTTATGTGTGTCATCATTCTTTTGGAGCTCCAACGCGCTCCAACGCGTGCCAACGGGTTTAAACAAGCTTGCCAGTAATTTGGACATGGGCTGTGAAAAATCATTGGGGTTTATTATTTTCATTTCTTTTGATGTGGTACATTGAAAATGTGATAATATCCATCTTGAACTTCGTGTCTTTAGCCTTGGCGGAGTCATTTACTGTTTCAGTGTCATTTAAAACACATGGGAAAGCATATCTTATATAATAACAAAAATCTATAATAATTTTATCTGAAGTTAATAACCTAATAACCTATAGCGCATGACTCTCTTTACGCTGGAGCTTACTACATGGGTTGATCTTGCAACACATAAACATGGCGTATTGCCGTTTAGCTCAGCTCATTGGCTATCTACCCAGCTAGATTTCAAGACGACCAGTGGTCATTGGGTTAAAAGACAGTCAATCAACGAAACAGCGGGCAAATCATTGGTGCACCATGATGTCATTACTTGTTGTCTTCAAATCAGTTTCTTTCAGTCAATACGTCCCGCGAAATGGCCCATCAGGTTTGATTGTGTTACAAACAAACCAGTTGATTGCAGTGAAACCAAACATGACTGGAAAAGTCACGTTCTGTGTGGGTGATTTACCTGGAATGTGTCGTCAAAAATGGAATGAGACGGAATTCACTACACAAGTGGTTCTCAAAGTGTTTCGTGTTAGGCTATAAAAACTGATTTTATCAAACAAAAGATCATTCATTGTGTAACAATGAGCATTGGAATTGCAAACAGACGAATATCGTCAAAGGTAAACGATTTGTTTTAATGCAGTTTGTGATTATGTTACCCCTGTGCTGGTTAAAATTGATTTTATTTTATGGGCTCTATGCTCAGATAATCGCATTGTATTCTTTCGCAGTAAATCATTTTTTAAATCTGACAACGCAGTTGGATTAGCAAGATTCTAGGCTTTCGATACATGTGAGACACTTGTATTTTCATGAATGTTTAATATGACTATTTATGTAGCGAGCACCGTATGTTGTGGAATTTCAGCCCGCTAGCGGGTTCCGTGCGCAGAGAGGTTAATTTTCATAAGCATGCTTATGTGGGAAAGTTACTTGGGCCCAGAGAGGGGAGAGGTCGGGTTAGTCTTATCTGTGAATGTGTCTGTAACTATTCCTAAACCATGTGAAGGGATGGTGTGATTAATGGGGAACCAGTTAGGTTGGCTCCACAATGTCTGTGTGCCAGTCACTCCTCTCTGTAAGCTTGTCCAGGAGGGGTTGTATTTTTTATGGGAGTATCTAGAAATTGACAATTGATATATATCATTGGATGAGGTAATGTCTTGGTACTATGTTGTACCAAGAACGAGATAAGAGCTTCGGTTTAGGAGACCAAACTGAACGATAATTTATAGCTAATGCTATAAATTATGGGATACTCTTTTTTCTGGTAAAAGGTTCTTTGTGTAATGTTCCTAAGATCTGTTATTCGTCATGTGAGTTTTGATGGGTGTGTCTTGGCTATAAATGATACTAAGGACTGTTTTGTAAGCACTCTCAGAGAATTCATTTATAGATGCTGAATTGATCTGAGAGTCAGAGCTATGGTGAAGCTCATATAATTAAAGATGGACTTTATGATAACTCTGACTTGTGTGTGGTTTGCTCTCTCATGATTTGGTAATACAGGAAATTTCCACGACATTTGGCGCAGAGGATGGGATGTGAATCTTCACTTGGTGACCGTTCCTGACGATCTAGGTAAATAAATCGTGCACGAGGGATCCCTCAAACGTGGGATCTTAGGGAAACCACACTTCGGGAACAAAGCAGATGGACCAACCTTTGATCTGAGAGGAAGCGAGCCGAGTGGATACCACATCTCGAACAGAGTTTTTTTAAAGAAAAAGGTAAGCGAACCACACACAGATTGAAGTCAACTTTTTTAAATATGCCTCGGTTGCGTATACTCTGAGTGTGAATTCATTTGTAAGGAGGGCACCTCGGAGGCGTGAGCAGGGGCCGAGTCAGAGGAGAGTAATCTGAGAGTTTGTGGACTCAAAGATACTCTGCCACTGTCCGGTTGCGAGTGACCAAGAGCTGTCCTGACACTGAATTGATCACAGTGGGGATTGGTGCGGTCTGTGGGGGTGAGGGGCCAGGGGACTGTGTGTTTCTGTGTGAAACATGGTACTTGGTGAAGCCCTATTGGAAGAAGGACCTCATTCTGTGTGTCTGTGTGATTGTCTAAGTGACCCTCAGAGGTGGTGAATTCCAATTATTTTAAATGTGCTAGCCAGGTATGCCCTGGGTTACTCTGTGTGAGTATTTTGTTATGGGATCACTAGGTAATATTTGTTGGACCGTTCTGTGTGAGCGGGGTAGATTGACTCTGTGTGAGTACCATTCAAGTATGTTCTGATGTTCTGTGTGAACATCTGACCAATCCTGTGTGGGGGATCCTTAAAGTTCTGTGTGAGTACCTAAGATTTTCTTACGTTTTATATGGATTCTGTGAATTATTTTTAAATTATGATAAATTGTATGTGTGTATAATCAATTACTAGAGATTTGAAAAAGTAATGCTGAGAATATAATTAGATACAATTTAAACCACCCATTCGTAGACGTACGTAGGTTGAGTTGGTATCTTTAATGGAGAAATTAATAAAGATGAGGGTTTAAGCACTATTAAACTAGTCTACAAAATCTGGGAAATTGAGCTCTAGAAACTGATTAGAGTGTGTCCATTTTTGGTTATCTTACCCTAACGATGTAACTATAAAACGCATATTGATTGGGTACAACATTTGAAATAAAACTGCCCTTAAGGTCTGAAAATGTATTTTTTCTTCCCAATATGAGAGGAGTTGCGGGATTTAATGAATAAACTGTTTTCCATAAAGTTAGAGAGAATGCGAGGGAATCTCAACATAATTTATAATGTCGTACAAAGCCTAAGGTTTTCCATCGAACAAATTATCATTGCGTGATTAATTGCCGATAGTGAGGTGTCTTGATTTTACAATTACAGACAATTGTAAAGTGGGTTTATTTGCAAAGAATCTTAGTCATTTACATAGCGTTGGTGGTATAGTGGTGAGCTTAGCTGCCTTCCAAGCTGGAGTCCCGGGTTTGGTTTTTATTTATTTATTTTTTATTTCAAATTTATTTAACCAGGTAGGCTAGTTGAGAACAAGTTCTCATTTGCAACTGCGACCTGGCCAAGATAAAGCATAGCAGTGTGAACAGACAACACAGAGTTACACATGGAGTAAACAATTAACAAGTCAATAATACAGTAGAAAAAAGGAGAGTCTATATACATTGTGTGCAAAAGGCATGAGGAGGTAGGCGAATAATTACAATTTTGCAGATTAACACTGGAGTGATAAATGATCAGATGGTCATGTACAGGTAGAGATATTGGTGTGCAAAAGAGCAGAAAATAAAATAAATAAAAACAGAATGGGGATGAGGTAGGTAAAAATGGGTGGACTATTTACCGATAGACTATGTACAGCTGCAGCGATCGGTTAGCTGCTCAGATAGCAGATGTTTGAAGTTGGTGAGGGAGATAAAAGTCTCCAACTTCAGCGATTTTTGCAATTCGTTCCAGTCAAAGGCAGCAGAGAACTGGAACGAAAGGCGGCCAAATGAGGTGTTGGCTTTAGGGATGATCAGTGAGATACACCTGCTGGAGCGCGTGTTACGGGTGGGTGTTGCCATCGTGACCAGTGAACTGAGATAAGGCGGAGCTTTACCTAGCATGGACTTGTAGATGACCTGGAGCCAGTGGGTCTGGCGACGAATATGTAGCGAGGGCCAGCCGACTAGAGCATACAGGTCGCAGTGGTGGGTGGTGTAAGGTGCTTTAGTGACAAAACGGATGGCACTGTGATAAACTGCATCCAGTTTGCTGAGTAGAGTGTTGGAAGCAATTTTGTAGATGACATCGCCGAAGTCGAGGATCGGTAGGATAGTCAGTTTTACTAGGGTAAGTTTGGCGGCGTGAGTGAAGGAGGCTTTGTTGCGGAATAGAAAGCCGACTCTAGATTTGATTTTCGATTGGAGATGTTTGATATGAGTCTGGAAGGAGAGTTTACAGTCTAGCCAGACACCTAGGTACTTATAGATGTCCACATATTCAAGGTCGGAACCATCCAGGGTGGTGATGCTAGTCAGGCGTGCGGGTGCAGGCAGCGAGCGGTTGAAAAGCATGCATTTGGTTTTACTAGCGTTTAAGAGCAGTTGGAGGCCACAGAAGGAGTGTTGTATGGCATTGAAGCTCGTTTGGAGGTTAGATAGCACAGTGTCCAAGGACGGGCCGGAAGAATATAGAATGGTGTCGTCTGCGTAGAGGTGGATCAGGGAATCGCCCGCAGCAAGAGCAACATCATTGATATATACAGAGAAAAGAGTCGGCCCGAGAATTGAACCCTGTGGCACCCCCATAGAGACTGCCAGAGGACCGGACAGCATGCCCTCCGATTTGACACACTGTCTGCAAAGTAGTTGGTGAACCAGGCAAGGCAGTCATCAGAAAAACCGAGGCTACTGAGTCTGCCGATAAGAATATGGTGATTTATCGGTGGTGACCGTGTTACCTAGCCTCAGTGCAGTGGGCAGCTGGGAGGAGGTGCTCTTGTTCTCCATGGACTTCACAGTGTCCCAGAACTTTTTGGAGTTGGAACTACAAGATGCAAATTTCTGCCTGAAGAAGCTGGCCTTAGCTTTCCTGACTGACTGCATGTATTTGTTCCTGACTTCCCTGAACAGTTGCATATCGCGGGGACTATTCGATGCTATTGCAGTCCGCCACAGGATGTTTTTGTGCTGGTCGAAGGCAGTCAGTCTGGAGTGAACCAAGGGCTATATCTGTTCTTAGTTCTGCATTTTTTCAACGGAGCATGCTTATCTAAAATGGTGAGGAAGTTACTTTTAAAGAATGACCAGGCATCCTCAATTGACGGGATGAGGTCAATGTTCTTCCAGGATACCCGGGCCAGGTCGATTAGAAAGGCCTGCTCACAGAAGTGTTTTAGGGAGCGTTTGACAGTCATGAGGGGTGGTTGTTTGACTGCGGCTCCGTAGCGGATACAGGCAATGAGGCAGTGATCGCTGAGATCCTGGTTGAAGACAGCGGAGGTGTATTTGGAGGGTCAGTTGGTCAGGATGACATCTATGAGGGTGCCCTTGTTTACAGATTTAGGGTTGTACCTGGTGGGTTCCTTGATGATTTGTGTGAGATTGAGGGCATCTAGCTTAGATTGTAGGACTGCCGGGGTGTTAAGCATATCCCAGTTTAGGTCACCTAACAGAACAAACTCTGAAGCTAGATGGGGGGCGATCAATTCACAAATGGTGTCCAGGGCACAGCTGGGAGCTGAGGGGGGTCGGTAGCAGGCGGCAACAGTGAGAGACTTATTTCTGGAGAGAGTAATTTTTAAAATTAGTAGTTCGAACTGTTTGGGTATGGACCTGGAAAGTATGACATTACTTTGCAGGCTATCTCTGCAGTAGACTGCAACTCCTCCCCCTTTGGCGGTTCTATCTTGACGGAAAATGTTATAGTTGGGTATGGAAATCTCAGAATTTTTGATGGCCTTCCTGAGCCAGGATTCAGACACGGCAAGGACATCAGGGTTAGCAGAGTGTGCTAAAGCAGTGAGTAAAACAAACTTAGGGAGGAGGCTTCTGATGTTGACATGCATGAAACCAAGGCTTTTTCGATCACAGAAGTCAACAAATGAGGGTGCCTGGGGACATGCAGGGCCTGGGTTTACCTCCACTTCACCCGCGGAACAGAGGAGGAGTAGTATGAGGGTGCGGCTAAAGGCTATCAAAACTGGTCGCCTAGAGCGTTGGGGACAGAGAGTAAAAGGAGTAGATTTCTGGGCATGGTAGAATATATTCAGGGCATAATGCGCAGACAGGGGTATGGTGGGGTGCAGGTACAGCGGAGGTAAGCCCAGGCACTGGGTGATGATGAGAGAGGTTGTATCTCTGGACATGCTGGTTGTAATGGGTGAGGTCACCGCATGTGTGGGAGGTGGGACAAAGGAGGTATCAGGGGTATGAAGAGTGGAACTAGGGGCTCCATTGTAAACTAAAACAATGATAACTAACCTGAACAACAGTATACAAGGCATATTGACATTTGAGAGAGACATACAGCGAGGCATACAGTAATCACAGGTGTTGAATTGGGAGAGCTGGCTAAACAGTAGGTGAGACAACAACAGCTAATCAGCTAGCACAACAACAGCAGGTAAAATGGCGTTGACTAGGCAGGGAGGGTCGGATTAACTACACACAGAGCCTGAGTGTGGCTGGGGCCGACAGATAAAACATAAACAAGCAGAATGGAGTACCGTGATTAATGGACAGTTCAGCATGCATCAGCTATGTAGCCAAGTGATCAGTGTCCAGGGGGCAGCGGTGGATGGGACTGGCGAGTATTATCCAGGTAAAAAAAAAAAACTGGCTGGCTGTGCTAGCAGTGGCTAACAATGACTAAATAGCTTGTAGCTAGTTAGCTGGTTAGCTTCTGGAGGTTCGTGAATGTGTTCTAAAAATTAAAAATAATAGCGATTCCGTATCACATTTGGGTGAGGCAGGTTACCGGAAGGTATAATCAAATTAAAAATCGAAAAGAGATTGAAAGTAAATATGGGTCCAGTGAGTTGTTGGGCTGGCTGGGGACGCGGCGATTCAGACAGTTAGCAGGCCTGTGCTAACAAGCTAACAGTTAGTAGGCCGGGGCTGAGCAAGGTAGCAGTTAGCGGACCGGGGCTAAACAAGCTAGCAGTTAGCAGGCCGAATTAGAAAGCAAGCAGATAGCAAGGGCTAGAAAGTTAGTCTTTGGGGGACGTCACGATGGGGTGAGTCTGTTTATGCCTCTTCATGCGGTGACATCGATAGACCGGTCGTGGGTCCGGATATTGTAGCCCAGAAGTATGCTTCGGTGGTAGCACAGGAGCTCTGGCCGGGCTAGCTTCAAGCTAAGTGGATGGAAACGCTAGCCAGGAGTAATCATCCGGGGTTGCGGTTAGCTAGTTAGCTAGTTGTGAAGATACAGCTGAAAATGTTCCGTTTGCGGTGGGAATCCGGTGGGAATCCGGGGATAAAAAAAATAAAAATAATAATAGGTCCGTTATGCTTAGAGTCGCGTTGTTCGAACTGGCGAGAGCTTTCCGAGCTAAAGGTTAGCTGATGACCAGTTAGCTGATGACCGCTAGCAATGGTTTGCTGGTAGTTAGCTGGCTAGCTTCAGTTGAGGGGTTCCGGATCCGAAGTAAATATAAGTACTTTAGAAAAAAAAAGTAGATCCGCGCTACATTGGGTGAGGCGGGTTGCAGGAGAGTATTTCGAAGTTGAGGTTTAGCTAAATGTTTTAAAAGATTTGCGAAGAAAAATATGTAAAAAATGATATATACAAGGGACACGACACGACAAAACGTCCGACTGCTACGGCATCTTGCGCTAACTAAAAGTTTTTGATTGTAATTAAACTATTTGTATGTTTTGCCTGGAAAGTTATGGTCGCTAGTGTTTGTATAAGATATAAACTGAATGTTTTAATAGCTTGTTTGGTTCAAATTGACAGAAGGGATAAATTGAACTTTTTAATAGATTGTTTAGGTTAAATTGATAGACTAATTCATTCAACTTAAAATAATAACGAAGCGAATTTTGATGCAAGACGATGTCTGTTCACTAAATTATCTGCTGGAATAATGTATTGAGAATTGAGTCGTATTTAAATTACTGTACCAATAGAGGAGACAGTTGCCTAAATTAAAGAAATTCTAAATAAAAGCGGAGAGATAATGGCGATAGAAAGTGATTTCCAAAATGTTTTTCATTCTTATAGATTGACTGACACATGTTATAATTTTGGCGCTGTGTGTGTTATTTTTTAAAGTCTTGGATATTTCATAAGTTTGAAGAGGAAAGAGAAGAGGAAGTTATAAAGTTTGGTTTTAATTTTACGTAGAGGTAAGGAAAAACGTTGAAATGAGAGGGGTTATATATTTTTTGCCCACTGGGAAAAAAGTCATAGGATATGTTGAGCTGAAAGTAAGGAAGATAGTTAGTTGCTGTGTTGGCTACTAATTTTCAGGGTAAGTTGCTAGAGGCAGGTAGATTGTTGTGGAATAACGTAAAACTGCGTCATTACGTTGGATATACAATAACATTACTCAAATTGTTTTGACCATTGTTCAGGTACACTCTTTTCTTTACTTCTGGCAGTACAATAGTGATTGAGAGATGTTGATTGATGTTGTAAGTTCTATTCAAGGTCCAACATTTGTGATAAATTGGGTTTGGGTTATCGAACACGTACTACTGCTGCTGCAGACAGCCAACAATAATTTGCAATTCATTGAAAGTCGCTGCGGCCTGGGCCTGGGCTCAGCGCCTGCTGCTGATATCGCTCACAATGCACTTTTGCCGACACGGCAATGATGTTGTGACTGAAGGTGACAGAGAAAATTGTTTGTATCATTTAGAAGGAAAATGCGTGCATTAATAGCTTTGAGTCACTTTTCAGAAGTTGATAAAAATTTCCAAATACATTTTTAAAAGTAGCTGTATATCGTCAGGGTAGTCTGAAAAGATGCTAAAACTAGCAACAAAATAGTTAGGTGGGCTTCACTGATTGGTGGCGTACACGGCTATATTTGGCTATAAGAAAGGGAGATCTGAATGTTTGAATCGTAAAACATTGTGATAATGTATTCTGATGGTTATTGATTCTTGGTTTGATTGTTTAGGTAACACCAGAGTGGAAAAACAGTTTGTTTTGATTTTTACGCTGATGAGACAGTGCCAACTTTTGAAAGATTTTAGATTTGTTAAAAAATCAGGATAGTTTTTACTAAATTTATATCAACAGGTTGAAATGATTAGATTGCTGATGGAGGTTGGTTTGTTTATTTGTTTACTGTTTATCGTTGATTTTAGGTGTTGATTTTACTTAATTAAACATTGTATTATCTGATGTGTTTGAGTAGGATTCTTTCTTCCGGGACGGATGGAAGTTTTCTAAAATATGTAAATTGAAGGAGCCATGGGAGAACACGTCTACATTTTTATTAAATGCCTGGGATTAAATTTACTGATTCCTTACGCTGAAAAATGTACTACATTTGTGACATTTATTACATTTAGATAGTAAGGGTAACATGTTCAATTAAGCATACATATACATTGATGTTGATTAAAACGTATGATTAATGATTTGAGGTACAGTGGAATTATCATTAGGTTTGGTTTATAGTTCACTTTTGAGTTTCTGAATCGATGTAGTGTAATGAATACTAACAAAGTGTTTTGTGTTTTTTTTCTGGGAAAATGGGTGTTTCATTGTCTCTCTTTGAAATGTTTCATGGGACTATAATCTTGGGGAGAGTGAGTGAGATAGAGGCCATAAACGACCAAATTGAAAGGGGCCTGGAAGTTTTTCTTTTTACCTTAAGGTTTGAAAAATACACACACATAAAAATATTTGTTATGACTATTTGTTGGTGTTTTTAAAATACTATGTTTGATTTGTTTTTTATTTTTTCCTTTGGGTTTGGTGAGTTTTCCATTTGTTTTAGTGCAAAGGTATCTTAAAGGGGCACGCACGCACATGGAATTTTATGGAGTTTCATGGAGTTGGAGTTTTAATTAAACACGATAAATTCTTTTGATAAAGGAATGTTCTGGGAACCTGGGATACAACATGTAGGAACCATTTGACTATTGTTTGCAATTTGTCTAATATAGTAAAACACACTTCTTTGAAGGGGTTTGTATGACCTATGACCTCTATGATGACCTTCCGTTGTGGCTTGATCACCCGCATTGGAAAGCCATTTGGATAATGAATTTATGGTCATTTGTAATACTGCTTTCAAGATAATTTGTGTAATTGATAAATTGTTTGAGTTTATAGTTCTTAGCCATATTTGTAATTTGGACCAATGTGTAATGTGAGAGGGCATTGCTTTTAACTAAGGGTATGCTGCTTTAAGTCTATTTTCCTATGACCATATGGGTTTAATACTTTTTCTTTGTGGAGTTTTTTCAGTTTAGTGATTTTCATTTGATTAGTTTATTTGAAATATATATATATTTTTTTCCAGTAGTAGTTTTGTTTTTTACATTACTCGCATGGAGATATATGTGTAAAACATTGGACGATTCAGTTTTTTTAGGTTTTGAATTGAAGTTTATACACCTTGAGTGAAATGTGAAGGAGTGTATTGTATTGCATTGTTGTGTTTGTTTTGTTCTATTCCCGAGGGGTATAGGTCTAACTTCTTGATCCTTGGCTCTACGATGGAGTTGACAGTGAGATGGGGAGTATAAGCCAATTTGAAAGAATAGTTTCAATAGAATGTGTTGATATTCTCTTTGAAATATGTTTAGATATGTGTATTAAGAATAATTGGTAAAAGTAATACTTTGTCATGTAGTTAATGAACTGAACTAAACTGTTGTTCTGTTCTGTTCTTTCGAGGTGATCATGAAAAGTGACATCAGATGGTATCTTAATGCATGGAAGAGATAATTGGACCGAATAGCGTGTGTACCTCAAAACCCCCTCTAACTGACTGAAGAAGAGTGACAAAGGCGTTGAATAAGGCCCTTCCAAGCCACTTCTACCGAGAGAAAGGAACCAAGCCAGAAATCGGTGTACAGTATCAGATCTAAACTATTAACTGCTTTTCTTTCATGCTTCTCTCAGTCCACATGGAGTGATCATGGAGAGAGATCTGTTCTAACTTTTTCTTATGGTACTGGTATATTGGTTGACGAATGGACAAGACATGAGTGGTAAAGATGAGACATTGAAATTGGAACATTATCATGGGCCATCCATTTTGAACTGTAAAGCTATCTGAAGAAGAACGAAAAGGACGCCAGAAGAATCAGTGCCTGATAAAATTGCTTTATACTTTTGTGGTATCAGGTTGATTGTAGAGGTCTACACCATGTAAAATTATAGTCATTTAGATTACGAATGCATTGAGATACTGATCTGTATTATAATCATGATTAAAAAAGTTAATGGTAGAATTATGAGATAATTATACTGAATGAATGTAAAATCTGCTAATACTGAATTGAGGTTTTTACTTTGAGTGATAAGACCAATTTGAATTACTGAGGAATGTCATTCTAAGTTTTGGTTGGATAAATAGTTGGGTTGTTAATTATGATTTGGAAAATGAATGATTTTACATTTGAAGAACTACATGGAGTACTGTCTGGTGTGGTCCCACCCTCTCAGACCCCAGAGCTTGAGCAGGGTATTTTAGTTTTTGAAGGAGCGGGAGTGTATATATTTTATATTTTGTAGTGTGTGAATGAATGTTAATTTTCCCTTTCCCGTATGGTAATTATTTTACCCCTATCCAGTACATATTCTGAGTATACTGCCCTACGAAGCAAACAGGCAGTAATTGCTCATTTGGTCGAAAATGACTTAGTTATTTTTGCTACATTAAATGCATGCTTAATCATGTGGGCACGTATCCTGCCTCTATTGTATTGTGTTCTGGAGAAAATGGGGGTCATGTTAGCAGTAACTGCATAAAGTTATTGTGAACCAAGGCAAATAAAAGCCATTTTTCTCAGTTCCACACTATGAGAAGTTACTGAGATACGGCAATATTTTCTGAGAGGATGGATCCCTGCCTTTTGGCGAATCCAAATGTGGTGTCAGGTTGGCTAGAGAAGAGGTTGAGTGATAGTGTACTATCCTTCCAGGCTGCCGGCCTGGTGTAGGATCAGATAGGGACAAGTAGTCAAATAGTGGTGAGTTTTTTTTGTAGGTTTAGTCACACTCCAGAACAGTAGGTGGAAACACAGAGCTAGATAAGAGGAATAGATTCATAGGGAATCCGTGAATGGTCTCACACTCCGGTGGAGTGACATAGTTGGGGTGGGGAGGCGAGGTCACGCTGGTTGACTGTTTGGAAAGATGTGGTTAGTGATCGATCGTAAATAAACAAACAATCAAACTTTACTTGGTGTGGGTGCGGATCGGCACGGCTGTGTTGTGACTGGGTCAGAGATGGTAGAAGAACTACTGATAGAGAAGAAAGTGAAGCAAGTATGGAGCATAGTGGTACAAAAATAACGCGGGAGAGAAAGGGAGTAGGGGTTTGAAGAGGAATGAGAGGTCTATGGAGGCAGAGAGAAGGCAGAAAAGGAAGTTTGAGGAGAACAACAGTTTCCAACGCTAGCGGCAGTTCGGAGGTAGAAAGTGCAGAGGAAGGGCAAGATCAGACGTGAGGGGAGCATGGAGTTGAGGAGGAGCATAAAGGGATTCTGAAGTTTAGGGAGGAAGGGGGAGTTGGGGTGATTAGTCCGATAAGGCTGACGGCTGTGATAAAAGAGTTGATTGGGGAAGTTGTCAATGATAAAGTGTTAAGATATGGGAACTTGTTGGTGTTCTGGACAAGGTGCAGAGGGAAAAAGCTCTGAGTGAAGCAAATAGGGAAGTGTACGGTGATGTCGAGCAGCTGGAATAATCAAGCAGGGAAGCAGTGGATTAAAGGGGTGATAACAGGAGTGCCTGTGAGTGTTAGCACTAACGAGGTAAGGGACAATTTGAGATGAGGCTGACCACCTGTTACGCGAGTACAGCATCAAAAGGACCTTGTGGATGCAAGGAGCCAAGGTAAGTTGCTAGCTAGCATTAAACGTATCTTATAAAAAAACGATCAATCTTCACATAATCACTAGTTAACTACACATGATATTACTAGGTTAACTAGCTTGTTAATTTATCATCGAATCACAGCCTACTTCAACTTCGCCAAACAGGTGATGATTTAACAAAAGCGCATTCGCGAAAAAAGCACAATCGTTGCAATAATGTACCTAACCATAAACATCAATGCATTTCTTAAAATCAATACACAAGTATATATTTTTAAACCTGCTTACGTAGTTAAAATAAATTCATGTTAGCAGGCAATATTAACTAGGGAAATTGTGTCACTTCTCTTGCGTTCAGTGCAAGCAGAGTCAGGGTATATGTAACAGTTTGGGCCGCCTGACTCGTTGCTGTCACGCCCTGGTCAAAGTATTTTGTGTTTATTTTCATTTATTTGGTCAGGCCAGGGTGTGGCATGGGTTTTTGTATGTGGTGTGTTGGGATTGTAGCTTAGTGGAGTGTTCTAGTGAAGTCTGTGGCTGTCTGAAGTGGTTCTCAATCAGAGGCAGGTGTTTATCGTTGTCTCTGATTGGGAACCATATTTATGCAGCCATATTCTTTGGGTGTTTCGTGGGTGATTGTCCTTAGTGTCTGTGTAACTGTCTTGTGTTAGTTTGCACCAGTTTAGGCTGTTTCGGTTTTCACATTACGTTTATTGTTTTCGTACAGTTCATGTTTTATCATTGTTGAATAAACATGGATCGCAATCTACACGCTGCATTTTGGTCCGACGTTTTGTTTTCTAAATGAAAATGATAGGTTCCGTATTTGACCATATTAACGACCAAAGGCTCGTATTTCTGTGTTTATTATATTATAATTAAGTCTATGATTTGATATTTGATAGAGCAGTCTGACTGAGCGGTGGTAGGCAGCAGCAGGCTCATAAGCATTCATTCAAACAGCAGCTCTTAGCAATGCTTGAAGCACAGCGCTGTTAATAACTTCAAGCCTATCAACTCCTGAGATTAGGCTGGCAATACTAAAGTGCCTATAAGAACAACCAATAGTCAAAGGTATATGAAATACAAATGGTATAGAAATAAATAGTCCAATAATTACTATAATAACCACAACCTAAAACTTCTTAACTGGGAATATAGAAGACTCATGTTAAAAGGAACCACCTGCTTTCATGTGTTCTGAGCAAGGAACTTTGACTTTCTTCTCCAAACACTGTGTTTTTGCATTATTTAAACCAAATTGAACATGTTTCATTATTTATTTGAGACTAAATTGATTTAATTTATGTATTATATTAAGTTAAAATAAAAGTGTTTATTCAGTGTTGTTGTAATTGTCATTTATTACAAACAAAATATATGTGTATATATAAAAATCGTCCGATTAATCGGTATTGGCTTTTTGTGGCCTCCAACAATCGGGATCGGTATCGGCGTTGAAAAATCACAATCGGTCGACCTCTAATGTAGACCGTGGATTACGGGTTAGGTGGGAGGTGATTATGGTATACATAGATAAGAGAAAGCTGGTGACTTTCATAAATGGAGCTATCAATAGCACTGATAAAGTAGAGTCTAAAACAGAGAGGATTCAGCTAATACTGAAAGCTGCTGGGAGACATCTGAGTATGACAGGGTTGACATGGGAAGAGGTTTGAGATTACCTCAATCAGCCGAGGGTGGAGTCATGTATTACTGGATCTTAGTTAAGGTGGTAGTACTACAATGGAATGCTCGAAGCCTATTGGCTAGTGGGCAGGATTTCAAGCAGTTCATTGTAGATAGTTCCAGCTAAGCCTGATGTGATTTGTGTGCAGGAAACATGGCTCAAACCGAATGTGAAATTTATCATACAGGGATATGTAGTGGTTCGTAAGGACAGAGATGTAAGGGGAGGGGGGGGGGGTGTGCCACCTTCATAAAGCAAGAACTTCCCTACAGGATTCTAGGCAGAGGTATTAAACAGGAATATGTGGTGGTGGTGGAGGTGTGGTTGAGAGGAGGGGTGATAGTGGTAGTGAACTACTATAATCCGTGTCAGATATTGGACCTGGAAGTGCTGGAGAGGGTGGAAGGCCAGAATAGAAGTAAAGTAATATGGTGTGGGGATTTTAATGCCCACAACACGCTCTGGGGTGGACGGGGGGACGGATGGATGGAAATGGATGGATGGAAATGACAATCTAATAGAAATGAAAGATCTGGTGTTCCTGAATGATGGCCGAGGGACCAGGATTGATGTAGCCACAGGGAAAGAGTCTGCCTTGGACCTCACTCTGGTATCTAGTGTGATGGCAGGAATCTGTGAGTTGGAGGTATGGGAGGAGTAGACAGTAGGGAGTGATCATTACCCCATAGTATGCACAATAGGACGGAGAGAGGAAGGAGGTGTCAGTGGATGGAGTTGGCAGGTGGGTGTTAGGAAGGGCAAATTGGGATCAGTTTCAGGAGCTGAGTGAGCAGGTGATGGCTCGGGTGGATAAGAACGGTGATGTGGATAGTATGAATAACTGGGTGAGAACAGCTTTGGTGGGGCAGCTACTGAGGCTATACCTAAGAGTTCAGGGAGGAGGAGGAGGAAAGCAGTCCCATGGTGGACGGAGGAGTGTGGGGAAATGGTGAGGAGTAGAAACAGGACATTTAGAGTACTGAAAAGGACGCATAACTTCCAACATCTAATTCAGTATAAGCAGGCCCAGACTCTGGTGAGGAGAACTATCCGTCAGGCAAAGAGGTCATGTTGGCGTTGGTTCTGTGACACCATTGGAAGGGTGACACCAGTGGGAGAAGTGTGGGGGATGATTAAGAGGATAAGTGGGGTCAGAAGGGAGTAGGATTATCCAGTGTTGACGAGTGGGAAGGACGTGGCAGTAACAGATGAGAAGGCAGAGATGATGGCCAAAGCATTTGTCGAAGTGCATAGCTCTACAAATTTGTCAGAGGAGCGGCAGAGGGGGAGAGAGAGAATGAGCGAGAGAACAGCATCCTGGAGTGCTGGAAAGGAGGGAGGATGTAAATTATGCATTGAATGCACCATTTACCATGGCAGATATGAAAAGGGCAATAGGTAAAGGCTGGGTTAACTTTACCTGGGAAAGATGAGGTGTGCTATGTTATGTTGTCCCATCTATGTGATGAGGCACTGGGTAAGGTATTGGTGTTGTACAACAAACACAGTGTGGGACGGTGGCAGTAGTGGTACCAGTCCGGAAGCCAAGGAAGGACCCAACGAGGCCAACAAGATATCGGCCAATAGCTTTAACATCACATGTATGTAAGATTATTGAACATATGATTATGGAGAGGCTAAATTGCTTCCTGGAAAGCAGGGGGCTAGTATCGCCACATCAGAGTGAGTTCAGGAAGGGAAGGGGACCTATGGACCCAGTGCTCTGCTTAGATTTTTTTACATTTTATTTAACCTTTATTTAACTAGGCAAGTCAGTTAAGAACAAGTTCTTATTTACAATGACGGCCTACCCTGGCCAAACCTGGACGACGCTGGGCCAATTGTGCGCCGCCCTATGGGACTACCAATCACAGCCGAATGTGATACAGCCTGGATTCAAACCAGGGATTGTAGTGACGCCTCTTGCACTGAGATGCAGTGCCTTAGACCGCTGCACCACTTGGAAGCAGAGATCAGAAAGGCTCAGGTGAACAAGGAGACTTTTGTAGCTGTTTTTTTTATGTGGAGAAGGCGTATGATATGATGTGGAAGGAGGGATTGTTAATCAAGCTTGATATTATGGGGGTAGGAGGAACAACGTACAACTGGATAAAGGATTTCCTCTTTGGAAGGTCTATCCAGATGAGGGTGGGAAAGTCACTATCAGGCGGATAACGATACACTACAGGGGAGCATGATTAGTCCTCTGTTGTTCTCAATCATGATTAATGATGTTTACTCTCAGGTACGGCCGGATATTGGGCGGTCGTTATTTGCAGATGATGGGACCTTATGGAAGAGGTGAAGAAATGTGCCATACATAGGCAGGAAGGTACAGGAAGCAATTGTTGAGGTAGAGCGGTGGGCATTAATGTGGGGATTCAGGTTCTCTGTAGAGAAAACTCAGACAGTGTTCTTTACCAAGAGGAGATGAGGTATGCCTGAGGTTATATGGGAGAAACTTGGAGAGGGTGGGGGCCTTCAGGTTCCTTGGGGTATACTTTGACTCTAGTCTGACCTGGGCAGAACACATTGGGAAAGCGTAAAAAAGTGCTAAATGTGATGCGCTGTCTGACGGTGAAGGAGTGGGGGGCTGGGAGTTCCTCATTGAGGACCATGTATGTTGCATTGATCCGATCTGTAATAAACTATGGCAGTATAGCGTATGGTTCGGCAGCCCGGACATCATTGGAAAGGCTAGATGTCATACAGGGACAAGGACTTCGGCCCCCTTGAACTTTGCGACCTTTTGCCACATTTGTGAAGAAGTTTAAAGCCGGATTTGGATACAAAAAGATTTCCCAAGCTTTAAACATCCCAAGGAGCACTGTGCAAGCGATAATATTGAAATGGAAGGAGTATCAGACCACTGCAAATCTACCAAGACCTGGCCGTCCCTCTAAACTTTCAGCTCTTACAAGGAGAAGACTGATCAGAGATGCAGCCAAGAGGCCCATGATCACTCTGGATGAACTGCAGAGATCTACAGCTGAGGTGGGAGACTCTGTCCATAGGACAACAATCAGTCGGATATTGCACAAATCTGGCCTTTATGGAAGAGTGGCAAGAAGAAAGCCATTTCTTAAAGATATCCATAAAAAGTGTTGTTTAAAGTTTGCCACAAGCCACCTGGGAGACACACCAAACATGTGGAAGAAGGTGCTCTGGTCAGATGAAACCAAAATTGAACTTTTTGGCAACAATGCAAAACGTTATGTTTGGCGTAAAAGCAACACAGCTGAACACACCATCCCCACTGTCAAACATGGTGGTGGCAGCATCATGGTTTGGGCCTGCTTTTCTTCAGCAGGGACAGGGAAGATGGTTAAAATTGATGGGAAGATGGATGGAGCCAAATACAGGACCATTCTGGAAGAAAACCTGATGGAGTCTGCAAAAGACCTGAGACTGGGACGGAGATTTGTCTTCCAACAAGACAATGATCCAAAACATAAAGCAAAATCTACAATGGAATGGTTCAATAATAAACATATCCAGGTGTTAGAATGGCCAAGTCAAAGTCCAGACCTGAATCGAATCGAGAATCTGTGGAAAGAACTGAAAACTGCTGTTCACAAATGCTCTCCATCCAACCTCACTGAGCTCGAGCTGTTTTGCAAGGAGGAATGGGAAAAAAATTTCAGTCTCTCGATGTGCAAAACTGATAGAGACATACCCCAAGCGACTTACAGCTGTAATCGCAGCAAAAGGTGGCGCTACAAAGTATTAACTTAAGGGGGCTGAATAATTTTGCACGCCCAATTTTTCAGTTTTTGCAATGTTAAAAAAGTTTGAAATAGCCAATAAATGTCGTTCCACTTCATGATTGTGTCCCACTTGTTGTTGATTCTTCACAAAAAAATACAGTTTTATATCTTTATGTTTGAAGCCTGAAATGTGGCAAAAGGTCGCAAAGTTCAAGGGGGCCGAATACTTTCGCAAGGCACTGTAGTGGGGAGCGTTTCGGACCTCCCCAGTGCCTGCACCTCAGGTGGAGATGGGGGATATGCCGTTGCAGATTAGGAGACAGCAGCTGGCAATTAATTATTGGGTCAACCTACAGGGACATGTGGTGTCTCATCCTGCAAAAGGGGTTTTACAGGCATGCTGGGAACATGAGAGAAGACAGAATAAGAGCTTTGGGTGGGTGGGTAATATCCAGGCAAAGGACATGGAACTGTATGGAAGGGAGTTTAGTCCAACGGTAGCTATTCCTGTAAATCCACCATGGCTACTCCCACCTCCAGTAGTGGATCTAGAAGTGTTGGAGAGACTACAGAAAGATAGGGAGGGTGTTGATCCATCTGATTTGTTTTAAGAGATGTCTGGATACTGTGTATCAGGATTTTGTGGCCATTTACACAGATGGTTCAAAAGATCAAAGGACAGGACGTACTGGGTCAGCATTTGTAGTGCAGGAATGTGGGGTGGAAGTCAGAAAACTTGTTACAGATCATCTGGCTGTATATACGGCGGAGCTGATGGCCATACTGTTGGCCTTGCAGTGGGTGGAGGATGTCAAGCCAGACAGTAGTTATTTGCTCTGATTCATGTGCAGGGTTAATGAGTCTCCAGTCCTTTAGGTCACATAGTAGACAAGATCTGCTTTATGAGATGGTACAAACCCATGGCAGGATTAGACAGATGGGTATACAGATAAGATTTACTTGGGACCCAGCCCATGTGGGGGTGGAGAGGAACGAGGCAGTTGATGTACTGGCTAAAGAAGCACTTAGAAGTGGGAATGTTGATGTTGTAGTTTCAATGAGCAAGGCAGAGGCAAAAAGCCTGGACAGTGATGGTGCAGAGATGGCAGGAGCAGTGGAATAGAGATACTAAGGGCAGGCATTTATTTCAAGTACAGAAGAAAGCAAGAGAGGGGAGGACGGCAGGAAGGGACAGAAGAGAGGAGGCTATTTTTACAAGATTAATGGTGGGACACAGCCAGTTGAATAAGTCCTTAAATGTGGCAGGAAAGCATCCAACGGGAAAGTGTGATTATTGCCAAGAAACAGAGACCGTGGAGCATGTAAGCATTTCACTGTAAGGTCTACCTGTTGTATTCGGCACATGTGACAAATTCAATTTTATTTTATTTTATTTTATGTATTGCTACAGTGTGGGCAGTATCAGGGGAAAGAGAGAGGGTGAGATCTAGTATGAGGGAGAAAGGGATACATTAAATTAGTTTAAAGAGTATATTGAGTAGAATGTCATTAGATTTAGTCTTAAATATTTTGTTATCTTTTTTTAAGAGCAACGGGGCTGGTAGGTAGGATTCAGTTTCTCCCTGTCTCTGGCCCACTCCAGTACAGTAGGTGGAGGTAATGCACCATAACGTTGGATGCCAACCGCTGATATATCCCACAGAACAAGATGAAGAAATCTCACACTGCAGTACAGTAGGTGGCGGTGTATTTGCACCTCACATTTGCTATCCGCCAATACAAATTTAAAGAAGGAGAAAAAAAATGGCGGACAGCCACTAGCTCAATCCACATAAAAATAATACACAAACATTTCAAAGCAAGGTAAACAGACTCGAATATATTGTTTACACGCTGTCCTCTTTTTACCAAATTCGTTTTTTAGCCGGGAATTTATCTAGCATTTATTGATGTATTTATAATCAAGCCAACTATAGATAGATAGCTAACATAAAGTCTGACCGTTAGCATGCTGTGTTGACGGAGCTAGCTAGCTAGCGGTTGTTCGAGCATGCCCATGTTATTAGGTTGGAGGTAGGTACTGCTTCATATCCTCACTCTTAAATGCACATATTTGCTGGCTGAATTTCTAGCTATGATGAATTGCTTGGCTTTTGCCCCTGAGGAGAGTCCCGTGTGTTGGCTTTTGTGTGGATTCTTGATATCTTATGCTAGCTAGGCTAACTTAAAAATCGGTATTTTAGTCCCATTACACGGACTAATGATGGTAGCTAATTTCCCTTATAGCTAGTACAGCATTGACTTGGGTCATTATCAATAATAGTGGTCTATAATTGTGGTCGTAGAAGCGAGCTGGTCTGTCCTACCTAGTACCTAGTAGGTAATTCCGCTGTCATTTTTTTCTGGGAAGGGAAAAGGAGGGAGCTGGTCGATATCCGCATGACGCAAGGAAAAAGGCGCACTTCTATTGAGAGAACCAACTGAAGACTTATGATCTTTTAAGGTTTTTTTATTGCATATTATGAGTTTTGTTTTTGTGTCTCCTCCATTGCTATAGTCTAGTATTGCGTCTTTGAAACCGATATAGCCTAGTATTGCATCTTTGAAACCGTTATTTATGACCACTTGTCAGCCCAATGTAAACTTCGCTAATGGTAGCCATGCAAATTTACAGTAACTGAGTTTAAGGCTAGCTCAATTTAGAAGTCTATTTGATTGCCAGCTGAAATGATGTAGCTACCTAGTTTGCTAGCTTGAAACAGTTACTGGTGCACTGCTGCTGGTGTGTATGAATAATCTAAACCAGTTAGGATAAAAAAAAACAGTAGGGCTGCAAGGTTACATTGTTATTGATATATCTTTAAATGGTTGGTGTGATTAGCGTGGCTACTTTGTAAATATGCATTAATTAGGCAATTTGCCTTTATCTGCTATTCATTTCAATGTCCTGGCTGCATGCATTTTATAAACAATGGATTTGTGAGTAGCTGTGACTGCTGTGTCTTGATGCTAAACAAATCTAGTCTACTTTGAGGACCAATATAATATCAGCCATGTGTTTGTCTGACCTAATCACCTGTGTGTCGTAGCCAACTGGTAATTAACCTAGGCTCAGGGTTAGGGGCCAAAGCCCCTCAAGTCAAGGATAGCCAGCCAGACATCCCCAGCCTGGTCGTCATTGTAAATAGGAATTTGTTCTTAACTGACTTGCCTTGTTAAATAAAGGTTCAATTAAATTCATTCACAGATCATTTTTAAGATCCAAAATAGATGGTTACCTCTTGAAATGAATACCCTATATTGGCTATAATGTTACCCATTCTGTTTCTTCAGTCTGGATCCTCTTGTTTTGTCAATACCCCAACAGGGATGAGTTTTCTGTGTCAACAGTGAGCCCTGAGTGTGTTTGGGTGGGTGACTGAGGTCTGCTGACAGCTGGGGCCACCTCTTTGTTGTACCCTGTCGTCTGCCTCCAACACCGACCCCCTGCCTGGCCGACAGAAGGGGAGAGTGTTAAGAGCGAATCCGTGGGAAAGTCAACCTGAGCATCCACAGATAAAGTTAGTAATTTCCAAATGAAACACATCCATAATTATCCTTACGGTCTACCTGTCTCAAAGATATTTCAGTCAAGTCGTATTTCATGGCTTTTCGAAAGGGCTCATGGGGGGTGGGGGGGGGGGGGTGTAATGGACATGGCCTAAGGTTGGGCGGTATCCATATTTTCATACTGTCAGTGTTTGTAATCAGCAGCGACGCAACACTGCTGCTAAATCTTTGGCGCCACTGAAAAAAAAATAAGTTTATTTCTTTACACTGAACCAAAAATAGTCTGTCTATTCAAATTGCCATCAATAAAATGCAATTGTGTTTTTTGTCCGTAGCTTATGCCTGCCCATACCATAACCTCACCGCTACCATGGGGCACTCTGTTTCACAACTTTGACATCAGTAAACTGCTCACCCACACGGCGGAATACACGTGGCCTGCGGTTGAGGCTGGTTGGACGTACTGCAAGCTTCTTGATATGCCACACCTGTCAGGTGGATGGATTATCTTGGCAAAGGAGAAATGCTCACTAACAGGGATATAAACAAATTTGTCCATTACATTTTAGAGAAATAAGCTTTTTGTGCGTATGGATCATTTCTGGGGTTCTTTTATTTACGCTCATGAAACACGGGACCAACACTTTACAAGTTGCATTTATATTTATGTTCAGTATACATGTCATGTCTCAAAATCGATATCTATCTTACCTCCTATATTGTTTTATGTCCTCTGGATTTGAGAAGAAAGATAAATTCAACAGTGAACCTGTCAGTTTGCCTTAGTTCTCGCACAGCATCCAGCCTAGCTGACGCAATGCTATTTTCCAGATTTTTGACCACATTTCTTCTCTAGCCTCCGTTGAGTCACCCTAATCTTGGCCAACATACAAGAGTAAGCACTCCAATAAACTTTTCATGGATTATGAGGAGTAAAATACCCGTTGGTCAAAATTATAAAAAATGTATTGGACACCGTAGACTCTAACATCCATAACAGTAATTTTTGCTTTATTTCTCCAACATGACAATATTTAGAAGTCAGTTATTATACACTTCCCGTAAGAGGTACTACAGACATACACATATATTATATTTTGTTTGTCCATTCTGTTAGAAATTAAAGTTTTGATTTTGCGTGCAAATGTAATGTCCATAATGCTGGAATCACCCTTAAAAGGCTAACCAGGCTAGCACTAGTATAGGCTACATCAGACTGGCTTCTTGAACACAACAATGTAGAAGAAAGGTCCAAATTGGACCTAAATTCTGACCTAACATGAAGGGGGAAGTATCAAATGGTTTGTGTTTACTTCAATGTTGTTTCCCCCTCTCGTTTCCCTTCTTTAGAGAGTGGACTATTGTGTCTTGAACTTAGTCAGTATTACTGGACATGAGGAAGCCAGTGCCACAAAAAGGTAATGTCATGTTAAGAAATGGAATGCAATTGTCCATTTGAAAAGCATAATGTACATCTTATAATGATGCTGCTCAAGAAGGGTCCTATATTTAGGATACTTTAATGTGTGTATAGAAGTCTCAGATGCTGATGTGATAGTTTGGACTCACACATCTCAATGACAGTTGCTAAAGATCAAGTGAATTTATTCTAGTTATGAATAGATAGTTGATTAATTGAATGGTGTCTCTGAAACGTTGTGCCCTGCTCTCTCCTCTAGCTATTGAGTGGAAAGATGGCAGGCAGATCAAGCATGCCCGAAGTGGCCGTCCCTCCCGGGTCCCATCGCAGTACCAAGGAGGTACATTACCACACACACCAACTTTCTCAGATGAATCACTGCTGAATGAAAACAACATCCTGAATCAAACACATTCATATTCAGTTATAACCAGGGGTTGGAACCAAAATTATTTTCCAATTGTTTCATTCTGAACAGAAACACAATTTATGTTCGTTCTGTTCCACTATTCCGACCAGCAAAATAAAGTTCTGAACCGGTTCGAATCCCAAAGAAGTATTGGTTTATATTTTCTGTTCCTTTTTAACCTGTTAAATCAACCTTTTTTTTAAATTACATTTAGCTCATTAAATTATTGCGACTGAATTTTTTGGGGGTCGAGAGAGAGCAAGAGAGGGTTGAGGAGGAGGCTTGAAGCTCTGGGCATCTTATGACATGCATTATCTGGGTCCCCAGAATTATACCTAGAAGGAGCGGCTTCTATAGAGGAACTTTGACTGTCCTTTGACCTATATAGCTAACAAGCTTGAGCTAGATAAAAGGTTAAAAAAAATATATTTTTTTTATTTTATTTAACTAGGCAAGTCAGTTAAGAACAAATTCTTATTTACAATGACGGCCTAGGAACAGGGGCAGAACGACAGATTTGTACCTTGTCAGCTCGGGGGTTTGAACTTACAACCTTACGGTTACTAGTCCAACACTCTAACCACTAGGCTACCCTGCTGCCCCAAACTGGTGCTTGTGTACGCAGAGTGGCACCAGAATTAAAAACATGTCTTACCTTTTTGTAGTTAATAAATTTAACATGGAACGTGATAACTAGGCCTATAGTATCCTTAACTAGCATCGGAAAAAGCAAATCTGTTCTTCTCTAGCTAGTTAAAAATCTCTGCCCATCTTCTGAATCACACTTGTAATGTCAGTACAGTAGCCTATGCTTCCGTGGGGGAGGGGCAGGTAGGCTAAACACATACCCTGGTAAAGATTTTCAGCTTGCAAGCAGACACTGGAATATGTTTCTGAGTGAGGGCTTAGCTTCAATTTTTTTTGTGGGACTACAAAAAAAATGCCTGTTCCCTGAACCAGTTCCAACCCCTGGCTTATAACACTGTTCTAAAGGCATCAGCATGCTTCAGTTCAGCTGGCAGTGTGCTAAGCATTCTACCTTAAAATACATTTGCTTGAAAAATGAGAAGAAATTGGTAATAGTACTGTTTGTCCATTTTGAGATGCCGTAGCTCTATACACTTCCTCAAAATAGTCAGAATTAATCTAAGATAACTCAAGAAATCTGTAATTAATTTGGAAGTTTTTGCAGAGGAGATCTTAGTCGTGCAATTTTACATCTAACTAAGATGTTTGGTGCAGTTTTTCTCAATGAAAAATGTGCTTTAAGACTTTACTGAAGAATCCCTACTGTTGACCAACGAAGGGGCGTTGACTTCGGCTACCGACTTCAGCTTGCCTCAAGAAAACAATGTGTGTCCAATCAACTGAAAAAAAGAAACCTTACCGAAGTTCAAAACAAAACAAACATGTCCCAAAATGTTGTCATAATATATGCACCGAACGTTTTCGGCTGGGAGGCATGGGAACACCTTAACAATAGCACATACCACTAGCACTGAACCCCAAAACCACACACATTCACACAAAAACATATAACGGTAGACAACAAAAAGCAGCCATTGTGCTTTTTCTGTCCCACAGGTCACTTCAGTTGGGACAAATACCTGAAGGAAACAGGTGCTAGTGCTGCACCTGCACACTGCTTCAGACAGGTAAGCCCCCCTAATCAGACTACAGTATATCCTCCTCACCAAAATGTCAGGGCATGCTACTATCCTATGTGAAACTTCTGCTCCTGAAATGATTCAGAGCCAAATGATTCTAAGCCATGGCATTTACAGAGTTTGTAGGAATTATGACCAACAAGCAATATGAGATAGAAGTTAACCCTGGCAGCTAAAGTCTCACCAGTGACAATGAGCAGCATCTACATTTGAAGTCAAAGGTTTACATACACCTTAGCCAAATACATTTAAACTCAGTTTTTCACAATTCCTGACATTTAATCCTTAATCTCTGGCTTAGGTCAGTTAGGATCACTACTTTATTTTAAGAATGTGAAATGTCAGAATAATACTAGAGTGATTTATTTCAGCTTTTATTTCTTTCATCACATTCCCAGTGGGTCAGAAGTTTACATACACTCAATTAGTATTTGGTAGCACTGCCTTCAAATTGTTTAACTTGTTTCAAACGTTTCAGGTAGCCTTCCACAAGCTTCCCACAATAAGTTGGGTGCATTTTGGCACATTCCTCCTGCCAGAGCTGGTGTAACTGAGTCACGTTTGTAGGCCTCCTTGCTCACACATGCTTTTTCAGTTCTGCCCACAGATTTTCTATGGGATTGAGGTCAGGGCTTTGTGATGGCCACTCCAATACCTTGACATGGTTGTCCTTAAGCCATTTTGTCACAACTTTGGAAGTATGCTTGGGGTCATTGTCCATTTGGAAGACACATTTGCCACCAAGCTTTAACTTCTTTACTGATGTCTTGATATGTTGCTTCAATATAGCTATGTAATTATCCTTTTCTCATGAATGCCATCTATTTTGTGAAGTGCACCAGTTCCTCCAGCAGCAAAGCACCGCCAACAACATGATGCAGCCACCCCTGTGCTTCACAGTTGGGATGGTGTTTTTCGGCTTGCAAGCCTCCCCCTTTTTCCTGCAAACATAACTATGTTCATTATGGCCAAACAGTTCTATTCTTGTTTCATCAGACCAGAGGACATTTCTCCAAAAAGTACGATCTTTGTCCCCATGTGCAGTTGCAAACCGTAGTCTGTTTTTTTTTATGGCAGTTTTGGAGCAGTGGCTTTCTTCCTTGCTGAGTGGCCTTTCAGGTTATGTCGATATAGGACTTGTTTTACTGTGACTATAGATACTTTTGTACTTGTTTCCTCCCGCATCTTCACAAGGTCCTTTGCTGTTGTTCTGGGATTGATTTGCAGTTTTCACACCAAAGTATGTTCATCTCTGGGGTACAGAAGTCTCCTTCCTGAGCGATATGACGACTGCGTGGTCCCATGGAGTTTATACTTTCGTACTATTGTTTGTACAGATGAACGTGGTACCTTCAGGCATGTGGAAATTGATCCCAAGGATGAACCAGACTTTTCGAGGTCTACAATTTTTTTCTGATGTCTTGGCTAATTTCTTTTGATTTTCCCATGATGTCAAGCAAAGAGGCACTGAGTTTGAAGGTGGGCCTTGAAATACATCCACAGGTACACCTCCAATTGACTCAAATGATGTCAATTAGCCTATCAGAAGCTCTAAAGTCATGACATAATTTTCTGGAATTTTCCAAGCTGTTTAACTTCTTATGGCTGGGGTGCAGTTTTGAGTAGCCTGGATTAATATAGTACCCAGAGTAAACTGCCTGCTACTCAGGCCCAGAAGCTAAGATATGCATATTGTTAGTAGATTTGGATGGAAAACACTCACGTTTGACATGTTTCTACAAACTGTAACGGAACTTTTTGACTTTTCGTCTGACCTTTGCGTCGTGAATTTGGATTTGTGAACGACACGCGCAAACAAAAAGGAGCTATTTGGACATAAATGATGGACTTTATCGAACAAAACACACATTTATTGTGTAACTGGGATTCCTGGGAGTGCATTCTGATGAAGATCATCAAAGGTAAGTGAATATTTATAATGCTATTTCTGACTTCTGTTGACTCAACAACATGGCGAGTATCTGTATGGCTTGTATTTTTGTGTCTGAGCGCCGTACTCAGATTATTGCATGGTGTGCTTTTTCCGTAAAGTTTTTTTAAAATCTGACGCAGCGGTTGCATTAAGGAGAAGTTTATCGAAAGTTCCATGCATAACACTTGTATCTTTTAGCAATGTTTATTTGGAGTATTTCTGTAAATTGATGTGGCTCTCTGCAAAATCACTGGATGTTTTGGAAGCAAAACATTGCTGAACATAACGGGCCTTTTGGATATAAATATGAACTTTATCGAACAAAACATACATGTTAGGTTAGTGATTCATTTTATCTCTATTTCTGCTTTTTGTGACTCCTCTCTTTGGCTGGAAAAATGGCTGTGTTTTTCTGTGACTAGGTACTGATCTAACATAATCGTTTGTTGTGCTTTCGTCTTAAAGCCTTTTTGAAATCAGACACTGTGGTGGGATTAACAACAGGTTTATCTTTAAAATGTTGTGAAATACTTGTTTGTTTGAGGAATTTTAATTATGAGATTTCTGTTGTTTGAATTTAGCGCCCTGCACTTTCACTGGTTGTTGTCATATCGATCCCGTTAGCGGGATTTCAGCCGTAAGAATTAAAGGCACAACCAACTTAGTGTATTTAAACTTCTGACCCACTGGAATTGTGATACAGTGAATTATAAGTTAAATAATCTGTCTAAACAATTGTTAGAAAAATTACTTGTCATGCACAAAGTAGATGTCCTAACCAACTTGCCAAAACCATACTTTGTAAACAAGAAATTTGTGGAGTGGTTGAAAAATTTGTTTTAATGACTCCAACCTAAGTGTATGTCAACTTCCGAAATGTTTACCATAGGTAGTACACTTCAACTGTGAGAGACGGAATCTAAAACAAAAATCCAGAAAATCACATTGTATGATTTTAAAGTATTTAATTAGCATTTTATTGCATGACATACGTATTTGATCACCTACCAACCAGTAAGAATTCCGGTTCTCACAGACCTGTTAGTTTTTCTTTAACCTCGAGAATCTCTCTCGGAACCACCATGTGACCACTTACGCAATGTGGCCGCCTACGGCTATTCTTCAACAGAAATGCATAAAACTACGTCACAATGCTGTAGACACCTTGGGGAATACGTAGAAAGCGTAAGCTCGTTGATGGTACATTCACAGCTGAATAGGGAGTCATTGGAACGCAGCGCTTTGAAAACCTGGGGCACTTCCGGATTGGATTTTTCTCAGGCTTTCGCCTGCAACATCAGTTCTGTTATACTCACAGACAATATCTTTACAGTTTTGGAAACGTTAGAGTGTTTTCTATCCATATTCTAGCATCTTTTCCTGACAAAATATCCCGTTTAAAACGGGAACGTTTTTTTCTCCAAAAATGAAAATACTGCCCCCTAGTACCAAGAGAAGCCCTCCTGTTCTCCAGTTACCTGTATTAACTGCACCTGTTTGAACTCGTTACCTGTATAAAAGACACCTGTCCACACACTCAATCAAACAGACTCCAACCTCTCCACAATGGCCAAGACCAGATAGCTGTGTAAGGACATCAGGGATACAATTGTAGACCTGCACAAGGCTGGGATGGGCTACAGGACAATAGGCAAGCAGCTTGGTGAGAAGGCAACAACTATTGTCGCAATTATTAGAAAATGGAAGAAGTTCAAGATGACGGTCAATCACCCTCGGTCTGGGGCTCCATGCAAGATCTCACCTCGTGGGGCATCAATGATCATGAGGAAGGTGAGGGATCAGCCCAGAACTACACAGCAGGACCTGGTCAATGACCTGAAGAGAGCTGGGACCACAGTCTCAAAGAAAACCATTAGTAACACACTACGCCGTCATGGATTAAAATCCTGCAGCGCACGCAAGGTCCCCCTGCTCAAGCCAGCACATGTTCAGGCCCGTCTGAAGTTTGCCAATGACCATCTGGATGATCCAGAGGAGGAATGGGAGAAGGTCATGTGGTCTGATGAGACAAAAATAGAGCTTTTTGGTCTAAACTCCACTCGCCGTGTTTTGAGGAAGAAGAAGGATGAGTACAACCCCAAAACACAATCCCAACCGTGAAGCATGGAGGTGGAAACATCATTCTTTGGGGATGCTTTTCTGCAAAGGGGACAGGTACGACTGCACCGTATTGAGGGGAGGATGGATGGGGGCATGTATCGTGAGATCTTGGCCAACAACCTCCTTCCCTCAGTAAGAGTATTGAAGATGGGTTGTGGCTGGGTCTTCCAGCATGACAACGACCCAAAACACACAGCCAGGGCAACTAAGGAGTGGCTCCGTAAGAAGCATCTCAAGGTCCTAGAGTGGCCTAGCCAGTCTCCAGACCTCAACCCAATTGAAAATCTTTTGAGGGAGGTTAAAGTCTGTATTGCCCAGCTACAGCCCCGAAACCTGAAGGATCTGGAGAAGGTCTGTATGGAGGATTGGGCCAAAATCCCTCCTGCAGTGTGTGCAAACCTGGTCAAGAACTACAGGAAACGTATGATCTCTGGAATTGGAAACAAAGGTTTCTGTACCAAATATTAAGTTATGCTTTTCTGATGTATCAAATACTTATGTCATGCAATAAAATGCAAATTCATTACTTAAAAATCATACAATGTGATTTTCTGGATTTTTTAAAAGATTCCGTCTCTCACAGTTGAAGTGTACCTATGATAATAATTACAGACCTCTACATGCTTTGTAAGTAGGAAAACCTGCAAAATCGGCAGTGTATCAAATACTTGTTCTACCCACTGTATATATACATACACACACTACAGTCATTAAACATTATGCAGGGCTTGACATTAACCTTTTAGCAACTTGTCCTTCAGACAAGTCAGACAGATTTTATACCTGTCCAAAAGCTCAAGTCACCAAATAATAAATGGTTTGTAGCCTAAACAGCATGGTTCAAATAAGTGACTGAACATTGTGTTGTTTGATGGAAGAAACCACTTTACAAAATAACATTCATTATTATTACCGTACAGAGAATCAGACAAAAATGCAGGCTACTTTGCATATTCAAGCCTGTCTCAAAATACAACACTGACCCACTTTTCAAAGAGGACTAGAAATATACAGATATCCTGCTCTTGTAGGAAGCAAACACCCCTCATGGCTGATAAATTAGCTATTTTTGTATCTCTGCACTGCCTGGCAATTCATCAGTGCAGCAGTCCTTGTGTTGTGCAGCCAAGCAGCTTAGAGGGAACATTGGTTAAGACGTTGGTTTCCAGAGCTACATATGCAGTTGAAGTCAGATGTTTACATTCACATCCACAGTAAAACGAGTCCTATATCGACAGAACCTGAAAGGCCGATCAGAGCCAGACTACGGTTTGCAACTGCACATGGGGAAAAAGATCTGTTTTGCCATAATGACCATCGTTATGTTTGGAGGAAAGGGGGGGGGGGGGGGCTTGCAAGCCGAAAAACACCATCCCAACCGTGAAACACGGGGCTAGCAGCATCATGTTGTTGGGGGTGCTTTGCTGCTGGAGGGACTGGTGCACTTCACAAAATAGATGGCATCATGACAGAGGAAAATTATGTGGCTATATTGAAACAACATCTCAAGACATCAGTCAGGAAGTTAAAGCTTGGTCGCAAATGGGTCTTCCAAATGGACAATGACCCCAAGCATACTTCCAAAGTTGTGACAAAATGGCTTAAGGACAACCATGTCAAGGTATTGGAGTGGCCATCACAAAGCCCTGACCTCAATCCCATAGAAAATCTGTGGGCAGAACTGAAAAAGCATGTGTGAGCAAGGAGGCCTACAAACGTGACTCAGTTACACCAGCTCTGTCAGGAGGAATGGGCCAAAATGTACCCAACTTATTGTGGGAAGCTTGTGGAAGGCTACCCAAAACGTTTGACCCAAGTTAAACAATTTAAAGGCAATGTTACCAAATACTAATTGAGTGTATGTAAACTTCTGACCCACTGGAAATGTGATGAAAGAAATAAAAGCTGAAATGAATCATTCTCTCTACTATTATTCTGACATTTCACATTCTTAAAATAAAGTGGTGATCCTAACTGACATAAAACAGGGAATTTTTACTCAGAGTCAATATTAGGAATTGTGAAAAACTGAGTTTAAATGTATTTGGCTAAGGTGTATGTAAACTTCCGACTTCAACTTTATCTGTGTATCTATGTGTGTATATATATATATATATATATATATGTGTGTGTGTACCGTTCAAAAGTTTGACGTCACTTAGAAATGTCTCTGTTTTTGAAAGAATAGCTCATTTTTTGTCCATTAAAATAACATCAAATTGATCCGAAATACAGGGTAGACATTGTTAATGTTGTAAATGACTATTGTAGCTGGGAACGGCTGAATTAATTTTTTATGGAACTGTACGCCCATGTCGATGAGACCCATTATCAACAACCATCACTTCTGTGTTCCAATGGCACGTTGTGTTAGCTATTCCATGTTTATAATTTTAAAAGGCTAATTCATCATTAGAAAATCCTTTTGCAATTATGTTAGCACAGCTGAAAACTGTTTTTCTGATTAAAGAAGCAATACAGCTGGCCTTCGTTACACTAGTTGTTTATCTGGAGCATTAGCATTTGTGGGTTCGATTTCAGGCTCAAAATGGCCAGCAACAAAGGCTTTCTTCTGAAACTTGTCAGTCTATTCTTGTTCTGAGAAATGAAGGCTATTCCATGAGAGAAATTGCCAAAAAACGGAAGATCTCATACTGGCAAACTGGCTCTAACTAGAATATAAATTGGAGTGGGAGGCCCTGGTGCACAACTGAGCAAGAGGATAAGTACATTAGAGTGTCTAGTTTGAAAAACAGACGCCTCACAAGTCCTCAACTGGCAGCTTCATTAAATAGCACCCGCAAAACAACAGTCTGAACGTCAACAGTGAAGAGGCGACTCCGGGATGCTGGCCTTCTAGGCAGCTCCTCTTACTGATAATGGGCCTATGTAGATATTCCAAAAGAAATCTGCTGTTTCCAGTTACAATAGTAATTTACAACATTAACATTGTCTACACTGTATTTCTGATCATTTTGATGTTATTTTAATGGACAAAAAATTAGCTTTTCTTTCAAAAACAAGGACATTTCTAAGTGACCCCAAACTTTTGAACCGTAGTGTATATAATATAAATCGTTAGCTCTTTCATGTGAAAATGTTATGGGATGCATTTGCTCCATTGGTTTTGTTTGTAGGCCTTTTTGATAGGCCTATATTATGCCCTAATAGCCTGCTTGGCCACTGACTAAAACTATAATTAAAGCGGGTACAGCCAGTGTTCACAGTAAACGTGTGCAAGTTGCACAGAATGCTCAAATTTCCACTTACAAGACCTGAAATTTGCTAAGTGGCGGGATTTTTTTTAGGGAACCATTAGGCTAAGAAGAAATTCCCTCTTGGGTCGAGGGGTGACACTGATTTCAAGTTGCGTGCAGGGCTACCTCGTCACCACAGAGTGAGTTCAACTCACCTTCGATACATAGTCTTGCTTGATGCTGTGTTCCTATCTTAGCATGTGGAATCTGTCCAGCATCATTGCATGCCTCTGACCTTCCCCTACCTCTACAGGGCGCAACACCTCCAGTGAATGAGTTCAAGGCGGGCATGAAGCTGGAGGCGCAGGACCCTCGGAATACAACGTCCACCTGCATTGCTACGGTGGTGGGCCTGACTGGATCGCGGCTGCGCCTGCGCCTCGATGGCTCCGATAACAAGAACGACTTCTGGCGCCTGGTGGACTCGTCAGAGATCCAGCCTATCGGTAACTGCGAGAAGAACGCAGGCATGCTGCAGCCGCCATTGGGTGAGGAGGAGAGAGAAACACATTTTCACACACTCCGATACTACATACCCATTATGGATATGATGTGCCCTATTATTTTTTAAATCTTGGATCATTAAATTGTTTGCGATCACACAGTGATACTTACCTTCCTCAGTTAGATTTACACCAGACTGACATATACTGCGGTCTATTAATAATTAGTGCACACTGTAGCAAAACGTGCAACGGAAAATATTTTTGTATTGAAAACGAGAATTTATTATTGGACAAATTAATGTAAGTCCCTCACTGTTATCGGCCCATTTGCGTCAATTTGTTTTCTTGGCTGTATTCTAGGCTGTATTTTGTTTCCAGGCTGTATCACAACCGGCCGTGATTGGGAGTCCCATAGGGCGGCGCACAATTGGCCCAGCGTTGTCCGGGTTTGGCTGTTGTAGGCCGTCAATGTAAATAAGAATTTGTTCTTAACTGACTTGCCTAGTTAAATAAAGGTTAAAAAAATAAAATAAATACAAGTACATACACCTGTGTGTAATAGTGTGAGTTGGTGCAATTCTCTAAATGTCCACTAGGTGTCAGCTAATATCAAAAGATGTCTATGGCCCCATCCCATGCACATTAATGAAGGGTCTCGTCTACTGTGTATGGGTGAGAGTTTTTTTGAAAGCGTCTGTACTTCTCCCACAGGCTTCCGTCTGAACGCATCCTCCTGGCCGATGTTCCTTCTAAAAACACTCAACGGAGCCGAAATGGCCCCAGCACGCATCTTTCACAAGGTACCTGTCACAAAGCAGCACACGCTCTCGACATACACCTGTTTATAAAGCATACCTGTACACATATACACACTCCCAGCATATACACCTATGTAGCTACATTTTCCATTGATGGCCATTTGTATTTATTATGGTTGCAGAAAAACTGATTAAAGTTAACGGTAGAACTAACACCACTGGCTTATGGAAGCACTTCTCTAAGCGAGAGGTATATTAAATATTTATATTTATGCTCCCTTTTATTGATCCTAATGATATAGGCCTAGATGTGAACAGCCGAGGTGATAGAGCAACAACACTGGAATAAAAATCCAAATGTGTATGGAGGGTTGGTTTTACAGGTTTACTCGTTCTGGATTCTCAGTACTGCATGTATTCTTGGCTATCATGCTATGGCTGTGTCAGAGTCAATTATAAGTTGTGTATTCATTTATGAGTAGTTTGATGCCTAAGATACGTTTTTATTTAGCGGCCGTTAGAATCTGTTTCTTTTTCCTTCGTTTTTTTTGGGTCTGAATAAAACATGATATAATGAGGACTACATGAAATATGTCTTGCATGTAATGGACATAAAGAATTTCTGCATAAATTTGACATACAATTTGATCTGATCTTCATCTAAATCACAACAATAGACACACAGTGTGCTTAAACTAATAACACAAATGATTGTATTTTTCTTGTCTATATTGAATACATAATTTAAACATTCACAGTATAGGTTGGGGAAAGTATGTGAGAGATTTTGGTTAGAGTTGCCCTGCCCCATAAAAATACACTCACAAAATTGCTATTCACAAGAAGCATTGCCTGATGTGAACCATGCCTCAAACAAAATAAATCTCAGAAGACCTAAGATTAAGAATTGTTGCCTTGCATAAAGCTGGAAAGGGTTTCAAAAGTATCTCTAAAAGTCAGTCCACAGTAAGACAAGTTGTCTATAAATGGAGAAATTTCAGCACTGTTGCTACTCACCCTACGAGTGGCTGTCCTGCAAAGATGACTGTAAGAGCACAGCGCAGAATGCTCAGTGAGGTTAAGAGGAATCCTAGAGTGTCAGCTAAAGACTTACAGAAATCTCTGGAAGATTCTATCATCTCTGTTGACGAGTCTAGAATGCGTAAAACACTAAACAAGAATAAAGAATCCATTGCTGTCCAAAAAAAACACTGCTGTCCAAAACAAAAATCTGAAGTTTGCAAAAGAGCACCTGGATGTTCCACAGCGCAACTGGCAAAATATTTTGTGGACAGATGAAACTAAAGTTGTGTTGTTTGGAAGGAACACACAACACTGTGGAGAAAAAAAGGGCACAGCACATCAAAACCTCATCCCAACTTTAAACTATGGTGGAGGGAGCATCATGGTTTGGGGCTGCCTCAGGGCCTTGACAGCTTGCAATCATCGACAGAAAAATTAATTCCCAAGTTTTATCAAGACATTTTGCAGGAGAATGTAAGGCTGTCTGTCCACCAATTTAAGCTCAACAGAAGTTTGGTGATGCTACAGCACAACAACCCAAAAGACAGAAGTAAATCAGCAACAGAATGGCTTGAACAGAAGAAAATACGCCTTCTGGAGTGGCCCAGTCAGTCCTGAACTCAACCCGATTTGAGATGCTGTGGCATGACCTCAGGAGAGCAGTTCACACCAGATATCCCAAGAATATTGCTGAATTGAAACAGTTTTGTAAAGAGGAATGGTCCAAAATTCCTCCTGACTGTTGTCCAGGTCTGATCCGCAACTATAGAAAACGTTTGGTTGAGGTTATTGCTGCCAAAGGATGGTCAACCTTTTATTAAATCCAAGAGTTCAAATACTTTTCCATCCTGCACTGTCAATGTTTGCATGGTGTGTTCAATAAAGACATTAATAATTATATTTGTGTTATTAGTTTACGCAGAATGTGTTGGTCTATTATTGTGACTTAGATGAAGATCAGATGAAATTTTATGACCAAATTATGCAGAAATCCAGGCAATTCTAAAGGGTTCACATACAATTGTATCCAGTGAACTAAGCAGGCTGGGCTGACATGCTTATAGCCTTTGCTAGGACTTTCTAAATTTGAGCATGCATTTATAAGATTGTGCGGTTATTATTTCTATTAATATGATCTATTATTGTTACTATTTTTTGGGGACTGTTTTCCCGTGTGTTATTTAGTTAGTTCTCTTAAAAAGCACCCTCATAGATATTTATGTTATCATGGGACTGCCCTCATTTCCCTCTGGCCAAAGGCAATTGGTGGCCAAGTGTTTGCCTTAGGGCACGTCATGAGTCAGGGAGATGGTCTGATGGTCTTAGTGACAACAGATCTAGATATGGGGGAAGGTTTTAGTGGGTGGAATATTAGGACAATTTGGGGTTTACAAAGATGCAGCTACAGTATGCTTAACAGTGCAAATTATTATGGTACAGCTACAGTGGGGCAAAAAAGTATTTAGTCAGCCACCAATTGTGCAAGTTCTCCCACTTAAAAAGATGAGAGAGGCCTGTAATTTTCATCATAGGTACACTTCAACTATTACAGACAAAATGAGGGAAGAAAATCCAGAAAATCACATTGTAGGATTTTTAATGAATTTATTTGCAGATTATGGTTGAAAATAAGTATTTGGTCAATAACAAAAGTTTATCTCAATACTTTGTTATATACCCTTTGTTGGCAATGACAGAGGTCAAACGTTTTCTGTAAGTCTTCACAAGGTTTTCACACACTGTTGCTGGTACTTTGGCCCATTCCTCTATGTAGATCTCCTCTAGAGCAGTGATGTTTTGGGGCTGTTGCTGGGCAACACGGACTTTCAACTCCCTCCAAAGATTTTCTATGGGGTTGAGATCTGGAGACTGGCTAGGCCACTCCAGGACCTTGAAATGCTTCTTACGAAGCCACTCATTCGTTGCCCGGGCGGTGTGTTTGGGATCATTGTCATGCTGAAAGACCGAGCCACGTTTTTGCTCACCGTTCTTGTGATCATTTTGACCCCACGGGGTGAGATCTTGCGTGGAGCCCCAGATCGAGGGAGATTATCAGTGGTCTTGTATGTGTTCCATTTCCTAATAATTGCTCCCACAGTTGATTTCTTCAAACCAAGCTGCTTACCTATTGCAGATTCAGTCTTCCCAGCCTGGTACAGGTCTACAATTTTGTTTCTGGTGTCCTTTGACAGCTCTTTGGTCTTGGCCATAGTGGAGTTTGGAGCGTGACTGTTTGAGGTTGTGGACAGGTGTCTTTTATACTGATAACAAGTTCAAACAGGTGCCATTAATACAGGTAACGAGTGGAGGACAGAGGAGCCTCTTAAAGAAGAAGTTACAGGTCTGTGAGAGCCAGAAATCTTGCTTGTTTGTAGGTGACCAAATATTTCCACCATAATTTGCAAATAAATTCATAAAAAATCTTACAATGTGATTTTCTGGAAGAAAAAAATCAAATTTTGTCTGTCATAGTTGAAGTGTACCTATGAAAATTGAAAGGCCTCTCTCATCTTTTTAAGTGGGAGAACTTGCAAAATTGGTGGCTGACTAAATACTTTTTTCCCCCACTGTATATTGACACACAATCATCATGGTGCTTTTTAAATGGTAAGTTTACAGACATTGGTTGTGATAAGTATAATTGTATCATTATGGTAAGTGGGGAAATAAGTGTAGCCAGTTATAATTGGAATGGCTTAGCTATCCACACTTCTTTGAAAATGTATATAATAATTGAGATCACAAGCAACGAATGAATCATTATTATGGTGGGAGATTATAATACGGTTTTAAGTACCTCAATGGATCGTAAAGGAAATCGCACGACAAACTATCCCCCTCAAGCACTTAAGGAAACCACGAAGATCATGGATGCATTAGAACTAGTGGATATATGGAGGTTGAAAACCCCTGACCTAGTGAGATATACATGGAGGAGGCTTCCTGCTGGCATCAAAGTTTTTAAAAAGTGTTGCAATCGGACCGCCATCTAATTGGCCTCCTTATAACTCTTACAGAATTTCCACGTGGACGGGGATATTGGACATTTTGTCAAGCCCTATTGGATCACAATTTGTTCTTAGAGAAGACAAAGGAATTCATACATTTTTTGCACCTCATAGGTACAGGAGTTCCCTTATTGTATGGGACACTTTTAAATATACTTTTAGAGGCCATTCAATACAATACTCATCATTAAAACAAAAGCAGTTTAGGTCAAAGGGAAATAGAGGAAGTAACAGCGCAGGTAGAAGGTAATGGAAACTGTACTATAGAGGCACAAAATAGGTTAGAACAATCAAGTGTAATGTATTACAAAAATTTATAGCGAATTGGATGGAAAATTGTGAAACATTTACACAATTTTTCTTGAATCTTCAACAGAGAAATGCTACCAAAAATAATTTACAGAAACTCGTTACAAATGGAGTCATCCATGATTCACCAAATGATATTTTGAAAGCGGAAGCAAATATTTTAAGCAAATGTTTTCTTTTCTGTCTCCTCCATTTCCACTGAATGACGTTAACTGTTAGGATTTCTATAATAATAATACAAATTATGTAAAATGTACACATTTTACAGAAAGACCTGTGTGAAGGCCAAGTTACAGAAGAGGAACTTTCTGAGGCAATAAAATATTTTCAGTCAGGAAAAACACCAGGGCTGGATGATATTCCAGTAGAGGTACAGTTGAAGTCGGAAGTTTACATACACCTTAGCCAAATACATTTAAACTCAGGTTTTCACAATTCCTGATATTGAATCAGAGTTAAACTTCCCTGTTTTAGGTCATTTTAAGAATGTGAAATGTCAGAATAATAGTAGAGTGAATGGTTTATTTCAGCTTTTATTTCTTTCATCACATTCTCAGTGGGTCAGAAGTTTACATACACTCAATTAGTATTTGGTAGCAATGCCTTTAAATTGTTTAACTTGAGTCAAACGTTTCGGGGAGCCTTTCCCATGCTTCCCACAATAAGTTGGGTGAATTCATCGGACCAGAGGACATTTCTCCAAAAAGTACAATCTTTGTCCCCATGTGCCGTAGTCTGGCTTTTTTATGGCGGTTTTGGAGCAGTGGCTTTCTTCCTTGCTGAGCGGCTTTTCAGGTTATGTCGATATAGGACTCGTTTTACTGTGGATATAGATACTTTTGTACCTGTTTCCTCCAGCGTCTTCACAAGGTCCTTTGCTGTTATTCTGGGATTGATTTGCAGTTTTCGCACCAAAGTACGTTCTTCTCTGGGATACAGAAGGCGTCTCCTTCCTGAGCGGTACAAATACACTGCGTGGTCCCATGGTGTTTATACTTTTGTATGGAGGTGTGGAGGTCTACAATTGTTTTTCTGAGGTCTTGTCTGATTTCTTTTGATTTTCCCATGATGTCAAGCAAAGAGGCACTGAGTTTGAAGGTAGGCCTTGAAATACATCCACAGGTACACCTCCAATTGACTCAAATGATGTCAATTAGCCTATCAGAAGTTTTTAAAGCCATGACATCATTTTCTGGAATTTTCCAAGCTGTTTAAAGGCACAGTCAACTTAGTGTACATTAACTTTTGACCCACTGGAATTGTGATACAGTGAATTATAAGTGAAATAATATGTCTGTAAACAGTTGTTGGGAAAATTACTTGTCATGCACAAAGTAGATGTCCTAACCGACTTGCCAAAACTATAGTTTGTTAACAATACATTTGTGGAGTGGTTGAAAAACGAGTTTCAATGACTCCAACCTAAGTGTATGTAAACTTCCGACTTCAACTGTGTATATACAGTGCCTTGCGAAAGTATTCGGCCCCCTTGAACTTTGCGACCTTTTGCCACATTTAAGGCTTCAAACATAAAGATATAAAACTGTATTTTTTTTGTGAATAATCAACAACAAGTGGGACACAATCATGAAGTGGAACGACATTTATTGGATATTTCAAACTTTTTTAACAAATCAAAAACTGAAAAATTGGGCGTGCAAAATTATTCAGCCCCTTTACTTTCAGTGCAGCAAACTCTCTCCAGAAGTTCAGTGAGGATCTCTGAATGATCCAATGTTGACCTAAATGACTAATGATGATAAATACAATCCACCTGTGTGTAATCAAGTCTCCGTATAAATGCACCTGCACTGTGATAGTCTCAGAGGTCCGTTAAAAGCGCAGAGAGCATCAGGAAGAACAAGGAACACACCAGGAAGGTCCGAGATACTGTTGTGAAGAAGTTTAAAGCCGGATTTGGATACAAAAATATTTCCCTAGCTTTAAACATCCCAAGGAGCACTGTGCAAGCGATAATATTGAAATGGAAGGAGTATCAGACCACTGCAAATCTACCAAGACCTGGCCGTCCCTCTAAACTTTCAGCTCATACAAGGAGAAGACTGATCAGAGATGCAGCCAAGAGGCCCATGATCACTCTGGATGAACTGCAGAGATCTACAGCTGAGGTGGGAGACTCTGTCCATAGGACAACAATCAGTCGTATATTGCACAAATCTGGCCTTTATGGAAGAGTGGCAAGAAGAAAGCCATTTCTTAAAGATATCCATAAAAAGTGTCGTTTAAAGTTTGCCACAAGCCACCTGGGAGACACACCAAACATGTGGAAGAAGGTGCTCTGGTCAGATGAAACCAAAATTGAACTTTTTGGCAACAATGCAAAACGTTATGTTTGGCGTAAAAGCAACACAGCTGAACACACCATCCCCACTGTCAAACATGGTGGTGGCAGCATCATGGTTTGGTCCTGCTTTTCTTCAGCAGGGACAGGGAAGATGGTTAAAATTGATGGGAAGATGGATGGAGCCAAATACAGGACCATTCTGGAAGAAAACCTGATGTAGTCTGCAAAAGACCTGAGACTGGGACGGAGATTTGTCTTCCAACAAGACAATGATCCAAAACATAAAGCAAAATCTACAATGGAATGGTTCAAAAATAAACATATCCAGGTGTTAGAATGGCCAAGTCAAAGTCCAGACCTGAATCCAATCGAGAATCTGTGGAAAGAACTGAAAACTGCTGTTCACAAATGCTCTCCATCCAACCTCACGAGCTCGAGCTGTTTTGCAAGGAGGAATGGGAAAAAAATTCAGTCTCTCGATGTGCAAAACTGATAGAGACATACCCCAAGCGACTTACAGCTGTAATCGCAGCAAAAGGTGGCGCTACAAAGTATTAACTTAAGGGGGCTGAATAATTTTGCACACCCAATTTTTCAGTTTTTGATTTGTTAAAAAAGTTTGAAATATCCAATAAATGTCGTTCCACTTCATGATTGTGTCCCACTTGTTGCTGATTCTTCACAAAAAAATACAGTTTTATATCTTTATGTTTGAAGCCTGAAATGTGGCAAAAGGTCGCAAAGTTCAAGGGGGCCGAATACTTTCGCAAGGCACTGTATATGGGGCATACAACAATCTCAGCTCTGTAGATTTTTCTGCGAAGAGACCGAATCAATAGATAATTTATTCTGGTATTGCCCCTATGTAGCTTGTAGCTCTGCTCACAGGTTCGGGAATGGTTGAAAAAATCACAACATGCACTTTAAAATATCCTTACAATTAGCAGTGTTGGGCGATTTGGAAAGCCATAGTTAGTCAATAAATAATATAATACTTGTACGAAAGGTTTTCATCTTTAGCTCACCATCTGTGGAGACTATACAATATAGAGAGGTAAAAACATTATGTAAAACAGCTCAATTGAAAAATATAGGGCACACAAACGAGGGTGGTCTATGGTGATAGGTGGGATGGGCCGAGGGTTGGGATTAAAGAGCTCATGTTTGGTAATGTATTATTGTTATGTGACTGCTTTATATAAAAGTACCATGTATGTAAATTGTGTATGCAAAATATGTATGTAAAATGTATACTGTATGTAGCAGAAAAGCTGTAAAATATATATATTTATTTATTTATTTATTTATATATATATATTTCCTCCGAAGAGGGGGGTTGGTGGAGGGGTTAATGATATGCTGGGGTCCAGCAAAATTAAGTCAGTTATACGATATTAAAAGCATTACAATATATTAATAACAGAATTCACAACACACTAAGTGTGTTAGGCCCATACTCCACTACCACATATCTACCACACAAAATCCATGTGTATTTGTGTGTGTATTGAATGCATGTGTCTATGTTTGTGTTGCTTCACAGTCCCTGCTGATCCATAAGGTGTATTTTTATGTTTTTTAAATCTGATTCTACTGCTTGCATCAGTTACCTGAAGTGGAATAGAGTTACATGTAGTCATGGCTCTATGTAGTACTATGCACCTCCCATACTCTGTTCTGGAGTTGGGGACTGTGAAGAGACTTCTGGTGGCATGTCTTGTGGGGTATGCATGGGTGTCTGAGCTGTGTGCTAGTTGTTTAAACAGACAGCTCGGTGCTTTCAACATGTCAATACCTCACATATAAATATAAGTAGTGATGAAGTCAATCTCCTCTACTTTGAGCCAGGAGAGATTGACATGGATATTATTAATGTTTGCTCTCTGTGTACATCCAAGGGCCAGCCGTGCTGCCAATTGCAATTTTCCTAAGTCCCTCTTTGTGGCACCTGGCCACATAACTGAACAGTAGTCCAGGTGCGACAAAACTAGGGCCTGTAAGACCTGCCTTGTTGATATTGCTGTTAAGAAGGTAGAGCAGTGCTTTATTATGGAGAGACTTCTCCTCAGCTAAACTATTGTTGTATCAATATGTTTTGACCATGACGGTTTACAATCCAGGGTTACTTACTACAAGCAGTTTAGGCTCTTCAACTTGCTCAATGTCCACATTAAATAATTACAAGATTTAGTTGAGGTTTAGTGTTTAGTGAATGATTTGTCCCAAGTATAATGCTTTTAGTTTTTTAAATATATAGGACTAACTTATTCCTTGCCACCCATTCTGAAACTAACTGCAGCTCTTTAAGTGTTGCAGTCATTTCAGTTGCTAAAATAGCTGACGTGTATAGTGTCGAGTCATCCGCATACATACTGTCTTCACTCAAAGTGGCAGTGGCACTTTCAAAGTGGCAGTGGCATGACTTTAGTAAAGATTGAAAAAAGTAAGGGGCCTAGACAGCTACCCTGGGGAATTCCTGATTCTACCTGGATTATGTTGGAGACGCTTCCATTAAAGAGCACCCTCTGTGTTCTGTTAGAAAGGTAACTTATTATCCACAATATAGCAGGGGGTGTATAGCCATAACACATTAGTTTTTCCAGCAGCAGACTATTATCAATAATGTCAAAAGCCACACTGAAGTGTAATAAAAGCCCCCACAATCTTTTTATCATACATTTCTCTCAGCTAATCATCAGTTATTTGTATAAGAGCTGTGCTTGTTGAATGTCCTTCCCTATAAGCGTGCTGAAAGTCTGCTATCTATTTGTTTACTGTAAAATTGCATTGTATCTGGTCAAACCAATTTTTTTCTGTAACTTTTCTAAGTGTTGGTAACAGGCTGATTGGTCAGCTATTTGAGCCAGTAAGGGGGCTTTACTTTTCTTAGGTAGCGGAATGGCTTTTGCTTCCCTCCAGGCCTGAGGGCACACACTTTCTAGTAGACTTAAATTGAAGATATGGCAAATAGGAGTGGCAATATCGACCTCTATTATCGTCAGTAATCCATCCAAGTTGTCAGATCTCGGTGGCTTGTCATTGTTGATAGACAACAATAATTTGTTTACCTCTTCCACACTCACCATTGGGATCACAACATCATACGTGATCATATACATTTTCCAACTAAATGAAGCTTCCGAACTATTTCACATTTCATCTGGATAATTCCACATTTACCTGCTCGCTTGTCACTGACCTCTCCCGTCCCTGCCAACTCCCTTTCCCTCGTATCCCAGCAGGAGCCCCCAGCCCCAGAGCAGAACTCCTTCCAGGTGGGCATGAAGCTGGAGGCGGTGGACCGCAAGAACCCCCACTTCATCTGTCCGGCCACGGTGGGGGCGCTGCGTGGCGTGGAGGTGCTGGTCACCTTCGACGGCTGGCGGGGTGCCTTCGACTACTACTGCCGCTACGACTCCCGGGACATCTTCCCCGTGGGCTGGTGCTCTCTCACCGGGGACAACCTGCAGCCGCCAGGCACCAAAGGTCTGTGCGTGCATGTATGGTATGTGTGTTTGTTTGTTTGTGTCACCCTGTAGACTTGTCAGCTATTTATATTGTGGTCATTGATTTGGTCTAATACCTGTGATATTGACTTTAACATTATTGATTCATGAAAAATCACATTTTACAGAAACTGAAATAATTCAAATCTGAAGTTAAAGGCTCTGAAATGTCCTCTGAATGAGATGAGTGGTTTATTAGGTCAATAGAATGCATCTTTGAAATTCCTTCTCCTGTGTTGGAGGAAGACATAATGTGAGTGAATGAGTGAGGAAGAAGAGAGAGAAAGAGAATGGGTCTCCTTTTGTAAGAGTGTGTTTTATGAGACCTTGGCACAGGACTGTGAAGGGGGGGGGGGGGGGGGATCAGGCAAAGCTATGTGTGTGTATGCCCCACTATGTGGGCCTCATGCTGGCACTGAAAGGGGCCAAGGCAAAGGGGGCATCCAGGATAACCAGAGACTGAGAGAAAGTAGGAGGGAAACCGATAGGGAAAAGGTTCTGTCTGTGAAAGGCGTGCTGTTTACATTGTCTTGTCAGCAGAAGGGAGGAGAGTGAAGGAGGCCAGGAAAGGAGAGTAGAGGAGTAAGAGGTAGATAACAGTAGTGGGTGAAAGAGAGGACAGCAGCACAGCAGATTGAGGCAGGGTTTTACACTGCTGAAGGGTAAGTTGAAATGAAAATGGGCAATCTAAAATTTTAGAGGCCCACCTGTTGGCCACAGTGACAAAAGTGTGCTGTTTTAAAGCTAATTTCCTGCATTTCTAAACATTTTGCCATGGCTTATGCTATCTTGAGGGACTCTAACATGTAATCGAACCCACAAATGCTGATGCTCCAGATACCAAACTAGTCTAAAGAAGGCCGGTTTTATTTCTTCTTTAATCAGAACAACAGTTTTCATCTGTGCTAACAAAATTGCTAAAGGGTTTTCTAATGATCAATTAGCCTTTTAAAATGATAGACTTGGATTAACTAACACAACGTGCCATTGGAACACAGGAGTGATGGTTGCTGATAATGGGCCTCTGTACGCCTATGTAGATATTCCATAAAGAATCTACTGTTTCCAGCTACAATAGTCATTTACAACATTAACAATGTCTACACTGTATTTCTGATCAATTTGATGTTATTTTAATGGACAAAAAATTTGCTTTTCTTTCATAAACAAGGACATTTCTAAGTGACCCCAAACTTTTGAACGGTAGTGTACATTTGCTAACATTTCTAAAAGCCTGTTTTCGCTTAGTCATTATGGGGTATTGTGTGTAGATTTCTGCGAATTTTTATTGAATCCATTTTATAATAATAATAATAATAATAATAATAATATAAGGATGTAACATAACAATGTGGAAAAAGTCAAGGGGTCTGAATACATTCCGAATGCACTGCAGTTAATATCTAGTTTCAGTTGTTTAATAAATTTACACGGAAAACGTTTTTCAATCCCGAAAATGATATGAGCAATATAGTGTACCAGTCAAAAGTTTGGACGCACCTACCCATTCAAGGGTTTTTCCTTATTTTTTACTATTTTCTACATTGTAGAATAATAGTGAAGACATCGACACTATGAAATAACACATATGGAATCATGTAGTAACCAAACAAGTGTTAAACAAATCAAAATATGTTTTATATTTTAGATTCTTCAAAGTAGCCACCCTTTGCCTTGATGACAGCTTTGCATACTCTGGGCATTATCTCAACCAGCTTCACCTGGAATGCTTTTCCAACAGTCTTGAAGCAGTTCCCACATATGCTGAGCACTTCTTGGCTGCTTTTCCTTCACTCTGTGGTCCAACTCATCCCAAACCATCTCAATTTGGTTGAGGTCAGGTGATTATGGAGGTCAAGTGATTATGGAGGCCAGGTCATCTGATGCAGCACTCCATCACTCTCCTTCTTAGTAAAATAGCCCTTACACAGCCTGGAAGTCCTATTGTCCTGTTGAAAAACAAATCACGGTCCCACTAAGCACAAAACAGATGGGATGGCGTATTGCTGCAGAATGTTGTGGTAGCCATGCTGGTTAAGTGTGCCTTGAATTCTAAATAAATCACAGACAGTGTCACAGCACCATCACACCACCTCCTCAATGCTTCACGGTGGGAACTACACATGCGGAGATCATTCGTTCACCATGGCGGTTGGAACCAAAAATCTCAAATTTGCTTGTGTTTTTTTGGGCCAAGCAAGTCTCTTCTTCTTATTGGTGTCCTTTAGTAGTATTTTTTTTGCAGCAGGAGTTCGACCATGAAGGCCTGATTCACGCCGTCTCATCTGAACAGATGCTGAGATGTGTCTGTTACTTGAACTCTGTGATACATTTATTTGGGCTGCAATTTCTGAGGCTGGTAAATCTAATGAACTTATCCCCTGCCATCTGAGGAGAAGAAAAATAAAGTATGTTGAGGGGTGTCTGGCTGCACTGAGCTCCTTCACAATGTTGAGTCCATGGCAGGTGTGGCGATAATGAGCTCTTTAGTGTTTAGGAGGTAAAATAGCTATGTTTGACATTGTGTATCTTTATGTATGGTTAGTGTGGTTGTGTGTGTGTGTTATGAGTGTGTGTGTTTGTAAGTACGTATTTTGTTTTTTAACACGGTCTCTCTTGCTGCTTTATGTAAAGTGCCTATCATAAGTATTCACCCTCCTTGTATTGATTCACATTAAAGTGGGATTAAAATGGTTTTAAATGTCATTATTTGTCAACAAAATACTCTGTCAAAGTTGAAGAAAAATTCCCCAAAATGTATGAAACATAAAACACTAATGTATCTTGATTAGGGGGTATTCACTGCATTGCAGTTGCCATACTAGGCATACAGCCCGACAGAATGCTCTCAATGGTGTATCTGATTGACCAAAGTTATTATTTTTGTTTGTTATTAAATTGAGTATATTATGGATTATAAAGCGAACGCCAGCCATGTCACGGACACCGATGCCTTGCTCCTAGACAAGCTAAACACCTTCCCGTTTAAGCGTGTTAACATGTGCAGACCAGTGCATGTGTGGACAAGAGGAATATCTATGTAAGAATGTTGTTCATCAACTACAGCTCAGCCTTCAACACCATAGTGCCCTCCAAGTTCATCACTAAGCTCCGCTACACTGATCCTCAACACAGGTGCCCCACAAGGGTGCGTGCTTAGTCCCCACCGATACTCCCTATTCACCTATGACTGAGTGGCCACGCATGTCTCCAACTCAATCATCAAGTTTGAAGACGACACAGCAATGGTAGGCCTGATTACCAACAATGATGAGACAGCCTACAGTGAGGAGGTGAGGACATTGGCGGAGTGGTGCCTGGAAAATAACCTCCATCCACATCGACGGTGTGAAAACCTTCAAGTGCCTTGGTGTACACATCACTGACAACCTGAAATGGTCCATCCAAACAGACCGTGTGTTGAAGAAGGTGCAACAGCACATCTTCAACCTCAGAAGACTGAAGAGATTTGGCCTGACCCCTCAAACCCTTACAAACTTCTACAGATGCACCACTGAGAGCATCCTGTCGGTCTGTACCACCGCCTGATACAGCAATTGCACTGTCTACAACTGCATGGCTCTCCAGAGGGTGGTGCGGTCAGTCCAAGGCATCACTGGGGACACACTGACATCTACAGCACCTGGTGTCACAGGAAGGCCAAGAAGATCATTAAAGACCTAAGCTACGGCCGGTTCACCCTGCTACCATCTAGAAGGCAGAGACCGTACAGGTGCATCAAAGCTGGGACCGAGAGACTGAAAAACAGCTTCTATCTCCATGCCCTCAGACTATTAAATAGTCAACACTAGCCGGCCTCCACCCATTACCCTGCCCTGAACTTAGTCACTGTTACTAGCTGGCTACCACCCGGTACTCTAGCCTTCACCTTAGAGATTGCTGTCCTATGTATATAGTTATGAAACACTGGTCCCTTTTTTGAATAATGTTTACATACTGTTTTACCAACTTCATAAGTACACTCAGTGGACAGTTCATTAGGTACACCACCCTGTTCATGAAAATGTTTTGCTCCTACAGACAGTGAGTCACGTGGCCATATACTGTAAACCAGACATGCATTGAGGCATTCAGTTACTGTTTGACTGAACATTAGTATGTGCTAAACGAGTGACCTACGCAACTTTGAGCGTAGTATGATTGTCGGTGCCAGGCGCACAGGTTCCAGTATCTCGGAAACGTCTGGTCTCCTGGGCTTTTCACGCACGACAGGGCAGGGTTTCCCAAACTCTGTGCTCGGGACCCCAAACGGTTTTGTTTTTCCCTAGCACTACACAGCTGACTCAAATATTCAACTAATCATCAAAATTGGATCATTTTAATCAGCTGTGTAGTGTTAAGCAAAAACCAAAACATGAACCCTATGGGGTCCTGTGGACCGAGTTTGAGAAACGCTTGTCTAGGGTTTACGGAGAATGGTGCAACAAACAAAAAACATCCAGTCAGCGGCAGTTCTGTGGGCAAAATAACTGCTCATTGATGAGAGGTCGTAGGAAAAAGGCAAAAATCATGCAGGCTAACAGTCGGGCCACAGGCAAATAACAGCGCAGTACAACAGTGGTGTGCGTAATGGCATCTCAGAATGCACAACTCGTCGGTCCTTGTCACAGATGGGCTATTGCAGCAGACAACCACACCGGGTTCCACTCATATCAGCTAAAAACAAAAAGAAGCGGCTCCAGTGGGCACGTGATCACAAATTTAAATAAGAGCTGCTGGCATGGATTCCCGCCCGAAGGACACACCACCGGGGACATCATATTCGCAAAGCTGTACGAATTGTTTACGCAGCATGCCTGCCATTCGAAAAAGTAAATATTGTGGTTACCGACTGGACTACTTTTATGGTGGGCAGACACATCCTGATCAGCAGGTTGAAGGAATCGCACCCCCAAACATCAGTGCTGTGTGCCAGACTAAACGGTGAGCTAAAATATGTAATGGATAAAGTAATGTGCATAATCAACTTTGTCAGGGACACATCGAATCAAATTGTGTTGGTCAGCAGATGTTAATGCGAGTGTAGCGAAATGCTTGTGCTTCTAGTTCCGACAGTGCAGTAATATCTAACAAGTAACCTAACAATTCCACAACTACCTAATACACACAAATCTAAGGAAAGGGATGGAATAAGAACATATAAATATATGGATGAGCGATGAACGAGTGGCATAGGCAAGATGCAATAGATGGAATAAAATACAGTATATACATATGACATGAGTAATGCAAGATATGTAAACATCATTATTAAAGTGGCATTATTAAAGGGACTAGTGATCAATTTATTAGTGGCCAATGATTTTGAGACTTTCTGGATGGTAGCGGGGTGAACAGGCAGTGGTTCAGGTGGTTATTGTCCTTGATGATCTTTTTGGCCTTCCTGTGACATCGTGTGCTGTAGGTGTCTTGGAGGGCAGGTAGTTTTCCCCCGGTGATATGTTGTGCAGACCACACCACCCTCTGGAGAGCCTTGCGGTTGTGGGCGGTGCAATTGCAGTTGCCCTTCCAGGCGGTGACACAGCCCGACAATGCTCTCAATTATGCATCTGTAAAAGTTTGTGAGGGTTTTAGGTGACAAGCCAACTTTCATTAGCCTCCTGAGGTTGAAGAGGCGCTGTTGTGCCTTCTTCATCACATTGTCTGTGTGGGTGGACCATTTCAGTTTGTCTGTGATGTGTACGCCAAAGAACTTCAGACTTTCCACCTTTTCCACTGCGGGCCCGTCGATGTGGATAGGGGGATGCTCCCTCTGCTGTTTCCTGAAGTCCACAATCATCTCCTTTGTTTTGTTGATGTTGAGTGAGAGGTTGTTTTCCTGACACCACATTCCGAGTGCCCTCACCTCCTCCCTGTAGGCTGTCTCGTCGTTGTTGCTAATCAAGCCCACTACTGTTGTGTCGTCTGCAAACTTGATGATTGAGTTGGAGGCGTGCATCGCCACACAGTTGTGGGTGAACAGTGAGTACAGGAAGGGGCTGAGCACGCACCCTTGTGGGGCCCCGGTGCTGAGGATCAGCAAAGTGAAGAGGTTGTTTCCTACCTTCAACACCTGGGGTTGCCCGTCAGGAAGTCCAGGATCCAATTGCACAGGGCGGGGTTGAGTCCCAGGGCCTCAAGCATAACGATGAGCTTGGAGGGTACTATGGTATGAGCTGTAGTCAATGAACAGCATTCTTACATAGGTACTCCTCTTGTCCTGATGGGATAGGGCAGTGTGATGGCGATTGCATTGTCTGGATCTAATGAGGCGGTATGCAAATTGAAGTCTAGGGTGTCAGGTAGGGTGGAGGTGATATGATCGTTGACTAGTCTCTCAAAGCACTTCATGATGACAGAAGAGAGTGCTACGGGGCGATAGTCATTTAATTCAGTTACCTTTGCCTTCTTGGTTACAGGAACAATGGTGGCCATCTTGAAGCATGTGGGGACAGCAGACTGTCCGTAAACACACCAGCCAGCTGGTCTGTGCATGCTCTGAGGACGCGGTTAGGGATGCCGTCTGGACTGGCAGCCTTGCGAGGGTTAACACGTTTAAATGTCTTACTTCACGTCGGCCACGGAGAAGGAGAGGAGGGGCCGTCCTTGCTAGCGGGCCGTGTCGGTGGTACTGTATTATCCTCAAAGCAAGGTGTTTTGTTTGTCTGGAAGTATGCACACAACACAGTCTTTTCTCGCAAGCTTGTGACAGAATCGCTGGCTGAGTAAAGGAAAAGAGCTAGAGCGGTTCTGTGAGCTGCATGACCAGGTTGTCGATTTTCTCAGAAAAAGCTAAATACAGTGGGGCAAAAAATAATTTAGTCAGCCACCAATTGTGCAAGTTCTCCCACTTAAAAAGATGAGAGAGGCCTGTAATTTTCATCATAGGTACACTTCAACTATGACAGACAAAATGAGGGAAAGAAATCCAGAAATCCACATTGTAGGATTTTTAATGAATCTATTTGCAAATTATGGTGGAAAATAAGTATTTGGTCAATAACAAAAGTTTATCTCAATACTTTGTTATATACCCTTTGTTGGCAATGACAGAGGTCAAATGTTTTCTGTAAGTCTTCACAAGGTTTTCACTCTGTTGCTGGTATTTTGGCCCATTCCTCCATGCAGATCTCCTCTAGAGCAGTGATGTTTTGGGGCTGATGCTGGGCAACACGGACTTTCAACTCCCTCCAAAGATTTTCTATGGGGTTGAGATCTGGAGACTGGCTAGGCCACTCCAGGACCTTGAAATGCTTCTTACGAAGCCACTCCTTCGTTGCCCGGGCGGTGTGTTTGGGTCATTGTCATGCTGAAAGACCCAGCCACGTTTCAAAATCTCACGATACATGGCCCCATTCATTCTTTCCTTTACACGGATCAGCCGCCCTGGTCCCTTAGCAGAAAAACAGCCCCAAAGCATGATGTTTCCACCCCCATGCTTCACAGTAGGTATGGTGTTCATTGGATGCAACTCAGCATTCTTTGTCCTCCAAACACGACGAGTTGAGTTTTTACCAAAAAGTTTTATTTTGGTTTCATCTGACCATATGATATTCTCCCAATCTTCTTCTGGATCATCCAAATGCTCTCTAGCAAACTTCAGACGGGCCTGGACATGTACTGGCACTGCAGGATTTGAGTCCCTGGCGGCGTAGTGTGTTACTGATGGTAGGCTTTGTTACTTTGATCCCATCTCTCTGCAGGTCATTCACTAGGCCCCCCCGTGTGGTTCTGGGATTTTTGCTCACCGCTCTTGTGATCATTTTGACCCCACGGGGTGAGATCTTGCGTGGAGCCCCAGATCGAGGGAGATTATCAGTGGTCTTGTATGTGTTCCATTTCCTAATAATTGCTCCCACAGTTGATTTCTTCAAACCAAGCTGCTTACCTATTGCAGATTCAGTCTTCCCAGCCTGGTGCAGGTCTACAATTTTGTTTCTGGTGTCCTTTGACAGCTCTTTGGTCTTGGCCATAGTGGAGTTTGGAGTTTGACTGTTTGAGGTTGTGGACAGGTGTCTTTATTACTGATAACAAGTTCAAACAGGTGCCATTAATACAGGTAACGAGTGGAGGACAGAGGAGCCTCTTAAAGAAGAAATTACAGGTCTGTGAGAGACAGAAATCTAGCTTGTTTGTAGATGACCAAATACTTATTTTCCACCATAATTTGCAAATAAATTCATAAAAAGTCCTACAATGTGATTTCCTGGAATTTTTTTTTCTCATTTTGTCTGTCATAGTTGAAGTGTACCTATGATGAGCATTACAAGCCTCTCTCATCTTTTTAAGTGGGAGAACTTGCACAATAGGTGGCTGACTAAATACTTTTTTGCCCCACTGTATGTGCAGCAGCTGACCACCTTCACATTCTGGAAAATTAGGATTTCCCCTCCGTTCTTTTTTGGGCTGACCTGTTCTGTCACTTTAAACAGGTTAAATCTGCAGTTACGAGGAAGAGGGAAAACAGTCGTGGACATGGTGGAAAAACTTGAGGCCTTTTCTAGGAAATTTTATGATTTGGACTTTTCATCTGGAAGGCTGCGCTTACGCACGTTGAAGAATCAGGAGTACCCAGAGTGCGTTTTGGGTGGCAAGCTCAGAGGAATAGAGCACAATAAAGGAACTGGCATTTTATGTGCTAACAATGTTTGGATCAACTTACACTTGCGAGTCCTCCTATGAACGCAATCTAGACTCATGACAGAAACCGGCTTTCACACAAGTCAATTGAGGACTGCCTGCGCATCAAAATCACATCCATCTCACTCGCCATCAACAAGATGATGTCCGAGGAGAAATGCAACTTTTCCCATTGAGTAAGTAACTTAGTAGCCTATATAACTTAGCAAACACTAAATACTTATCCGAGGCTATTTAGGCCTCATGTTGACAGTATTTTCGGTTCTGTCATTACAGGAGCAGGCTATCCTGAGACTCCTGATAGACATTCAGACACAGACATTTACAGACATCATCTTTTTTCTTTATGTGATTGTTTTATGTAAGATGCTAAAGTTGCCATTGTAAGCAGGTCTAATTGAAGAACTCCCACTTCTATTAGAACACAATTTTTTTTCTCCTGAAAGATGCTGTTAAGCCATAGCCTACCTCAGCCATGTTATTTTATGTAAAGCTCAGAAGAAATAGGCTGCAATTAAACCCTCTTGTTTATAAAGTCAAATTAAAATGAAGATTGTCTCTTCCTGTGAGCCACTTGCATAACAAGTTAGCTAGACTATAATTTCAACACCAGGCGCTGTTCACCTCCTATTGATTGCGCTGCGGTCGCAGCTTTACGTTTCAGCACCAGAAAATGGTCCCCTGCCTGCTTTATTTGTTGACTGTCTTTTCTCAAGAATGTTCAAATGTAACTTTTGCCTTATTTAGGTGGGGTAACTTCCTTATTTTTGCATCGGGGGTCTGATGGGGTGTGTAGGGTAAGGTGGAGGTGGAGGTGATATTATCCTTTACTAGCCTCTCAAAGCATTTCATGATGATGTAAGTGCTACTGGGCGATAGTCATTTAGTTTGGTTACCTTCACTTTCTTGGGTACAGGAACAGTGGTGGACATCTTGAAGCAAGTGTGGTCAACAGACTGGGATAGGGAGAGATTTAATATGTCTGTAAACACTCCAGCCAGCTGGTCTGTACATGTTCTGGGTGTATTGATACACCATCCAAAGCCTAATTAATAACTTCACCATGCTCAAAGGGATATTCAGACTTTGCTTTGTGAAAAATTGGTCCCCAGTCTTTTGGTTGAATCTGTGCTTAGAATTCACTACTCAACGGCGGGACCTTAAAGAGAATTGAGTGTGTGAGGTACTTTCACTGTATATACAAAAGTATGTGGACACCCCTTCAAATTAGCGGATTCGGCTATTTCTGCCACACCCGTTGCTGTCAGATTTGTAGTATCGAGCACACCGCCATGCAATCTCCATACACAAACATTGGCAGTAGAATGGCCTTACTGAAGAGCTCAGTGACTTTCAACATGGCACCGGAATAGGATGCCACCTTTCCAACAAGTCAGTTCGTCAAATTTCTACCCTGCTAGAGCTGCCCCGGCCCCGGTCTAGGAGGAACAACGGCTTAGCTGCGAAGTGGTAGGCCACACAAGCTCACAGAACGGGGGCCGCCGAGTGCATAGCACTTAAAAACCGTCTGTCCTCGGTGGCAACACTCACTACCGAGTTCCAAAAGTGCCTCTGTTCGTTGGGAGCTTCATGAAATGGGTTTCCACGGCAGAGCAGCCGTACACAAGCCTAAGATCACCATGCACAATGCCAAGTGTCCTGCTGGAGAGGTGTAAAGCTCGCCGCCATTGAACTCTGGAGCAGTGGAAACGGATTCTCTGGAGTAATGAATCACGCTTCACCATCTGGCAGTCCGAAGGATGAATCTGGGTTTGACGGATGCCAGGAGAACGCTACCTGCCTCAATTTATAGTGCCAACTGTAAAGTTTGGTGGAGGATAAATAATGGTCTGGGGCTGTTTTTCATGGTTCGGGCTAGACCCCTTAGTTTCAGTGAAGGGAAATCTTAACGCTACAGCATACAATGACATTCTAGACAATTATGTGCTTCCAACTTTGTGGCAACAGTTTGGGGAATACCCTTTACTGTTTCAGCATGACAATGCCCCCATGCACAAAGCGAGTTCCACACAGGAATGGTTTGTCGATCGGTGTGGAAGAGCTTGACTGGCCTGCAAAGAGCTCTGACCTCAACCCCATCGAACACCTTTGGGTTGAATTGGAGCGCCGAATCGCCCAACATCAGTGCTCGACCTCACTAATGCTCTTGTGGCTTAATGGAAGCAAGTCCCCGCAGCAATATTCCAACATCTCGTGGAAAGCCTTTGGAAGAAAAGTGGAGGCTGTTATAGCAGCAAAGGGGGGACCAACTCCATATTAATGCCAATGATTTTCGAATGAGATGTTCGACGAGTAGGTGTCCATGTCCTTTTGGTTATGTAGTGTAGAAGGTGTAGTCATTCCAAAATTATGTTACCCCCTATTATTGCACACAGACTTAGTCCGTGCAACTTATTATGTCATTTGTTAAGCTCATTTTTACTCCTGAACTTATTTAGGCTTGCCATAACAAATTAATGCCTATATAACCAAGATGTTTTTGTTTTTAATTTTGTATTAATTTGTAAACATTTATAGAATTTTCTTTTCACTTTGACATTAAGGAGTATTTTGTGTAGTTTGTGACAAAATAAATCACAATTCAATCCATTTTAATCCCACTTTGTAACGCAACAAAATGTGAAGAAAATCCAAGTGGGGGTGAATACTTATGCTAGGCACTGTATCTGATACTGACGTGTCCATGAGTATAATTATAACCTGCAGACTTTTTCGGTGCGTGCCATTATGGGTTTGTGTATTTTACAAACCTGGGTTCAAATACCATTTCAAATGTCTCAATTACTTTCACAATTGCACAGAGATGTACCTCTGGTCTCTTGGCAGCTCCCACCAGCCCAGTCCAAGCTCTTCTCTGTCCTTGCACCACAATGGTGGAACCACCTTCCCCCTGAAGCTAGAACAGCATTGTATTTTCTTCCGTAAAACATGTGAAACCCTACCTCTTCAAAGAGTATCTGCTAAATGACTAAGATGTAAGTGAATTAAGTATTCTAATATATTATATTTGAAAAGACAAGTTGAATATTTTAATGTTATTTGGAAATACTCTCGGAAAGTATTTGAAAATACACTGACTCATATACACTCCCATGCGTTTAACCCAGGTATTTTAAAATAGTGTTTGAAATAAGTATTTGGAAATACTATAAATTACAATTTGGTAGAGTATTTATTTATTTTTACAAATAACCATTCAAATACTCAAAAGTACTTGTTTTAAGGTGTGTATTTGAAAATACTCAAATACACAGAAAAAAGTATGTTAAATACCTGGTATATTGCCCCACAGGCCAAGTCATGTGTTAGTGCGAGTGTCCGCATTCGTGTGTGACTTTGCATGCTGCACATATTTTCATCGTCGTTGCTTCGTACACTTTAGGCAGAGCGTGATTTAGACTTGGCCTGGCCCCTAAGAATGAAAGGGTGTGTACTACAGGGTGTGACGTTTAAAGATAAATGTTAACACCATATCTGACAGCTATCGGCAGTTTGCGTCTTTATTGCTACTACTCTTATTTCCCAGGCAGTTGTCAGCATGTTCTACTTGATGGGCCTCGGTAGGCTACTAGTTTGCTTTTTCCTCTGGTGAGAATTGCACAGAGATTACAACGAGCGAGAGTAATTGTCTGCAGTTTATGGGGAATTTGGTCTTGTCCGGTCCCCATTGGCGAGGCCTTGCAAGTGTATCAAAACTCAAGAGAGGAAGGAAGTGTGCAGAGAGGACGAGTCACACGGGTAACTTAGTGCAGAGGAACTCTACTGTCTACTTTCACTGTCTTTGTCTGTCTGTCTGGGCTTGATTGGTTTGTATCAGAACCACTTCACAAAGCTCAGGAGCCTCTCTGTTGTGCAGGGTCTGTATTGGTTTGTCTCACACTTTATTGTGTGTGTGTGTGTGCCTGAAGTGAGTTGTTTGCTTTGTATCACTCATTGCAAGTTTTGCCATTGATATCTATCTCAGTGAAGAACTCTCTCAATTCCATTCAAAGGGCTTTATTGGCATGGGAAACATACTGTATGTTTACATTGCCAAAGCAAGTGAATAGATAATAAACCAAAGTAAAATAAACAATCAGGACAGAACAGTAAATATTAAACACACAAAGTTTCGAAGGAGTAGAGACATTTAAAATTTTATTTTATGGCTATGTACAGAGTTGTAACAATGTTCAAAATGGAAAATAAATCAACAGAAATATGGATTATATTTACATTGGTGTTTGTGTTTTACTGGTTGCCCGTTTTCTTGTGGCAACAGGTTACACATCTTGCTGCTGTGATGGCACACTGTGGTATTTTACCTAATAGATATGGGAGTTTATTAAAAAAAATCTCTAATATGGTCATACATTTGGCAGGAGGTTAAGAAGTGCAGCTCGGTTTCCACCTCATTTTGTGGGCAGGGTGAACATAGCCTGTCTTCTCTTGAGAGCCAGGTCTGCCTACGGTGGCCTCTCAATAGCAAGGCTATGCTCACTGAGTTTGTACATAGTCAAAGCTTTCCTTAATTTTGGGTCAGTCTCACTGATCAGGTATTCTGGGCCAAATAGCATTGCAGTTTTCTCAGGTTTTTTGGTAAATTCTTTCCAAGGTGTCAAGTAATTATCTTTTTGTTTTCTCATGATTTGGTTAGGTCTAACTGTGTTGCTGTCCAGGCTCTGTGTGTGAACATAGCCCCAGGACCAGCTTGCTGAGGGGACTCTTCTCTAGGTTAATCTCTCTATAGGTGATGGTTTTGTTATGGAAGGTTTGAAAATTGTGACTGGGGGTATTGATTCACCATCCAAAGTGTAATTAATAACTTCACCATGCTCAAAGGAATATTGAATGTCTTTTTTTAATTTTCTTTTTACCCATCTACCAATAGGTGTCCTTTGCGAGGCATTCATTGGAAAATGGTGGTCTTTATAGTTGAATCTGTGTTTTGAAATTCACTTCTCAACTGAGGTACCTTACAATTATCTGTATGTGTGGGGCACAGAGATGATATAGTCATTTAAAATCATGTTAAACACTATTATGGCACACATGCAACTTATGTGACTTGTTAAGGAAATGTTTATTCCTGAACTGATTTAGGCTTGCCATAACAAAGGGGTTGAATACTTATTGACTCAAGACATTTCAGCTTTTCATTTTTTTATTAATTAGTACACATTTTGAAAAACATAATTCCACTTTGACATTATGGGCATGTAGGCCAGTGACAGAAAATCTAAATGTAATCCATTTTAAATTCAGGCTGTAACACAACAGCGTTTGGAAAATGTCAAGGGGGTGTGAATACTTTCTGAAGGCACTGTATAACTGATTCAAGATTTTTAGCCAGATTCTAATTGGTATGTTGAATTTTGTGTCTTTTTGATGGCGTAGAAGGCCCTTCTTGCCTCTCAGATCGTTCACAGCTTTATGGAAGTTACCTGTGGTGCTGATGTTTAAGCCAAGACAGGAATAGTTTGTTGTGTGCTCTAAGGGCAACGGTGTCTAGATGGAGTTTGTATTTGTGGTTTTCTCTGTCTGTCTCTCATCCTTCTCTATGAAGGATAGAGTGTAACACAAGTGTATAACACAAGTTGCCTCTTTGTTCCGCAGCTGCAAGCAAACTGGGTCACCATGGCCACAAGTTGCCTCTTTGTTCCGCAGCTGAAAGCAAACTGGGTCACCATGGCCTTCCTTAACACAAAAGCTGTGTTGTTAGAGGCATTATTGCCTATCACTGGCTGTTTATGTCATTGAGTCTGTCATGATTTTGATTAAGTCGCTGCTCTTTCCTGGTTGGTTATGTGTTACTTTGATGCTACTTCCTGAATCTGACATTCATTGTTTCCTGTCCGGCTGCATTTTAATAAATGAAGGAAATAATGAATGACACAACTTCAATTAATATATATTTTTTATTTTACCTTTATTTAACAAGGCAAGTCAGTTAAGAACAAATTCTTATTTTCAATGACGGCCTAGGAACAGTGGGTTAACTGCCTGCTCAGGGACAGAACAACAGATTTGTACCTTGTCAGCTCAGGGATTTGAACTTGCAACCTTCCAGTTACTAGTCCAACACTCTAACCACTAGGCTACCCTGCCGCCCCCGAACTCTGATCTCTAGACTAGAAGATAAATTGCATTTGTTTGATTCCTTAACATCCTGTTTGAACTTCTTTTTTTTTTTACACTCCCCCTATCGCTCTTTCTCTCTCTGGGGACAGCAGTGCTACCCAAGACCCTCGGTTGCCTTTCCGACGGTAGTGAGGGAACAGCTATGCACCCCATGCCAGGACAGCCGCCTGGCCAACGGGGACGCAAGCCAGGCCGCAGGAAAGCCAAGCTGACAGGGCTATGGGGCCAGAAGGGGGCCGGAGTAGGAACACAAGCCCCCCTGCCCAGAAATGGACTGGAGCATATCAAGGTCCCCAAGAAGAGAGGCCCCAAACCGGGGAGTAAGGTAAAGACCAAGGACCCGGGGTTGGGAAGTGTGGGTGGGGCAGGGTTGGATGTTTCATCCTGTGTCGCAGCACCCAAACACTCTTTTATAATAACAACCTTGTTGGTCAAAAGTTGAACTAAAGTCAAGAATTCACTTATATTCTAATTCCACTGCTACTGAGAAAAGTAATGTTTGCCCTCCCATTGACATCTAGAGTGATTGACCTAACCCTAACATTGTCCTCTCACTCCTCCTCTGTGTTTAGTTGGGCTGGGCGAAGAGAGCAGGCTGGCTGGAGGGTGCCATGGCAAGCCCAGTGCGACCCATGTCCCGGCCCAGAGGGAGGCTGCCAGCCAACTGGGCCCAGAGGATGGCCCTGCAGGAGGGTCAAGTGGAGTCTACCAAGATCCCCAAAAAGAGAGGGCCCAAGCCCGGCAGCAAGGTAACCACACAAACACACAATTATATATTTTTTTTAGGTACAATGTGACTAATCCAGCACCTGGGACAAGTGTTTTTTTATTTTTATGGATGAGCGCATACCACCCCACTAAACGTTGTGTATATGTGTGTGTGTGTGTGTCTGTGTGAACAGAGAAAACCGCGGGTGGTGCCCAACCCCGTGCCCGTTTCCCCCAACAGCAGTATGCCAGAGCCAGACACCAGCACGGTGCCCCTGGACAACGCCATCATCCCCAGTGCCGCCTTGCATGCTGCAACAGGTACACACACACAAAGTAGTACTTCATCACTACAATTAACACTCATATGGATTTCTGTGGAGCCCAGTGCAACCTGTATTATGAATAATTGTATGCCCTCGGACATCCTTGCGAGTCAATCATCGATGAAAATGTGATATTGTTAAATATGTTTGGAGCATTAAGTCAAATCTGCCTTTTTCAGCCAAAGTGGTAAACACGCTGAATGTTAGATGCCTCTGTGTTTGTGTGCGTGACTGCCTGCATCTACCTACGTGTCCCCACAGTGTGTGTATACCTGAACAAGTATGGGAAGGTGGGACCCCACTTGGACGGGCGGAGGGTGCAGCAGCTGCCCGACCACTTTGGTCCAGGCAGGGCTTCCTCGGTGCTACAGCAGTGTGTCCAGGCCTGTGTGGACTGTGCCCACAACCAGAGCTCTGTCTTCTCCTGCCTCAAGCCAGGTCACGGAGGAGAGGTCATATCAGGTAAGGACTGGTACCTGCTTTCTGTATGGGCTATGCTCTCTATAAGCTTTATTATAAGTTTAGTTATAGAGATAATCAAAGAGTCTTTGCATTTCCTTAAAAAATATGATTTTTTCTTCATTTATTTCAAGCCTCCCTGTGCACTACATCAGGACCAGTTGTTAAAACAGACTGGTAGATCTTTTTTTCCTGAAATTGATCAAACCAAATCTCTATATCTCCTATTCACTTGGCATTGCTGCTAAATGTGAGGAATTGGCTGTCTGTGCCGAACCCTTGCCCTCTGTGTCTGTCCCTTGCAGCCCACTTTGACCAGCAGCACCATACCCTCACCCTGCCCACGGTCAACAGCGTCACGTACGTCCTGCGCTTCCTGGAGAAACTCTGTCACAACCTCTACTGTGACCCTCTGTTTGGCAGCCAGCCCGTTCCCCGAGGGGGCCTGCATTACGACAGCCACGCCCACCCAGGTCAGCACACACACTGTACTGGGGCATAACCTTGACTTTACTGTTAGTTCAGGACAGAAAAGGGTTGTCTGTTTCTTTTTGGCCTTTTCACCATTGTAGCAGTGTCGATTTGAGTCAAGTATGTAGGTATTTACTTTTCACTCCTCACTAGTTTTCTTTTCTGTTACAACTCTCTCCAGAAAGGAGAAGTTTTAGGGAGGGCCTCACAACGGGTCCAGGAAGAGGCTCCAAGCGGTTCCTTCAAGACTCCTACTACAGCCCCCTCCCCCACAAGCTGGCCAAAAACCTTTGCCTTTCCTCGGAAGGTACAGCTCCTTAGGAAATCCTTAACGCTTCATTTAAAATGAAAATAGAAACATGCACCTCTAATGGGACAAACAAATGGAAAACATTTGTGTACAAACAAAAACTCTTATTTTAGGGTGTAGCTAGGACTGGAGGTCAGCCGGTTTTTGTAATGCAAAAGTCTGCCGGTCTCACGGTAATTGACCGTTAATAACAGAAACACGTTTAGCATTTCCAGGCCTCCGCGAATACAAATTGCATACAAGCCACATACAAGCTGCTGATGAGCGTGCCTTTGGAACATCTACGTTTTAAAAAGTCTAAGATTAGACTTTTTTTTTTTTTTAATATAGTTGTCCCAAAGGCAAGCTCATCAGCAGCTTGTACCTTGTCAGCTAAGTGAACAAGCCTACAGCCTATGGCATGGAGCATAGCCAGATAACATACAGTATGCCAACTCATATTCTGTTCTTCTGAAATACATTTTCTTCAAATCATGTTTCTTTTAGACTTCGCTATAATGGATTTATTGTGATGGTGTATATTTTATTTAATATACACCGTCACAATAAATTCAGCATTTATTTTAGTCAGGTCTAAAGAAACATGATATGAAGAAAATGTGTTTCAGAAGAACAGAATGTGAGTTGGCATACTGTATGTTATCTGGCTATGCTCCATGCCATAGGCTGTAGTCTTATTCATTAAGCTATGCTTAAAAGTCCCGTGCCATGATTTTATATAATTGAACTTAGCTGAATAAAATAGAAAGGATATTTTTCCCCATTCCAGAGCGAGTGCGCATATGAAGTGGTTATGTTAAGTGTAAAAGTGATCATTTGAAACAGGTCCTATACGCTAGGTTTAGAGTTATTTGGCAACTTTAGTTGTGAATGATATAAACCTTACAATTTGTTTAGATTTAGAATGGCTCATTATCAAATGGGGAGGGGGAAAAATATATGTAATCTGCATGCACTCGAATAGCGAATGGAGGCCGTGCACTTTCTCGCCAGTACGTTTTTCAATCGATGGTAACATGTTTTCACAACAAAACAAATTTCACTAAACTGTTGACAGCCCCTCTGCACGCTCGAGAAAGGAATAAAGGAGAGCGAGGAGGAGATGGAAAGGCATGGTGGTAAGGTAGTCTGTATAGCGAAAGGTAATGTGTCACCCAATTAATTATGAAAATATAAAAAATTCCCTATTAACTGGCTATTCAAAATCAAATACAAATTCACTATAATTGTAGGCGTATCTGTAAGCCGCCCTGCACAACCAACAGCATCGCCTAGGGTTATACAGTAGGGCAAAAAAGTATTTAGTCAGCCACCAATTGTGCAAGTTCTCCCACTTAAAAAGATGAGAGAGGCCTGTAATTTTCATCATAGGTACACTTCAACTATGACAGACAAAATGAGGGGGAAAAAATCCAGAAAATCACATTGTAGGCTTGTTAATGAATTTATTTGCAAATTATGGTGGAAAATAAGTATTTGGTCACCTACAAACAAGCAAGATTTCTGGCTCTCACAGACTTGTAACTTCTTATTTAACCTGTTAAGTCTATAGGGGCGCTATTTCATTATTGGATCAAAAAAAACGTGCCCGTTTTAAGCGCAATATTTTGTCACGAAAAGATGCTCGACTATGCATAGAATTGACAGCTTTGGAAAGAAAACAGTCTAACATTTCCAAAACTGTGCCACAGAACTCATTCTACAGGCGAAACCAAGATGAAACGTCAAACAGGAAATGAGCAGAATCTCTGAAGCTCTGTTTTCAAATGTCTCCTTATATGGCTGTGAATGCAGCAGGAACGACCCTGCGCTTTCTGTCGTTTCTTCAAGATGTCTGCAGCATTGTGACGTATTTGTAGGCATATCATTGGAAGATTGGCCATAAGAGACTACATTTTCCAGGGGTCCGCCCGGTGTCCTTTGCCTAAATTGGTGCGTAATCTCCAGTTGCGGTCATTTTCTCCTGGGATTCAGAACGGAAAGCACACTTCCACGAAGGATATATCATTGAAGAGATATGTGAAAAACAACTTGAGGATTGGTTCTAAACAACGTTTGCCATGTTTCAGTCGATATTATGGAGTTAATTTGGAAAAAAGTTCGGCGTAATTGATGACTGGATTTTCGGGTTTTTTTGGTAGCCAAACGTGACGCACCAAACGGAGCGATTTCTCCTAAACAAATAATCTTTCAGGAAAAACTGAACATTTGCTATCTAACAGTCTCCTCATTGAAAACATCTGAAGTTCTTCAAAGGTAAATTATTTTATTTGAATGCCTTTCTGGTTTTTGTGAAAGTGTTGCCTGCTAAATGCTAACGATAATGCTAACGCTAAATGCTACGCTAGCTAGCTACTGTTACACAAATGATTGTTTTCCTATGGTTGAGAAGCATATTTTGAAAATCTGAGATGACAGTGTTGTTAACAAAAGGCTAAGCTTGAGAGCTAGCATATTTATTTAATTTCATTTGCGATTTTCATGAATAGTTAAAGTTGAGTGAAAACCTCCTTCCATCAGCAAGGGCATTGAAGATGAAACGTGACTGGGTCTTTCAGCATGACAATGATCCCAAACACACCGCCCGGGCAACGAAGGAGTGGCTTCGTAAGAAGCATTTCAAGGTCCTGGAGTGGCCTAGCCAGTCTCCAGATCTCAACTCCATAGAAAATCTTTGGAGGGAGTTGAAAGTCCGTGTTGCCCAGCAACAGCCCCAAAACATCACTGCTCTAAAGGAAATCTGCATGGAGGAATGGGCCAAAATACCAGCAACGGTGTGTGAAAACCTTGTGAAGACTTTCAGAAAACGTTTGACCTCTTGTCATTGCCAACAAAGGGTATATAACAAAGTATTGAGATGAACTTTTGTTATTGACCAAATACTTACTTTCCACCATAATTTGCAAATACATTCATTAAAAATCCTACAATATGATTTTCTGGATTTTTTTCTTCTCATTTTGTCTGTCATAGTTGAAGTGTACCTATGATGAAAATTACAGGCCTCTCTCATCTTTTTAAATGGGAGAACTTGCACAATTGGTGGCTGACTAAATACTTTTTTGCCCCACTGTATGTTCTCTCCCAGACTCATGGATAGACATTTTGGAGCGTAGCATAAGGTAACCAGTCCATCCAGTATGCATAATAATACAGTCCACACTCAATGGCGATTACTCAAATTTGTATAGGCTAGACCAATTATGTACCAAAGACATCTTAAATCAGTTTTGTTTTATGTTTTTTTGCCATGTGTATTATGTGGTAGTCTATGTATTGTGTAACGGCACAATCATAATTTTAATTGAGGTATTTTTCGGGCTTGGGCTCATAAATTAATGCGTATGCATAAGCTCTAAACTGCGTATTGGTGTTTTGAATGAATCATCACCTTAGAAAGCGCTGTCCATTTTGTTGTGTTAGGCTTTGAAACAACATCCACAACGACCATGTTTTACACTCACTTTCAACCTGCTGTTGAACTTCTTTCTTCAAATTGATCATCACATTGAGGCGAGTTTTGAAAGCGCAATACTGTTTTGATAATAAGTGATTTTCGATAACATTTGCATTGATGTCAGAGTAGTTGGAGGGACAATAGAGCCCTGAGTTCCAGGCCATTGGGACCTGATGGTCATTAGCAAGTTAGGTATTACCAAAGCATGTCCGGAGTGCATAAGAGGCTATTACCATGACTCAACAGTCGCATGGAATTTTACTGCGGTCATAACTCAAGACTGCCGGTGTGGCGATAATACGGTCACCGCAACAGCCCAAGGTATAGCCAGTAATGTCCCACTAAGCAAACTTTTTGACTACAGTTAAGCTACAGGTATGTCACTTGGGCCTGTCATTGACTCTCCTGTCCATGTTGTTCCAGGTGAGTCCTTCCTCATGGTGAACGGTGTAGGGGGTTCGGGGCACTTAAAAAAGAGCCCCCTGTCCCCAGGCTCGACAGGGCAGCCTCTGGGCCTGCGGTCCCCCACCAAGTTGCTACATCTCAACTCTTCAGGTCGGGGTTTATCTTTAATGCAGTGCATGTCATTAAAGGCAAAAATGATATTGTCCAGTGGATTTGATTTGATTTTTAGCCAAGCTAATTTATGGGTTGTGTATGGCTTTTCGGTAACACTTTAGATGGAGTTGCTCATCATCCCATAATAACAAACCCAACTGGTGATTGGTGACTAATGTTCCTCTGTATCTCTACTCTGACGCGCCATCCAACAGGCTCTGAGCGTTTCAGAGAGAGCCCTCGGCCCAGTGGCCAGGACCCCAACCTGTGGACGGTGAAGGACGTCATGCAGTTCATCAGAGACATAGACCCCCTACTGTCCCCCCACGCAGATCTCTTCAGAAAACACGTACGTATCTACAGAATTTAATAGAACAGTACTATCCTATTGTATATGTACGTATCAGCCTGACAGAACACTCAGCATAGAGGGACACTTACAGTGCATTCGGAAAGTATTCACACCCCTTGACTTTTTCCACATTTTGTGACTTTACAGCTTCATTCTAAAATGTATTAAATTGTTTTTTCCCCCTCAATCGACACACAATACCCCATAATGAGAAAGCAAAAACAGGTTTTTATAAACATTTTGCAAATGTATTTAAAAATTACAAATACAAAAAAAGATCACATTTACATATGTTTTCAGACCCTTTACTCAGTACTTTGTTGAAGCACATTTAGCAGTGATTAGAGTCTACCCAAGAATCTTCTTGGGTATGACGCTACAAGCTTGGCACACCTGTATTTAGGGAGTTTCTCCCATTCTTCTCTGCAGATCCTCTCAAGCTCTGTCAGGTTGGATGGGGAGCGTCGCTGCACAGCTATTTTCAGGTCTCTCCAGAGGTGTTTGATTGGGTTCAAGTCCGGGCTCTTGCTGGGCCGCTCAAGGACATTCAGAGACTTGTGTCGAAGCCACTCCTGAGTCTTGGTGGTTCCAAACCTTTTTCATTTAAGAATGATGGAGGCCACTGTGTTCTTGGGGACCTTCATCCTGCAGAATTTCTTTGGTAGCCGTCCCCAGATCTGTGCTTTGACACAATCCTGTCTCGGATCTCTACGGACAATTCCTTCGAACTCATGGCTTGGTTTTTGCTCTGACATGCACTGTCAACTGTTTGACCTTATATAGACAGTTGTGTGCCTTTCCAAATAATGTCCAATCAATAGAATTTACCACAGGTGGACTCCAATCAAGTTGTAGAAACATCAAGGAAAATCAATGGAAACCGGATGCACCTGAGCTCAATTTCGAGTCTCATAGCAAAGGGTCTGAATACTTATGTAAATAAGGTATTTCTGTTTTTGTTTTTAATACATTTTCAAACATGTATAAAAAACTGTTTTCACTTTGTCATTATGGGATAATGTGTGTACATTGATGAGTGAAAAAAAGAATTGTATCCCTTTTAAAATATGGCTCTAACATAACAAAATGTGGAAAAAGTCAAGGGGTGTGAATACTTTCCCAATGCACTGTATGTTTTGCCATTGTTTATAGTGGAAGTATTTTCAAATTCTTAAGTGTTTTGTTGAGTTTATAACCTTAATAGCAAATGAAAATGTTATCCCACTCCTATGTTTTGCAGGAGATTGATGGCAAAGCCCTCTTGCTACTACGCAGCGACATGATGATGAAATACATGGGCTTGAAGCTCGGGCCTGCCCTAAAACTCACATTCCACATCGACAAGCTCAAACATGGACGCCCAAATTGAACTCATCAGCGTCCCGTCCCCCCCTCCCCTCTACAGGATATAATGCACAGCATACTACTGGACTAACCATCACATGTCGCATCCGCCACTAGGCTATGATACCTGGTGTCATATATCCCCTCCCTTTCTCTGCCGCATCTAAGAAGCCCTGTGGCGAACTTCTCTTATTTACATTTTATTTCTATTGTGTGGCACAATCCAGCCCTACGGCAGCATTGGATATGCAGACTGACTGACTCGCCCACAGCTCCTCCTCATCCATCATGTTACTTGCCTGTTTTTCTATTCCATATTCTCTTACAACAACCTCTACCAATGATGCCCTCCCTGTGTGTAGCCATTTTTTACTGAAATGGCCATTTTAGGACAGAGTTTGTATTACATTGTTTTTGATCACTTTTTTTTGTGCCTTCCCTGGAAAATATGGACTTGCATTAAGCCATTTTGGCTGTTTTGTATGAAATAAGTATACTGAACAAAAATATAAATGCAACATGTAAACTGTTGGTCCCATGTTTCATGAGCTGAAATAAAAGATCCCAGAAATGTTCCATACGCACAAAAAGCTAATTTCTCTCAAATCTTGTTTACATCCTTGTTAGTGAGCATTTTTCATTTGCCAAGGTAATCCATCCACTTGACAAGTGTAGCATATCAAGAAACTGATTAAACAGCATGATCATTACACAGGTGCACCTTGTGCTGGGTACAATAAAAGGCCACTCTAAAATGTGCTGTTTTGCCACAGATGTCTCAAGTTGTGGCATGCTGACTGCAGGAATGTCCACCAGAGCTGTTGCCAGAGAATTGAATGTCCATTTCTCTGCCATACGCCGCCTCCAACCTCATTTTATAGAATTTGGCAGTACTTCCAACCAGCCTCACAACCGCAGACCACGTGTAACCACGCCAACCCAGGACCTCCACATCTGGTTTCTTCACCTGCGGGATCGTTTGAGACCAGCCACCCGGACAGTTGATGAAACTGTGGGTTTACTGTGAATTTCTGCACAAACTGTCAGAAACCGTCTCAGGAAAGCTCATCTTTGTGCTCATCGTCCTCACCAGTGTCTTGACCTGACAGCAGTTCGGCGCCGCATCCGACTTCAGTAGGCAAATGCTCACCTTCGATGGCCAGTAGCACGCTGGAGAAGTGTGCACTTCACAGATGAATCCCGGGTTCAACTGTACCGGGCAGATGGCAGATAGCGTGTATGGTGTCGTGTGGGTGAGCAGTTTGCTGATGGCAATGTGAACAGAGTTCCCCATGGTAGCAGTGGGGTTATGGCAGGCATAAGCTACGGACAAAGAACACAATTGCATTTTATCATGACGAGATCCTGACGCCCATTGTCGTGCCATTCATCCTTGCGGCCCCATGTCGCAAGGAAATGTACACAGTTCCTGGAAGATGAAAATGTACCAGTTCTTCCATGGCCTGCATACTCACCAGACATTTCACCCATTTGAGCACGTTTGGGATGCTCTGGATTGACGTGTACGACAGCGTGTTCCAGTTCCCACCAATATCCAGCAACTTCGCACTGCCATTGAAGAGTGGGACAACATTCCACAGACCATAATCAACAGCCTGATCAACTCTTTGCGAAAGAGATGAGGCAAATGGTGGTCACACCAGATACTGACTGGTTTTCTGATCCACGCACTACCTTTATTTTTAAAGATATGTGACCATCATATGCATATCTGTATTGCCAGTCATGTGAAATCCATAGATTATGGCTTTTCTGTAAATTAACTTTACCTTAGTAAAGTCTTTTAAATTGTTGCACATTGCGTTTTATATTTTTGTTCAGTGTAATTAATTCCAGGGGAAAAAACTAGGTTTCTCCCAGCTGTTTGGGATTTGTTCTGAATTTATTTTTGTTTGGAGGCTTGCTTTTCAAACAGTATGACACACTACATTATCAAAACACATTATACTGTGCTGAAGAAATACTGACATGATAAACTGTTGCTTTATCTTGTTATGGATGTTTACAATGACTGTTGTTATTTGTACTTTTTTCATTTTTATACTATATTATTAGAGTTCATACATTGAGAGCTTTATCATACTCATTAATGTTCAATAAAATATATAATAACTGTTTATCTGTCAGTCATACTTTCTTAATTTGTAAACCGTATGGGAGTAGCATGAAGTTATTTAGCCGACATCCACATAGCAGTTTTTGGTTGGTCGAACTGTGTTAGAGTTGTCAAGTCCACATACCTAAAGCGGACATTGCCATTAAGATAAATCCCATGAAGCCTTGTTTGCAAGTTCGAACACTGGAATGTGAGATGTAATTTACACCTCGATTAGGCTGATGGTAGTCCTCATTTTGTTTAATGTAATTTCTATATAGCCCACACTTTCTCGTTCTGAACATCTAAAGGTTAATGGGACGGGTGTGGCTTCATGAAAATGATCAAGAACAGCTGCTCACTGATTTGACATCTCCAACACGATTACACCTTGGTTATCGACATTAACACTTGATCTGATTGAATCTTGGCCAAAGTCTCAAGATGAGTGAATAGCATGAGTTATGCAGTAATTGTTTTTGTACATTTTCAGTTTTGGTATAGTGGATCAAGATTGAGTAAATATTGAAATCATACTCTTTATTGCTCCAGGAAATTTTAGATGAACGACAGTTGACCAACAGAGGGCAGGTGAGCTCCATCCTCCTTGATTCCTCTCCTTGAGGCTCAGGCACATGTTCTGCCATGAGTCAGTCACAATCTTGTTATTTGCAGAGGACATACTATTTGCATACGGTTTTTGCCTTTGAGGTGTCCCAAGTGATGCTGCAACTTAATTAGCCCATATGTTGCGTAACACCTGGGTGCTTATTGAATTTAGTACCTCTTTTCTGACTGGTGAGCTAGATTCTCCAAAGCAAATTTGAACAAGGCTTACATCAACGGTCGCCTATTATTTTCGTGTTTCCCTGACAAAATAGCTTACTAGGAAAGTGATATTGATTTAAAGTGTGAATGAGAGGTAGGCCTGTGTGCTTGACGTGTATTGATTGCAGCAGAAGCATTGAAAGTGCGGATATAACCACATCCTCACAGCAAAAACAGGAAAGTGCATGTGAGGGTTAACTGACCAGACCCACTGATCAGTGCCGATTAGGGAGGTGTGTGTATATGCGTGCGTGTCAGTTAGACTTGTTCCTGTGTGTGTGTGTATTTATGTGCCTGTGTGCAAGACGATTACGACTTATGGTCAGGGCCCATCCAAGGGTATAGGCTATGTTTGTTGATGTCTAATAGTAGCCACAGTGTCATTCATGAAAAAAAATAGCTATTTATAGACCTCCCAGCTCCTTGCTCTTTATGTTGTGCTCATATCATGTAAGTTTCACAAACACTGAACAAACATGAGTGAGTCAGGTTTAAACTGCTGACAGGGAGGTGAGCAGAGACCATGGCGTTAACAGAATGCCCACAGGTTTAGCTAACCGATTGTGATATTCTAGTGGGGATGCCAGAGACTTGTAGGAAAGAACCGACTAGGAAATTCTCTACCCTTTGAGCAGAATTACATTGAAAATATGTATTTTAAACATATTTTCTAGACGTTGAAATCAGGTTAATTTTCAGTTCTGATGAAAGATGAAAGTATGTATTTTCCAAACATTGAAAACGGATGCAGAACGCATCGGAGTAGGATTCTATTGTATTGACACACACTACTCAGCCCATACACACAGACCTGTGCGGCATAAACAATTAGAGCTGCAGTATGCCTATATGCAAATAGACCATTGTCGTGACATTGGATTGATTGTGACGACTGCTGTTCATCGAATGATTGGCGGTTTATAATTACGTGATTAAATTAATCAGGTAATTATTAACTCAATAACCTGGGGCACCATGGGAAAGTTTGGCTTTATTGAGTTTCTATTTCCCAAATTAACTGAAAGAATATCAGAATATCGATTTTACAACAGTCGCTAATTAATTCATTTCCTCTACAGTGTCATTCTGAACGTCGCATAATCCGGGAATCTGAATCTTTGTTGGGGTACACCAGGCAGGGTGCCTCGCAAAGCAGGTTTTTCAAGGAAGCCACAGGTTCATTGTGAGTGCCATCCCAAACTAATGGGGTGTCTTTCTGAAGAAGACAGGTCAAAGGCTTTGACAAGTCGGCATAGTTTTCGATTAATTGAATGGAGTAATTACATACTCCCTAGAAACTGCGCATCTCATGAATGTTTGTAGGTGTTTTGATGTTGCAGACTGCTTGGATTCTGTTAGACTGTGGCAGGATGCCCTCAGCACCCACCAGAAGCCCAACGTAGTTTACCTTGGTTCTGCGCCATTGCCATTTCACGATGGCCAAACTTCCTGATGGCCCCTGCCGTCCCAAGTTGGGTAAGAACGTGGTCCAACTTGTTGAGGTGATGTGACCAAGACTCAACTTCTCATGAGAACGTTGTCCATGTAGATTGTCGTCCCCCTGGATGCTGCATCTGGCATTGCCTTGTGCAGGAAGATGTTGAACTCTGAGGGGGAGTTCACATACCTGAACAGGCAACAATTGAATGTGAAGAGCTTGTTCGAGAAAGAAAAAGCCAACTTGTGTTGGTCACGAGGGTCAACTGTCATGGTCCAGAAACCATTCACCACATCGACGGTGCAGAAATACTTGGCGTTTGCCACCTTTGGCAACTATTGGTCCAGCTGTGTCATTGGCCAATGAGACAACAGAACCAGCTTGTTGAGTTGTCTATAGTCAACGGTAAGATGCCATTTACCCGTTGGTTTCAGAACAGACCACACGGGAGTGTTGTACGTACTGTTATATTCCCTGATTATCTGTTTAGCTAATGGGGAGTCGATAATCTCTTGTACTGCTGCGTACGCTGCCAGTGGAATTTTGTATTGTCTCACAAATGTAGGAGGCCCAATCACGGGAACAACAAGTTAAAAATCATGGAAGGAGTAATCAATCAATGTTTCTAGCTGAGTGTGCCGAGGAATGGAAATATCCGCATGAGTCAGATTATGTACCAGGAGGTAAGTGGATCTAGCATTTAGTTCCAATAGCGGGTTGCCATATAGTTTTGGTTAGCGTTTAGATCGTTGTTGAACACTTTGTTGCCCTTGTTAAGCTTGTTACCCTTGTGTCCTGACCCTTTGTGAGGGTTAGGTGCAGGGATATAGCGGTCAGGTCGACCTCTACGGGACCTGTTAGGTTGGGGATGTTCATCATAGCTATTGTTACTGCGGTGGTTATCGGTGTGGTGGTTACTTGGTAGCCACCCCCTTTGTGCGGCATCTTTCACCGCACTTGTCCCTGATGCCACACCTTCCAATTAGAGGGATGGTTCCCGCCCAAGCTCTAAAATCGAGCTGTCCGGGCTCTTAGCCCAGCTTGCTTTTGATGCTTCAAAAGCAGTGCTTGCAAGCTCTCGGAGTGTCGAGATCGGCAAACCAACGTGGGCAGTAGAGCCCAAGTAGTTGATGAAGTTGGGAGACATGTTTGACAGAAACAGTTGTTTGAATCCTAATAGGTCTACCATTCCTGTTTCAGTGAGCATGACAAAGTAAGCTGAACGAAGCCTATAAGCTTGTGGGTGTTCATTTCGAGCTTGTCTGATATTGTTAGCTAATGAGCTGTTGTGTTTGCGAGTCGCAGAACCACCGAATTCTATTTTCAAAACTTTGGCAAGTTTAGCTTAGTCATTTTGCACGTGTTGCTCTTGTAGGCGGATTAACCTTGTCACGTGTCTGTTGGATGTTCGCTTCAACAGGTAGAGCCTGTCGGCATTCGTAGCGTTTGGTTAGCCATCCTCTATGTCTGCGAAGAATGCTGTTTGGCTTTCCTGAAACGGTCAAAGTGGCGGAAGTTTTTGGTGATTTTGTCAAGGCGATCCCCGCCAAGTGCGCAGGGAGCATCGGCACCCTCCCGTAGGGAATTGTGGGCCGAAAGGCCAAGAGGAAAAGTCAAGCTGTGGTTGTGTTGGCAGGGAGGCGCCATGTCACTGTGGGCCGAATGGCCAAGAGAAAAATGCTGAAATCTCCTGTTGTCTACATTACCTCGTTCCCTGAGCTCCGGATGTGAGCTAGGTTGCTTGGTTCGGTCATCCCGCGATAACACGTGACTGTTCTGGAGTTCCTGCAGATGATACCTAAGGGTGGTATTCTGCTGCATCGCTACAGAGGGTAGTGCGCATGGCCCAGTACATCACTGGGGCCAAGGTTACTGACATCCAGGACCTACAGTACCAGTCAAAAGTATTGACACACCTACTCAAACTGCCTCTGGAAGCAACATTAGCACAATAACTGTTTGTCTGGAGCTTCATGAAATGGGTTTCCATGGCCGAGCAGCCACACACATGCCTAAGATCACCATGTGCAATGCCAGTTGTTGGCTGGAGTGGTGTAAAGATTGCCGCCATTGGACTCTGGAACAGTGGAAACGTATTCTCTGGAGTGATGAATCATGCTTCACCACTTGGCAGTCCGATGGACAAATCTGGGTTGGGAGGATGCCAGGAGAACGCTACCTGCCCGAATGCATAGTGCCAACTGTAAAGTTTGGTGGAGGAATAATGATCTGGGGCTCTTTTTCATGGTTCGGGCTAGACCCCTTTAGTTCCAGTGAAGGGAAATCTTAACGCTACATCATACATTCTAGAATATTCTGTGCTTTCAACTACGTGGCAACAGTTTGGGGACATCCCTTTCCTGTTTCAGCATGACAATGCACACAAATGTACACAAAGCAAGGTGCATACGTAAATGGTTTGTCGAGATTGGTGTGGAATAATTTGAATTCCTTGCACAGAGCCCTGACCTCAACACCATCAAACACCTTTGGGATGAATTTGAACACTGACTGCGAGTCAGGCCTAATCGCTCAACATCAGTGCTCGACCTCACTGCTCTTGTGGCGGAATGGATTGTAAGTCCCCACAGCAATGTTCCAACATCTAGTTGAAAGCCTTCCCAGAAGAGTGGATGTTGTTATAGCAGCAAAGGGGAGACCACCTCCATATTAATGCCCATGATTTTGGAATGAGATGCTCGATGAGCAGATGTCCACATAATTTTGGTAATGTAGTGTATCATACAAATTGTAATTCGAAACATTTCATACAAAATGGATGGAGGACATCCAAAAAGTAATACATACCATACCAAACGTCACATATCATACTAATAGTTCTGGATTTTTGTTTACTATATTACGTTTACCCCTGAGTCCAGTTTGAAGGCAGTGGTTTTAGCCAGGTGGTGTAGCGAGACAGGTGTGAACACAGCCAGAGGTTGACCAAAGGGATAAAGTGTTCAGGCCACCTCTACCTCTCTGGCGTCCCAGAATGCTTTCACTGTCAGCAGAATGGATGTGCTGTAGGGTCTTTCTCTAATTGCCTCAGGTCTTGGTATGCATGCTGAATGGAGAGCAGCCCTCTCCTTGGGTTCCTGTGACCTTGTTTGTGAGACAATCGTGGCTGAAAAGCCCCGTCTCAGCACCCCCAGGTCTCTGCAGATGGTGCCGGCTAATGTCAGGAAATGTTGCAGCAACGGTTGCAGGAACGTAGCTGATTGGTCACATGTCAGCAAGGGTATTATCTCTCAAGGGGAAAAGAAAATCTCTCAAACACACTCACATGGCTTCCTCAGTCAGTGAAAACATTGCTGTAAAAGTATAGAAACATGAACAAGAATACTGTGTGGCGCGTGATGGGTTGGATTTCAAGGTATGAGCATTGCAAGTAATGGGCAAGTAATGGGCTCCCTGCCATGCAGGACCTCTATACCAGTCGGTGTCAGAAGGCCGTAAAAATTGTCAGACTCCAGCCACCCAAGTCATGGAATGTTCTCTCTGCTTCCGCCTCGCAAGCGGTACCGATGTACCAAGTCTAGAACACCAAGCCATAAGACTTCTATGTAGTTAGTTACAGTAAATAGTTAACCAATAGCTACCCGGACTATCTGCATTGACCCTTTTTGCACTAACTCTTTTGACTCATCACATACATTGCATTCGGAAAGTATTCAGACACCTTGACTTTTTCACGCATTTTATTCAAAAAAATTTTTTTATTTTTTTTTATGTCCTCATCAATCTACACACTATAATTACACCATTATTACAAAGCAAAACAATTTTTTTATAAATGTTTGCAAATTTCTACAAAAATTTCTACAAACACCTGTATTCGCCATTCTTCTCTGCAGATCCTCTCAAGCTCTGTCGGGTTGGATGGGGATCGTCGCTGCACAGCTATTTTCAGATCTCTCCAGAGATGCTTGATTGGGTTCAAGTCTGGGCTCTGGCATTCAGAGACTTGTCCCAAAGCCACTCTTGCGTTGTCTTGGCTGTGTGCTTAGGGACATTATCCTGTAGAAGTCTACACCTGTTCGTAAGAAGAATGTGACAAATACAATTTGATTTGATGTCCTCTGAATTATCTCACACCAGTGAAGCTGCAGTTAGTTTATTTACCTTCTAGATGGTGAGAAGTAAATTCAGATTTAGGTCCTAAAACAACCATTCTCTGCAAATAGTCAGAATGCAGGCATGCAGGATAATACAACCTCCCACATTCAACCAGGCTTTCAGGAACCTGCCCCTGCTATCAATAAATAACTCCACATCTGATCCTGTGTTTGTTCTGTCCTAATTCCCGTGAGGCTTCTACTTAGTCATCAAATAATCAAATAAACTACAAACTTTAGGGTCAACGTTTTTTTCTGAATAATATAGTGATAATATAGTCCAATCACTACAACATAGTTGAAATCCCTGAATAGGATATTTTAGTGGGACAGCGGGAAGCTCACTCAATGTCATATTTATAAAGGGAATAGCCTACAGCATGAGATACAACTGCAAATAAGGGCGTATAGACGAGAGCCAATGCAATGATTAAAAAAAATATGACAAAACAGAATTGCTAGCACTTTATGAGACAGATAATTCATAGCAAAATACTAGTGTTATCCAGTTAGCATGTTTGATCAGCCTGCAGGCTTGGACAGCTTGCTTTATCAGAGAGGGGTTGGGGGGTGGGGACCACAGCCCATGCGTGACTAGGAATGGCCACTGTGCCCTCATTGGTGCAGGGCCCTGAGATTACACTGAGCTCATGAGAAGCCTCGACACCAGCTGTAGTACCTGGAAATAGAACGCTTGGGCCTGTTCAGGAGGTAGACATGTAAAGTTTACATAGAACTGACTACCATGTGTAACAGAGAATGAGAGGAATATTAACATTACGCAATATATTTCCAGATGCAACAATCTGATATTTTAGCCCCAGTATGATCTCTCATCCCCAGTGTGGGGGTGCTGAAGCTAGGAGCTGTTAGAGATACAAATGGATAGGCTTGTGTAGAACGGACCATGTGTAACAGAGAATGAGAGGAATATTAGCCCTATACTTGTTTCCATACGCAACAGTGCGATCCGTCTGCCCAAGTGAGGGTGCTTGAACACTGTTTAGGGGTGGTCTTTGTCAGGAATCCTAGGGCCTCTTAGGGGTAAATCCCACAGAGAAATCCCCATGCACCAAAAACTCTGCCCACTTAATTTCAAGAAGTAGTTTCTAATGTAACTTTTTTTTTAACATTGGAGAATTTCCTTGGTGTTTATATGCAGAATTGTGTTTCTATCGGTCTTTCTCTCCATGTGGGTTTTGGAGCTTTGACATAAGAGAAAACAGCAAGCCGACACAAGAAGAAGACAAGTTGCATAGCTAGCAGTTGTTGTGGGTGGGCTGCCTTGTCTGAGAGAAAGAGAAAAACAGAAACAGGCTAACTGTAAACGTCTCCCAGTCACACCCCGATTAACCCATGTCTAGACTGGCCCCTCTGTAGGTAACAAACATAACAAGGGATTGAGTGAGCAAACAGAGGAAATTTGGGACAGAATCCCATTTAACTCTGGATGCACAATGCTTAAGAAACCACCTCTTTTTTTTATTGATGCTAAAGAGGGACCTTGCAATGCAGTGTTTTCAGATATAGTGTGTGGAGCCAGTGTTTTGTCAGTTAGTCCTCCTGCCTCAGCACAACCTGCACTGTCCTGGCAGTTTCCAGGAAGACCCTGTAGACTGGGCAGGGACCCTGCAACCATTACTAAGGATGGTGCCATGAGGGGCAGCACAATTGTAGCTTATGCCCCAGCCTTTCTCATGACAACCCAAGTAAAACCCACAATGCCCTCGGCTGAATCTAGAGTTGTGTTTGGCAAACACAAATGTAAGTTACATTAAGATCAAGTGAGTTTCATTTAGAGCAAGCCACCAGTTGATTCCATGTTTCAATTTGGCAGTAAAGGCCGACTTGTTCTACACAATTGAACCACTGAAAATAGATACTCTTTTAGAATGAGTTAGACAAAAAGCGAGGACTTGTTACTCATCAAGTTGCATAAAAATATCTTAAACTGGCCACATGTAACTTTTTGGTCAACCTGACCAAATGCACATATACATGTGAGTTAGATTATCATTCTACTGGAAAGCAAGTCTAAGAAGCAGTATATCTGTTCTATGTGCGCTATTTCTATGCTTCCCATTCTTCCCGTTTTGTTTTTGCATCTTTTACTTTCGGTTTTGTACACCATCTTCAAACAGCTGAAACAATATTTTTGGTTATGTAAAATATATTTTAACAGCAGCTTAGATGGTACAATGACACTCTACACTATACTAGCTTATTTTGTCACTAACTGAAATTAGGCGAACTATGAGTTTTAGCAACCAGGAAATGGCGGAGCGATTTCTGCATAATGCACCTTTAACTGTTAGATGTGGAGGTGATATTCCCATAACATGACATCAATCAAGCATGCCATGCCCTGAGGCAAACCCCAACCCCATAGAATACTAAGAAACTCATTAGAATTGATATCAGGTGGCTAATACATTGCAAAAGTCTAGGAAGCCATGCTTGTATATGCCATTTGTTATTGGCACAAACCTATATTAATTTTGCTTCCCCAACCACCCATGAAGTGAATTCTCTGTCACTAAAGGTGTACCATACTTCTCTTTGCCCGTGGGGTAGTAATTCACATGGGATGAATTCAGTTAAACACCCCATCAAGTTAAGCGTAGATTAACCCTGGCCTGCTCCACCTCCCCCGCCATACACATGCCTAGATCTCACCTACTTTTTTTTACCCAGCAACAGATAAGAGTTATGGCAACTTCTAGGAACCAGGACATTCATTCCTCAATCGCTGTTTATTCATGGAGTCGGGATGATCAGGAATGCAATGACTAAAACCACAATGTGGGTCCTTCTCCATATCAAAAGGTCAAGAATTCAGCTTAGAAATTCAGCTTTTTGGTGGATAGCAGTGCACCTTTGAGTTTGATTTTAACACACCAGTCATCATTTTCCATGACAGGATTGAAGGCGATTTGCTGCTTTCAGCAGTAAAACGTCACAGTCACCACAAGACTGTGCATACCTTGAGGGAAATAAAAGATCTTCCTAAGAAACAGGGACACCTTTGAGATAAACTAATTCAGTATTGAGTTATTTAATATCCTGGACCCTGCAGGATGGAAAGCCCTGAATTGGCCTATTCCCTTTAGCCCACCAGGTTACCTTTAAATGCCTGATGGAGTTGTGCAATGAATGTAAAAGCAGGCCACACTTATATCCAGGCCATTTTTATTGATCCTCAAAACCCTTTTACAACCCCCCGTCTTGACCACAAAGGTCAAGATAAAAAACACAGCAATAAAGTAAAGAAAATAATAATAACATTGGCATAATTAAGGCAGTTCTACATCTTACATAGACTTTCCTGTAGTAACACAGATTTAGACAGTACAAGCAGTAGGTTCGAGAACATCGCAGTGAAAAGCAACACTTGCCAAAAGTGAGCTATTCACTTATGATGGACTTCCATTCAAATCCATTAAATGACATTCTACTTGTAGAGAGAAATCCTTGGAGAGAAATCCAAGCTCTTGGAAGATCCAAAATTAATTTGAGGGGCTTTACTTCCCCCTGATCTTACCCAAAACACAAAAAGCACTTGATCCTCTCTCTGGAAGATCTGTCAGTCTCTGGTTTGTTCTATATTAATTTCTCAGAGAGTAATAAATAAATACATCTTACTACTAAATTGCCATTGAGTCCAAGGTAGGAGGCAAGTGTCTTAACATTGTTCAGAGTGGCTTCTCAAATTTAGCAGTTTTGTTTACATTCATCCTTGGAGAGAAGAGATGCGGGAGGACGATGTCCCTATACAGGTGAGCTGCGACCCAACACAGAACCACACCTCTGGTCACTTCACAAATGACACCATAGCACTGTAGTTATCCAGACCAGCGTCTCTCGCTCACTCTTCTCTGCCTTTCACTGCGTCCAAGCAGTTACAGTGAAAGGCACAACACAAAAAGCTGAATTGTCTCCAGTGGGCAACACTCTACTCAAGTCTTTCCAAACTTTCCACCCCTCCAGGCCCCTTCACAGCATCATTGACTCAGGTCCTCTCTCACTCAGCAGCTGACGGTGCTGGGCAGCTGTTTGCTCACAAAGTCTGAGATGAAGTCAAACTCGTTCTGGCCCAGGAAGAGTTCGGGCAGCTCCTGAATGCGGTCCAGGCCCAGCTCCATGACCAGGGACGTCAAAACCTCCTCGTCAATCATGTCTGCGTCCATGCCGTTCAAGGCTAGTGCCGGCCCAGCCATCTGCTGCATGTTAGCCAGCTGGGCCGGGCCAATGCGGTACTGGGCTGCCCCGTTGCCCATGTGGTTGCTGTTCATGGGCCCCAGTGGATGTCCGTGATACTGGGTGTTGAGTTTTTGCAGATGCATGCTGGCCATGAGCTGCTGGGACGTGAGACCACCATTCATATACTGCTGTTGTTGCTGTGGGTGCTGCTGGGCCTGCTGTTGCTGGCTCATGTGATGGTGCTGGGGGTGGTGTTGCTGCTGGGCCTGCCCGTTGTTGTACATTATGTTACCAGACGTCATTTGGTGGTGGCCCATCTGAGCCCCGTTGAGCTGTCCGTTCACGGGCCCCACCATGCCTTGCCGCTGCCTCATGGCCACCTCCATGGTGGCCTGCTGCTGAGGTCCCCCGCCGTAGTGCATCATCTGGCCATTGGGCAGGGCTCGGAGGCCAGGCTGAGGCACCACGTGCTGCTGGTGGCCTGCCTGCAGGCCTCCGTTCATGCCCATTCTGTAGCCGTGGAGGCCCCCACCCACAGAGCTGTGGTTCATGGGCATCATTAGATGATCTGCCATGGCTCCTGTCTTTGAGCATAGAGGAAACACAATTAAAGCGATGCAGTTGATTTTCAACCCCTCATGTAGGTAGGTAGAAGTCCAATGAGCATGCAGTAGCCTACATTTGGCACGATTGAAACCAATTAGTGAATAGGACATATGACTTGGCTGCACTAGAGGAACCTGTCTGGATGCATAAGAGCAGTTTGTGGCAGTTCGTGTAGAAAAACGGGTTGATTTGGCAACAAGACAATTTATTTCGATATATGAGGTTTGAGAAATATTGTTACGCAATATTATTTCCTGGAAATATGTAGCCTACAATGTCCTAAACTGGCAGAGTGAAACCACAGGAGACGCTTCCTATTCAAGAACCGCTGGGTTTGTGCTCTTTTCGCGAACACTAGAAAGCCTTTCCATGTCTTCCTCAGCGTCACTGCAAATACTCCTTTGTGCCTTGCCGATTGAAACACAGGTAGGCTAATTATCAACCTTGTTACCTTTAAAACTAGATATTCGATTGATTTAACAGATTATAAAATGCGTCTCGGTTAGTGATGCATTAATTATAATTTGGTTTATATTCCCTCCACAGTGCACATCAAACACAATGAAACCAGCTCGGTTATTTTATGCACGTTGCAACAAAGAAGCGATACATTGGCATTATTCATTCTCCAACAACTGTAGCCTATATTATATGGTTGTTCAAATTTAGGATTGCTTCCCAAATTCAATGCATAACATCCATTACGTCTACGACCTCCTCCCTTTGTTAATACACACCACTATTTTATTTCAATCAAATATTTCTAGCCTACAATTGCATTGCTGATTAATTATTCCCATACTCCTAAAAACAACGAAAAGGCAAACAATGGATCAGCAACCCCAAGACCTTCACACAAACGCCAGACAGCGAATTCTACAATAAATGCATTAAAACAAACACGTACCCGTATCTACTCGGATTAAAATTCAGGGATTTTGCTACTGCTACGTTTTATTTGAGTTTTGCACTGCAAAGCGAAGTGTCTCCAGATTACAGTATGTATTCCACAGGGTTGCGCTTCATGCTCAAGCAGGGCCGATGCACAGATTGCCGCATCAGATCTTGAAACAACTGCCTATTTTCTGGGTCAACTCAGGGATTATACATCTAAAAAAAAACTCAGGGGAGGCATGGGGGGAGAGAGAGGTGGAGCTACGGTTGCCTCTCCTTTGTTCCGATTGGTCTCTACTTGATATAGTTGTGCATGTGCATAGAAAAAAGGAGTGGAGTACTGTGACACACTAGCCAATTTGAATACCCCACCCCTCTGTATTTTTTTAATAATCAATGATTCTCCCATAGAGAATGACAGAGGCCTCTAGTGGCCAGTTTTAGTATGGGCAATGCCATTGAGGATGTCCATGCTTCTGCCATTTTAAAGTAGTCAACTTTTTATTTAACTAGGCAAGTCAGTTAAGAACAATTTCTTATTTACAATGACAGCCTACCCCGGCCAACCCAGTACTACATTGGGCCAATTGTACGCCACCCTATGGGACCCCAATCACGGCCAGATGTGATACAGCCTGGATTCGAACCAGGGACTGCAGTGACACCTCTTGCACTGAGATGCAGTGCCTAAGACTGCTGCAGCACTCTGGAGCCTATTGCTATGGTTTCTCCCCTTCTCTGATAAATGTGGACAACAATGTGTTTTAATAAAATGATCTTGTTTCTAAGATGTCGCTGGGTTTTAGTTTAACACACAAATACTATATAATTCATAAGTTACAGTGGGAAATGTGTTTAATTATAATAGATAGGTAGGTGGTTTGTGTGTCTGTTTGTCTACACCTACTGGAGTGTGTGTGTGTGTGTGTGTGTGTGTGTGTGTGTGTTTCATCTCAAAGATCACTGAGAGTCTATGTGATATACCAGTCTGCTGTGCATTGCCTGAGTGTGGACGGGGAGGGGCAGTGGAATGCCTGTGCTATTCTAGGCCACTGGCAGCAGTGGCTGTTGTGATAGTGTGCTCTGACTGCAGATGCACGTGCCTCAGATCACCTTTCACCACAAGGACTCTAGCCTGCAATTGCAATTGAATGAAAAGATCTTAGTATTTTGAGCAACCCATTGTGTAAAGCAGGTATTCCCAAACTGGGGTACGCTTACCCCTGGTAATGCCATCAGAGGTACGTCAAATAAAAATGTGATTCGTGTAAAAAATATCTATATATTTTTGTAAAAAAAACTATTCTTCACATTTTCAAACAGTCCATTTATATTTTCCAACAGGGCTACACATTTGTGTCGTTTTTTTTTTCTCGTCTAAGAAGCCTCGTTTCACTGCCAAAAATAAAATTAAACCATCTAGTGTTCAGCGAAATAATAACACAATGTCAAATACAGTTAGCCTCGTCAAATAAGTAACATCCAATCACATTAACTGTTACTCTCTCGCGGGAATTCCACTAACGGTCTGTATGCAGCCAAACACAGATGCTGCTCATTCTGTTTGATCGAAAATTGATAAATGGTTAAAAAAAGTAAAGACACACACCAACTCTACTGGTAGTACTGCAACTACCAGCAGTACTACACCTGTACCTGTCGACGACACAAGTTGTTCTGCTTCCAGGAGCACATCCAATGCTAGCATCAGTAATTCTACATTTGTTGTTAGCCCAGCTAGCATGGAAACTGACAGTTGTGAATCTGATGCAGCCGAAGAGCTACTGCCCCCTTACCCGGGAAAGCACCGAACAACAGACAGGGACGTTGGACCATCGAAGAGGCGCAAATATGATAAGAACTACATTGATTTGGGGTTCACTTATATTGTGAGTAGTGCCTTTCCTCGGCCACAGTGTGCAAAATATGCCAATTTGAAAAATAAGCTACAGGAGTTTTTTGAGCGAGAATTAAGATTACTTTTGAGTAGTAAGACATGTATAAAAGCAACAGATACCATTAATAAGAAGGGGCTAGAAGCGTCTTATATGGTGAGCTACCGAGTGGCTAGGACAGGCAAGCCCCATACTATTGTGGAGGACTTAATTCTTCCTGCTGCCGCGGATATGGTTGGGACAATGCTGGGGGAAAAGGCCAACAAAACTATACAGACAATGCCTTCATCAATCAACACTGTTTCACGACGCATCAGTGACATACTGTATGTGCAAAAGTATTCTCACAACTCGATGAAACCTTCACTCTTGCGCAGACATTTAGAAACAAAACAAGCCAATTTGAAAAATAAGCCACAGGAGTTTGAGTCCAGAATTAAGATGACATTTGTGTAGTAAGACATGTATAAAAGCAACAGATACCATTAACAAGAAGGGTCTAGAAGCCAAAAACACTATACAGACAATGGCTTCATCAAACAACTCTGTTTCACGATGCATCATTGACAAGGCAGGAGATGTTTTGAAACAGTTACTGCTTCGCATACAAGCCAGTGAATTCTATGCATTACAGCTGGATGAGTAAACAGACATGGCGGGTCTGGCACAGCTCCTGGTATATGTCCGTTACGTTAACAGGGGGTCAATTAAGGAAGACATCCTCTTCTACAAACCACTGGAAACCAGGAGAACAGCAGTGGATTTTTTAAAGTACTGTACAGCTTTGTGACATCAAATGGACTTTGGTGGCCAAGATGTGTTGGTATCTGTACTGATGGTGCAAAAGCCATGACAGGAAGACATAATGGAGTGGTAACACGCGTGCAAGCAGTTGCTCCCGACGCCACTTAGGTACACCACTTAGGTACACTGCAGCATCCACTGAGAGGCTCTTGCTGCCAAGGGAATGCTTGACAGCTTTAAAGATGTTTTGGACACTACAGTGAAAATGGTTAACTTTGTTAAAGCAAGGCCCCTGAACGCTCGTGTATTTTTGGGCAGCGACAATGTAACACTTTTACAACATACAGAAGTGCGCTGGTTATCAAGGGGCAAAGTATTGAGACGTTTTTTGAATTGAGAGACGAGCTTAAAGTTTTCTTTACTGACCATCATTTTCACTTGTCTGTCCGCTCGCACAATGACGAGTATCTCACACGACTGGCCTATATGGGTAATGTTTTTTTCTCACCTGCATGATCTGAATCTAGGATTACAGGAACTCTCTGCAACTATATTCAATGTGCGGGACAAAATTGAGGCTATGATTAAGAAGTTGGAGCTCTTCTCTGTCTGCATTAACAAGGACAACACACATGTCTTTCCATCATTGTATGATTTGTTTGTGTGCAAATGAACCCAAGCTTACGGACAATGTCAAATGTGATATAGCGAAGCACCTGAGTGAGTTGGGTGCACATTTACGCGGGTACTTTCCCGAAACGGTTGACACAAACAACTGGATTCATTATCCCTTTCATGCCCTGCCTCCAGTTCACTTACCGATATCTGAAATTGAAATTGCAACAAGCGGTTCTGTGAAAAGCCACTGCCAGATTTCTGGATTGGGCTGTGCTCAGAGTATCCTGCCTTGGCAATTCGAGCTGTTAAGACACTGATGCCCTTTGCAACCACGTACCTATGTGAGAGTGGATTCTCGGCCCTCACTAGCATGAAACAATACAGGCACAGACTGTTTGTGGAAAAAGACTGAGACTCTCTCCAATATAACCCAACATTGCAGAGTTATGTGCATCCTTTCAAGCACACCCTTCTCATTAACTTGTGGTGAGTTATTCACAATTGTTGATGAACAAATGAGGTTTTAAATGTCAGATGGCTAAATAAAGAGCACAATTATTGATTATTATTATTCGTGCCCTGTTCCTATAAGAGCTCTTTGTCACTTCCCACGAGCCGGGTTGTGACAAACTCACACTCATTCTTATGTTAAATAAATGTATCGTAAAGTGTGTGTGTGGCAGGCTTACAACGATGACAAAAAACAACATTTGAGAGTGCACTGACCCTGGTGCCAGAGGGGGTACGGAGGTTGAATGTTTGAAGGGGTACGGGACTATAAAAAGTTTGGGAACCACTGATCTATGTTATTTACATGGTCTCCATTAGGATATCTGTCTCATCCCAGCAATATTCCCACATTTGGCTAATCTCTATCTGCTGTATTATACCATGCTCTCTTTTTCCTCTGACTTCCCAGGAGGTCCACAAAGTGACACGAAGCATTATCGCCTCTCCCGCACCTGGTCTTCTCTATAAATCACTATTATAGATAGGATTTGTGGGATTCCCCATAATGGGTTTAGACTGCCTTAAAATAGATTCCTCTCTCAGTTATTGTCTTTTCAAATTGTGTTTATAGGTTTCGTGCTGCTACAATCAATAAATGGCAATCTATCCAATCCATCATACTGTTACTAGCTGTCTCTTTTGGAGTATTTTATCAATCATTGACAAAGTAACAATAAAAGCAAGCCATCCTGCATCCTTCGGCCTATAAACACCTTCCTGTGCCACAAACACACACACAGAAGGGAACTTGAAAGTCTGCTTTTGAACCTCGGCAATATCAGTGCCCAACCTCATCCTCAGACACAATAACTGGAAGTGATTAACAAGGTCTGCGACAGCCATCCCTTCACTGGGAACGCTGCAATTCCTTCCAGAACAACATGCCTCTTTCAATTCAGAGGATGGGCGAGTGACAACTAGAGACTCCTCCTGAAACTATTATGATACAAAGCCATAAAGCTCAAAAAGGTGGAGTCTCACTTGTGCTCAAATAAGTTGTTTCTGTTCGGGAAAAAAACAATATCAGTGAAGTGTTTTTAGGTAGGCAGAAGCATTTGTACTCACGTCAAATATGCAATTCACCCCATGGTTGGGGTGAACCATGATGCTATATGGGAGATATAATTCAGATGCTGTGGGGCTCTAGGCTAGATTGGATTGTTCCGCTTCCTAATATGTGTTACATACCAGAAAAATACCATTCATAAACAAGCTTGAGGATAAACATTTCCAAGTGAATCTAACCTTTGATAATCCTCAGGCAATTCTATAAGGAACATCTTCATGACAATACACACATAGCTTCTATGTGTGTATAGAACACGTGGAAAATAGTGGGGGCATCATCATTTATTTGTAATTTGTTTTATTTAACTAGGCAAGTCAGTTAAACAAATTCTTATTTACAATGACGGCCTACCCCGGCCAAACCCAGACAACGCTGGGTCAATTGTGTGCCACCCTATGGGACTCCCAATCATGGCCAGATGTGATACAGCCTGGATTTGAACCAGGTTACTGTATTGATGCCTTTTGCACTGAGATGCAGTGCCTTAGACCGGTGCGCCACTCGGGAGCCCCAGGAAAACCTTCTCCATCGTCTTGTAATTAATGTTCTTTGGGAATGTGTAAATATAGTTGCTCGCTCTTTTAGACAACTACGCAGAACGTAGACGGCGGATGTCAGCAAAAATGTTTGTGCTCAGGGACTCGAGAGATGACCTTCGGAGTTTCATGTCCCCTCCTTTTCCCCACAACAGAGATTAGTTCATGTCGTCATTCGTTCCTGCCTATTTCTAGGTACTTGGGAGTTGGGATACTTTGGAATCATTCGGAAACTCAAGCCTTCAATTTGCTCCTCCATAACTAGCTTTCAAGATGCACATAACATTCTGAGAACCATTATGTTGCTTAAGAGCTTGGTGAGAGTGTGGTTGTCCTATGGTTATTTTGCATACAACCTTTCCACAACGTTCTGGGAATGGTGCAGGATCGTTGCTTGACTTTGGAATTTACATTTACGGAACTTGACAAAATAACAATTTTCTTGGTATTTTATTGACTCTGCTGCTATTGGACCAGGTTTCTCTTCGAAAATAGATGTTATCTCAATGAGAAAAAAAAACAGTGTAAATAAAGGTAAAATTAAAAAATTAAAACTAACATAACGTATCCTAAACGTTCAAACAGTTACATTTAATTACATTTTTGGTAATGTTCTAGGAACATTTTCCAACTGGTTTGACATTGGGAATGTTCTCAAATAGTTCAGAGAATGTTAAGAACCTACATTCTTCTGTGGGAATTTCAGTACTTCAGCATAACATTTTCTGCAGGTTTCCTCATGGTTCTATTTAAAGTCATGTTCTCAGAACATTAAGAAAACTTTCCATAAAAACCACAAGAAAAGTTCAAAGAACGTTATAAGAATGTTAGGGAGTGAACGTTGTTTATAATAAGGGTTACATGGAGAAAAATTGGACAACTCTGAAATAAAAATGGATGCCCCTCCCTTCAGTAAAATACATTTGACCAGAACCCTCCCTGAACGCTTGAAAAACAAAATTTTGACCCTCCCCTATACCCAAAAGAAGAATTATCACAATGTGGATAGCAAAGAATGTGTTTATTGTTAACCCCCACAGACCAGAGCCTTAGATATGCAGTTTTAGAAACTGTTCTTCGTTCTGTAAAGAATACATAGCTGCGCAGGAATTTTGATAGCACACAGGGCTGTGGGCCAGAAGGTTGTCAGTTCGCAGACCACCGTGGACAAGAGTAGGCGTGATCTCCTTTATAGTAAAATAATTGCATGAGTCTATTTGCATGTCCAATAAAAGAAATTGCCTTTTTATAAACATTTTATGACAACGTATTTTGACATATTAGCGGAACCTTTTTTTTTACCACACAAATTAACGAAATTACAGGCTAAGAATGGACAGAGAGAGGCCTATGTGTTCGTCTTATCATATTTCTCCAATGCCAAATCAGCGTGTGTTGATTGCAACGAAACTGTCCGTGTTCACAAATAGTTAAATCTGAGACATAGTTAGGAATCTGAGCATGTCACTGTACTTTCAAAAGTTAGGCCTACCTTTCCACCCCAGACAGAGTAGGGCTACTGGCGCATAAAAAAGTACAGTGCATTCGGAAAGTTCAGACCCCTTCCCTTTTTCCACATTTTGTTACGTTACAGCCTTATTCTAAAATTGATTACATTTTAAACAAAAATCAATCTACACACAATACCCCATAATGACAAATGTGAAAACAGGTTTAGCAATTTAGGCAAATGTATTACAAATAAAACACAAAGTATTCAGACCCTTTGCTGTGAGCCTTGAAATTGAGCTCAGGTGCATCCTGTTTCCATTGATCATCCTTGAGATCCTTCTACAACTTGATTGTCTATATAAGGTCCCCCGGTTGACAGGACATGTCAGAGCAAAAACCAAGCCATGAGGCCGAAGGAATTGTTCGTAGAGCTCCGAGAATGGATTGTGTCGAGGCACAGATCTGGGGAAGGGTATAAAAACATTTCTGCAGCATTGAAGGTCTCCAAGAACACAGTGGCCTTCATCATTCTTAAATGGAAGAAATTTAGAACCACCAAGACTCCATGCTTCCTCGAGCTGGCTGCCCGGTCTAACTGAGCAATCGGGGGAGAAGGGCCTTGGTCAGGGAGGTGACCAAGATGCCAGTGGTCACTCTGACAGAGCTCTGGAGTTCCTCTGTAGAGATGAAAGATCCTTCCCAAAGGACAACCATATCTGCAGCACTCCACCAATCAGGCCTTTATGGTAGAGTGGCCAGACAGAAGTCACTCCTCAGTAAAAGGCACGACAGCCCGCTTGGAGTTTGCCAAAAAGCGCCTAAAGACTCTCAAGCCATGAGAAACAAGATTCTTTGGTCTGATGAAACCAAGATTGAACATTTTGTCCGGAATTCCAAGTGTCACGTCTGGAGTAAACCTGGCACCATCCCTATGGTGAAGCATGGTGGAGGCAGTATCATGCTGTGGGGATGTTTTTCAGCGGCAGGTACTGGTCGACTGGTCAGGATCAAGGGAGAGATGTGCTGGCCACTCCATTATAGAAAGAATACCAGCTGACTGCTTCTTCCCTAAATACAGTTGAAGTCAGAAGTTTACATGCAGTACACCTTAGCCAAATACATTTAAACTCAGTTTCACAATTCCTGACATTTAATCCTAGTAAAAATGCCCTGTCTTAGGTCAGTTAGGATCACCCCTTTATTTTACGAATGTGAAATGTCAGAATAATATTAGAGATAATTATTTATTTTGGCTTTTATTTCTTTTATCACATTCCCAGTGGGTCAGAAGTTTGCATACACTCAATTAGTATTTGGTAGCATTGCCGTTAAATTGTTTAACTTGGGTCAACGTTTCGGGGGGGCCTTCCACAAGCTTCCCACAATAAATTGGGTGAATTTTGACCTATTCCTCCTGACATAGCTGGTGTAACTGCGTCAGGTTTGTAGGCCTCCTTGCTCGCACACACTTTTTCAGGTCTGCCCACAAATTTTCTATAGGATTGAGGTCAGGGCTTTGGTGATGGCCACTCCAATACCTTGACTTTGTTGTCCTTAACGTAGCAAAAATTACTAACTCATCTTTTGACCAAATTAGCAGTTACTGCCTTTTTGCTTGGTAGGGCAGTATAGGTTTCACATTTTTTAAATATGTTGACTGATAAAAAACTAAGACAATTACTCAAAGATAAATACCATATTTGTATATACATTTTGATATATGGGTTTCCATGGTTAAGGCTGGGCGGCACCTCCTAATGGACAGGTGTTTTATCTACAGCTATGCCTTTGGTCTCCTATCCAGGGTTTTAACCAAGCCCAGCCTTGCTTAGCTTTGATATTTGCCACTACCAATGTGCTATTGTGAGAATGATTGTTGAGAGACGTCCACTTATTAACAAAATAGATTCACTGCTACTATCAAAGTCATTCCTCCTTCACCCCCTCCTCTTCTCCTGTCCTTCTCTCTCCTCCTCCCCTACCCCTCCTCATCTCTCCTCCTCTCCTTTTGTCCTCCTCTGTCCTTCTTTCCTCCACCACCTCCTCATCTCCCTTCTACAGTGCCTTCGGAAAGTATTCAGACTTTTTGACTTTTTCCACATTTTGTTACATTACAGCCTTATTCTAAAATGTATTAAATACAAATAAATCCTCATTAATCTACACATAATACCCCATAATGACAAAGCGAAAACTGGTTCAGACATTTTTGAAAATTAATAAAAATATTAAACAGAAATACCTTTACCTAAGTATTCAGACCTTTTGCTATGAGACTCGAAATTTAGCTCAGGTGCATCCTGTTTCCATTGATCATCCTTGAGATGTTTCTACAACTTGAATGGAGTCCACATGTAGTAAATTCACTTGATTGGACATGATTTGGAAAGGCACACAACTGTCTATATAAGGTCCCACAGTGCATGTCAGAGCAAAAACCAAGCCATGAGATCGAAGGAATTTTCCATAGAGCGCCGAGACAGGATTGTTTTGAGGCACAGATCTGGGGATGGGTAACAAAAAATATCTGCAGCATTGAAGGCCTCCAAGAACACAGTGGCTTCCATCATTCTTTAATGGAAGTTTGGAACCACAAAGACTCCTCCCAGAGCTGGCCGCCCAGCCAAACTGAGCAATTGGGGGAGAAGGGCCTTGGTCATGCAGGTGACCAAAAACCTGATGGTCACTCTGCGAGAGCTCCAGAGTTCCTCTGTGGCGATGGGAGAAACTTCCAGAAGGACAACGATCTCTGCAGCACTCTACCAATCAGGCCTTTATGATTGAGTGGCCAGACGGAAGCCCCTCAGTAAAAGGCACATGACAGCCCACTCGGAGTTTGCCAAATGGCCTCTAAAGACTCCCAGACCGTGGAAACAAGATTCTCTGGTTTGATGAAACCAAGATGGAACTCTTTGGCTTGAATGCCAAGCGTCACATCTGGAGGAAACCTGGCACCATCCATATGGTAAAGCATGGTGGTGGAAGCATCATGCTGTGGGATGTTTTTAAGTAGCAGGGACTGGGAGACTAGTCAGGATCGAGGAAAGATGAACGGAGCAAAGTAAGAGAGAATCTTTTATGAAAACCTGCTCCAGAGCGCTCAGAACCTCAGACTGGGGCGAAGGTTCACCTTCCAATAGGACAACGACCCTAAGCACACAGCCAAGACAATGCAGGAGTGATTTCGGGCCAAGTCTCTGAATGTCTATGAGTGGCCCAGCCAGAGCCCGGACTTGAACCTGATCCTCTGGAGAGACCTGAAAATAGTTGTGCAGCAACACTCCCCATCCAACCTAACAGAGAGGATCTGCAGAGAACAATTGGAGAAACTTCCAAAATACAAGTAGCGTCATACCCAAGACTTTAATCGCTGCCAAAGGTGCTTCAATAAAGTACGGAATAAAGGGTCTGAATACTTATGTAAATGTGATATTTCCGTTTTTATTTGATATATAAAAGCTGTTTTTGCTTTGTCATTATGGGGTATTGTGTGTAGATTGGTGAGGGGAAAACAATTTAATCCATGTTAGAGTAATGCTGTAATGTAACAAAATGTGGAACAAGTCGTGGGGTCTGAATACCTTCCTGAATGCACTGTTTTTGATGAGACCTTAGCTTACATGTCTCATGTATCTTTTTTATATGATATATGCAACATGTATGTTGTCTAAATGTTATGTCAGACATTACAAGTGTATTTGCTGCCATATGGTGGCACACAATTGGCCCAGTGTCACTGGGGTAGGCTGTCATTGTAAATAAGAATTTGTTCTTAACTGACTTGCCTAGTTAAATAAATATATAAGCAGGTTGTTCTCTACCATTGTGTATTTTAACTGTTGCTTGTATTCTATAATGTGTAAATTGTGAAATGCAGGGCTCCCTTGTAAAAGGGAGTGGGACTACCTGTTGAAATAAAGGTAAAATATGGGATATGTTTATTTTAGTTGACATTCTAAACAAATGGCTACCAATGACTGACTCTCTTTCTTGCATAGGAGCATTGGGCCAGTAACTGGTAGGTTGCTGGATCGAATCCCCGAGACGACAAGGTAAAAATCTTTTGTTTTGCCCTTGAACATGGCAGTTAACCCCCAACAACAATTGCTCCCGGGCGCCGATGATGTCGATTAAAGCCGTATGTCCACCAGATGCGCATACGTTTTCCTTTATGTTGTTTTTGCCAGATGTCTAGTCCGCATTTTCCGTACTTGAAGCACAATTGCTTCGCAAGGCTGCAGAAAATGTCTGCTAAAAATGATGAATGGAGACACATTGCCAAATAATTGTATTACCTGGTCAGTTGAATGTGAAATAATTAACTGGAAAGTGGAAGCTTACATAAAGTGTCCACTATATATACACAAAAGTATGTGTACACCCATTCAAAATACTGGACACTGCTATATCAGCCCCACCCATTGCTTACAGGTGTATAAAATCGAGCACAGAGACATGCAGTCTCCATAGACAAACATTGGCAGTAGAATGGCCTTACTGAAGAGCTCAGTGGCTTTCAACATGGCACCATCATAGAATGCCAGCTTTCCAACAAGTCAGTTCATCACATTTCTGTCTTACTAGAGGTGCAACGGTCAACTCTATGTGCTGTTATTGTGAAGTGGAAATGTCTAGGAACAACAATGGCTCAGTCCGCGGTAGGTCACGCAAGCTCACAGAACAGGACTGCGGAGTGCTGTAATGCGAACGCGTAAAAATGTCCTCGGTTGCAAAACTCACTAACGAGTTCCAAACTGCCTCTGGAAGCAACTTCAGCACAGGATATGTTCGTCGGGAGCTTCATGAAATGGGTTTCCATGGCCAAGTAACCGCACACAAACCAAAGATCACCATGCCATCCGTAGGGTGGAGTGATGTAAAGCTTGCCCCCATTGGACTCTGGAGCAGTGGAAACACATTCTCTGGAGTTTAAAAATATATATTTAACTAGGCAGGTCAGTTAAGAACAAATTCTTATTCTCAATGACGGCCTACACCGGCCAAACCTGGGCCAATTGTGCGCCGCCCTACTCACAAACACAGCCGGATGTGATAAAGCCTAGATTCAAACCAGGGACTGTAGTGACACATCTTGCACTGAGATGCAGTGCCATAGACCGCTGCGCCACTTGGGAGTGATGAATCATGCTTTACCATCTGGCAGTCCGATGGACAAATCTGGGTTTGGCAGATGCCAACTGCAATGTTTGATGGAGGAGTTATAATGTTCTGGGCTGTTTTTCATGGTTCGGGCTAGGCCCCTTAGCTCCAGGGAAGGGAAACTTTGTGGGAACAGTTTGAGCAAGGCCGTTTCCTGTTTCAGCATGACAATGCCACCGTGCACAAAATGAGGTCCATACAGAAATGGTTTGTCAAGATCGGTGTGGAAGAACTTGACTGGCCTGCACATAGCACTGACCTCAACCCCATCGATCACCTTTGGGATGAATTGGAATACCGACTGCGAGCCAGGCCTAATCGCCCAACATCAGTACCCGACCTCACTAATGCTCTTGGCTGAATGGAAGCAAGTCCCCGCAGCAATGTTCCAACATCTAGTGGAAAGCCTTCCCAGAAAAGTTAAGGCTGTTATAGCAGCAATGGGGGGGACCAACTCCATATTAATGCCCATGATTTTGGAATTAGATGTTTGACCAGCAGGTGTCCGCATACTTTTGATACATGTCGTGTATCTAGCAAAGTGGTTAGCTTTGTAGTTGGATAGCTAGTAAATGAACACACAAGTTGAAAATATGAAACGCATGCGGTACACAGAAAACACCTCAGCGTTGCGGATGGCTCCATTGACAATAAATAACTTCCGCCGGAACGCAGAGTTTGAGTTATCTGGTGGACACGAGGCTTAAGGCAATCCCCCGCAACCCTGACTCAGAGGGGTTGGGTTAAATGCGGAAGACACATTTAGGTTTAAAACTGACTAGTTATCCCCCCTTTCCCTTTCTCTCTCTCATACAGATGCTGTTGACAATTTAATAAAGCATGACTTTGTCAACCGTATCTCTCACACAGCTTCCTGGGCAAAGTGACAACAGAGTGTGGGTGAGTGGAAAAACAGGAAGTGGATGAGACGCTGGTGGGCAGACTGCGTTCCCGTTTTGCCACTTGGAGACAGACACGTACTCATCAGGACATTGCTCAACACACAGAACCCATGGTGCAAGCTCGATAGCCTCCCCCCAGTCAGGAAGACAGCTCACATGTGGTATTGCTGTGCTGTACCTGGCGGCAGGTAGCCTAGTGGTTAGAGCATTGGGCCAGTAACTGAAAGGCTGCTGGATTGACTCCCCAAGCTGACAAGGTAAAAAGCTGTCGTCCTGCCCGAGCAAGGCAGTTAACCAACTGTTCCCTGGGTGCCGTGGATGTCGATTATGGCAGCCCCCGGCACCGCTCTGATTCAGAGGGGTTGGGTTAAATGCAGAAGACACATTTCAATTAAATGCATTCAGTTGTACAACTGACTAGATTTACAATTTGAGGCAGATGTGTGAAGCTCCTTGTCAGTCGTACATATTAAACCATATCTCTTTGTTAACCAGGATGCAGAGTGCAGAGTTAGTAGAATGTACAGTGTATTTACACAGCATATCCTCAAGCCATAATAATTTTGCAAATAAAATGAGTAATAGTGAACGAAAGGCCAGACTTAGGTGTTTAACATTCTGGTAGTACACACACACAAACTGGGCGGCTGAACTGTCAGCAGTCGGGTGCTTCGGGAGACATTTGAATTCCCAGAAATCCTGTAGTATGTAGATGTCCGATGGAGATTCTACCCTGAGCAAATAGCATGTGATGCAAAACATCGGCTGCTCTATGTAGGTCATATAAAGCGGTGTAGCTACTAGCTAGGATGTCTAAATTACACTCCCGCTATTGTAAATAGCTACAAAAACAAGAGCTATTTTCAATGCAGGAAAACCCAAGTTATTCCCTTTGTAGTGAGCTAACATAAATTGTGTTAGTGCCCTCAGCGAGTGATATCCCAGCTCACGAGGGAGAATGTATTGGTGTATGTAAGTTGTTGATCTGTTTAAAAGGCTGCCATGTCGTGACTCACTGACTTTCTTGATTATGACCATAGATTTATACTGAAGTAGTGAGTAAGGCCCCCTTAACACAGATGTAACAGATCTGTTTACAGTCAGTCAGAAAGAGTAGAGCGGAGCAGGAGTGGAGGTGGGGGGCAGAGGAGTAGGGTCGGTGTCAGTGGGTGCTTTGGCCCCCATGGCTCCTTCTGACATCTGTGAGTCAATTAGCTGACTGGAGAGAAAACATCCCTGCCCCCTCCACCAAACAACCCTCGGCCTGGCAACAGCCCCAGCCTGCTATCCATACTGAATGTGAATGCAGCCAGCCTGGTGAGAGTGGGGGAGGGGTGCTAGTCAGAGCTAGGGGTGGTGGGGGTGAGGAGGTTGGATGTTAAGAATGTGGCTCATGGTCTGTCTTTTGTATGTTTTGTATTAGACTGGTGCACGACGGGCTGGTCTGCTACACTCTTAGAAAAAAAAGGTGCTATCTAGAACCAAAAAGGGTTCTACAGTATCTAACTCAGCTCCCTTTATCTCCTGTGTAAAAACCAAAAGGCCATTTTGCTAGCTACCTTTCTAAAGTGACACACAATGTATATACAGGATGAACAAATTAACCCACCCACAACATATAGGTAAAGTCCACTCTTTCTGTTCCTCAATTTATTTTATCTCTCTTTCATTCTCATCCCCTTCAAAATACTGTACATTCACTTTCCTTATCTTCTCCTTCTTCCCCCGGATGGTGCGTCCCACATTCCCTTCATCGTCCGTGTCTGATGTCCTCCTCCGTCCATCTCCGATGTCCTCCTATGGAACTATGCTTCAGTCACATCACTAATTATTTAAGAGCCACTACCTCATTAACAGTGTTGGGAGGTAATAAATGATTTATGGACCATTCTTCACGTCGACCGCCGTTCATGTCCCTCAGCCCCCCTCCTGCCTGCCTCACAGGTTCTATCTTTGTTTGTCCACCCTGGTGTCTCTCCCCCTCGTTCTCCTGGTTTGGTCAGGTTTCTTGCTTTTATTAGGGATCGGCAGATGATTGTAAATCATGCAGCACCTTGTCACGATCATAGATTTTAGATAAACAACAAATGTCGGTACATATAAGTGTCTTATATCGGCTGAAAGCTTAAATTCTTGTTAATATTACTGCACTGTCCAATTTACAGTAGCTATTACTGCGAAAAAAAATGTCAGGCTATTGTTTGAGTAGAGCTCCTAACAACAAAACACTTTTTTCAACGCGATAGTTTGATAAATTCACCTCTGAAGGTGAAATGTGTACTTACATTCTGAAAGCTTGCTCTGATTTATCATCCAAAGGGTCCCACAGATAACATGAAGTGTCATTTTCTTAGATAAAATCCTTTTTCATATCCTAAAAAGGTCCATATAGCATGAACGATCGATTTTGTATTTCCACTCGTTCAATTTGCAAAGAAAGGAAATCTGTAAAAATCTAACCCTAAACGTTGTGTCAACCAGTCATGTATTCCTCAGAGGTTTTAGAATGTAACCAGACTTCACTATATCATTAGGGGTGTAGTATATCCTATAGGACACCAAAGCAACTCCGATCTTCACTTGATCAACTCTAACTTTGTCAAATAAGCACCCATTTTTTTATTTTACAAGGCAAGTCAGTTAAGAACAAATTCTTATTTTCATTGATGGCTTAGGAACGGTGGGTTAACTGCCTTGTTCAGGGGCAGAACAGATTTTTTACCTTGTCAGCTCAGGGATTTAATCTTGCAACCTTTCGGTTACTAGTACAACGCTCTAACCACTAGACTAGCTGCCTCCCTAACATTAGCCCAATCGGGTTCAAACAAAGCTAGCTAGATAGCCAATGAGCTGGGTTTTACGGTAGTATCCGGAAACCCTGCATCTGTCGAAAAATGTAGCTGCTAACCTTATGTGACAGCATGTCTTTTCCTTTTGGACAAAAATTATAAGAAAATTCAGAGTTATGAAAACTGGTTGTTTTTCAAATGTTGAACTTATAATATGGCTACTAATACTGTCCAAAATCTAAGTATACAGATTTACAGATATCAATCAATCAATCAAATTTATTTTATATAGCCCTTCGTACATCAGCTGATATCTCAAAGTGCTGTACAGAAACCCAGCCTAAAACCCCAAACAGCAAGCAATGCAGGTGAAGAAGCACGGTGGCTAGGAAAAACTCCCTAGAAAGGCCAAAACCTAGGAAGAAACCTAGAGAGGAACCAGGCTATGTGGGGTGGCCAGTCCTCTTCTGGCTGTGCCGGGTGGAGATTATAACAAAACATGGTCAAGATGTTCAAATGTTCATAAATGACCAGCATGGTCGAATAATAATAAGGCAGAATAGTTGAAACTGGAGCAGCAGCACAGTCAGGTGGACTGGGGACAGCAAGGAGTCATCATGTCAGGTATTCCTGGGGCATGGTCCTAGGGCTCAGGTCCTCCGAGAGAGAGAAAGAAAGAGAGAATTAGAGAGAGCATATGTGGGATGGCCAGTCCTCTTCTGGCTGTGCCGGGTGGAGATTATAACAGAACATGGCCAAGATGTTCAAATGTTCATAAATGATCAGCATGGTCGAATAATAATAAGGCAGAACAGTTGAAACTGGAGCAGCAGCACAGCCAGGTGGACTGGGGACAGCAAGGAGTCATCATGTCAGGTAGTCCTGGGGCATGGTCCTAGGGCTCAGGTCCTCCGAGAGAGAGAAAGAGAGAAGGAGAGAATTAGAGAACGCACACTTAGATTCACACAGGACACCGAATAGGACAGGAGAAGTACTCCAGATATAACAAACTGACCCTAGCCCCCCGACACATAAACTACTGCAGCATAAATACTGGAGGCTGAGACAGGAGGGGTCAGGAGACACTGTGGCCCACTCCGAGGACACCCCCGGACAGGGCCAAACAGGAAGGATATAACCCCACCCACTTTGCCAAAGCACAGCCCCCACACCACTAGAGGGATATCTTCAACCACCAACTTACCATCCTGAGACAAGGCTGAGTATAGCCCACAAAGACCTCCGCCACGGCACAACTTAAGGGGGGGGGGGGGGGGCGCCAACCCAGACAGGATGACCACATCAGTGACTCAACCCACTCAGGTGACGCACCTCCTCCAGGGACGGCATGAGAGAGCCCCAGTAAAGCCAGTGACTCAGCCCCTGTAAGATATACAGATATTCTTGCAGGAAAATGTAATATGAATGCAAATGTCTCCTTCGCGATTTTCCCAAATGTACCTGGGTGACTTCACACTAAATGTCATGTAGTTCACTCATACTTCAAGTTTTCCACCTGAAACTTTACACATACACTGCTGCCATCTTGTCGACACTATTGGAATTACAACCAGAGTGATGCTAGAAGTGGGACCTTTCTGTTGCATTTCAAAGATGGTGGTCGATTTTTTTTTCTTCTACCAGATCTATTGTGTTATTCTCCTACATTCAATTCACATTTCCACAAACTTCAAAGTGTTTCCTTTCAAATGGTGCCAAGAATATGCATATCCCTGCTTCAGGGCCTAAGCTACAGGCAGTTAGATTTGGGAATGTCATTTTAGGCGAAAATTGGAAAAAAGGGGGTTATCCCAACTCAATATGAGGACTGTGGAAATGTTGAGGCTGGATTCCGAGCAGGAAGTGCAGTGAAGAAGACCGAGAGATACTGTAGGTGTGTCTTCCCTCTGACCCCCTGTGCAGGGAACGTAAAAATACAATGTTGTGTGTATTGTGGATGTCTTCACGACATTATTGGGAGAAAATTTGATGACTCTAGCCACCTTTATATCTGGTTCTAATATGCGTCTTTGTCCTGTGTCCTCATTCTGATTGTGCCCACATTTTTAGACAGGTGTAGATGATTAAAAGACACATTGTGAACTGATTTAGATCAGATCTTACAAGTGTAAACAGGCAAGATCGGGACAAGATAAGGATGAAGGACGCATGTTAGTACCAGGTATAAATAGGGCTAGAGAGAGATGGTATCATTTTAAACTGAGCCTAGGGACAATAAGAGAGTGACCGGGAAAACTGGTCAGATGCAATGCACATTCAGAAACAGTAACTCATCACTAGACAGAATGAAACTGGCAGGCATTGATCATTAAAAAAATATTAAATAAATGATTCAGAGTTTATATATATTCTAGGATAGACCTGTTAATTCACAACAGATATCCAATGCCTCAAATAAATAATCTAATTCAGTACCAGGCTTTCCTTACTGACCGTGGCTGTCCCGTTGCATAAGGATGGGAGACAGGTGCAGGAATACGTTTTTAAATTCTTGACCCAAAACAAAAGAGTGAGGTGTAAATCTCTAAAATAATAACCAAGTGCACAAAAATACACGTAGCACCAAAAAAAACTAACAAAACAGAGCACAGGTACTCACAAGACCAATGGACATAGGACAATGATCGACAAGGACAATGGGGAACAGAGTGCACATACAGTGGGGCAAAAAAAGTATTTAGTCAGCCACCAATTGTGCAAGTTCTCCCACTTAAAAAGATGAGATAAGCCTGTAATTTTCTCATAGGTACACTTCAACTATGACAGAATGAGAAAAAAAAATACAGAAAATCACATTGTAGGATTTTTAATGAATTTATTTGCAAATTATGGTGGAAAATACGTTTTTGGCCACCTACAAACAAGCAAGATTTCTGGCTCTCACAGACCTGTAACTTCTTCTTTAAGAGGCTCCTCTGTCCTCCACTCATTACCTGTATTAATGGCACCTGTTTGAACTTGTGAATAATTCAAGTCATATGATTAATCATTTTGATAAGAATGTAATTTCACTTAATTTAAAATGACTAAAACCAAAACACCTTTTATTTAGACACACCAAATTATCATTGGAATCCTCAAATTTATGACATAGTAAAAATGTGTGATTAGCTAATAATTTTTATTTAATATAGATCCCTCACCCAATAACAGTTTTTCACTGGAGGGAATGCTCAAGGTCCATGTACTGTATATATTTGTAATTAGTGATTTTCAAGGCAGTAGGGATACATATTGTATTTTAGTAACCTTCTTTGTTTTTGTTGATCAGTACAATATATTAAATACTTTCAAGCGTTCAAAGTAATAGATAGATATCTCTAAATTCCCAAAACATGGAACTACAACTCTACTCAGCACTGCGGTGGCAAGCCAATTTGCTTGTCCTTAGTACTTTTAAATATACATTTAGGTAAAGTTTTGCAGTATGAAGGAGTTTTATGTTTTATCATTGATAAACAGTTAAATATAATCAAAAACATCTATGATATATATCTATGTGTCATTTTAAAGTGTTTTTCCAAGGGAGGCAAATGCCACCGCAATTCAAGAATGAACCTTGCACAACCTGTAGAAAACACAACTGGAGATTTGAACACAAGACAAGAAATTTGAGGCTATAGCAGTAGGATAATTATTGGTCATCTGGCTAGATCTATACTCTCCCAGCTATGTTTTCAGATGAAGTTAGTGTGATAGCACATGTTGAAAGGGAATAATAAATAATGTGGTATCACCTGTGTTTATCCAGATATCCAGAATTTAACCCATTTACTCAATTCACTCTCAACAATTCACAATTCAAAAATTAACTGTCTAACAATTCACTCTTCTGTGCTTTGTCAATATCTTTAACAGCTGTCCAATTAAATAAAAGCAGAGGTAATGATACAGTTTGATGAATAACCCCACAGTGTATAGTATGTCCCCTGATCCCTGATCAAGTGTGACCCGGTTTCTGGGCATTACAGACAATCCCATTGAAAGAAGTGGACTTTCAGGTTGAAGCATGTGCAAGCTTTTTCCAAACCACTCCACCATATGGCTTGCTATGATAGCACAAGCTCTCCCAACCAACCATAAGGTTCAATGCTACAGCTCCTGAGCAACCATACCACTCAATGATAGCGCTCATTACCGGGCGGAGAGAGTGAGTGTGTGAGAATTAAGGTTGAACTGCCTGTTCCTAGATCAGTGTCCACTGGCCAGCTGATTAGCTCATTCTGTGTTGCAGCATAGTTTCCCATCAGGCTTCCTGTCTAATCCCCTGCTTCCCTGTGTCATGACGTTGGCCTGGGGGGTAGGTTTATGACAGTCATAAATACCTCTTCCCTCCTTTTTTCCTCTCTCTACCCTACTGATGTTACATTTGCAAAACCCTTGGTCAACATAGAGATTCTGGGACATCAGAAGGTGGGGGGAAATGAACTATATTCTGGTAATCCGACCAATTGAACATATGTGTTGGTACTTAATGAATATGATGTCAGTTCGGTTGTCATCTGAGACATTCTCATCAATGATAAGATGACAAACTCTACAGTGGAAAGGCTACACATCAGAGTTATCGGATTCACATGGAATTATTGTTCAACTTAAATGTTTGAATATGAAATTATTTGTGATTTAATGAAATGTGATTTTAGCTTCTAAAATGTGAGATTTGGGGTTTCATAAGATAGGGCTCTGCTCAATCAGTGGCCCGCCCCTGTGAAGGGACATGGGCTATAAAACTTTTCAAACACCTCTCCCTTCCTATATAAGCTCTTGACGACAATATAACCTCCTGTTCCGAGAACGTGAGGACAACGGTCCGATGTCAGAATGGTTCAGATAATAACTACAGAACGAAGCCAACATCAGCGTGAGCTTTGGTTGCGAATGGTATAAACTTTGAACTCTTATTCACTACAGAAGTGATACCTCCTAGCCGTTGAGTTAGCAACAGCCGCTGCAAACGAGGATTAGGAAGGAACAGACAGAGTATCCCATCTACCACACAACGACGTTACAACAACGTATTCAATTTACCAGCAGGGACATTCTTCAAAGGACAAAGGACTCGGTTGGGCAACACGGCCTTCCATCTACCACCAACCTACCGAAGCGCAGCTTAGAGTAAATATTTATTGCATTTTCCTTTTCCAAATGGGCGGTAATTTAGAATGCATAAGATACTGTATTTATGATAGCACAGCTTCGCCCTTTGTTCCTCAGTCTTCCCGCTCTTTCACTTTCACCCCGACCCTTTTCTTTTGTGTAACAAGCTGTCATATCTGTTCCGCCCGCTAGGGACGTTTTCCTTTATGATGGCATTTGTAATCAAGTTATGATTTAATTATGTGTATGTGTAATTCTGTGTGATTAGTTAGGTATTTAGTAAATAAATAATTAAACCCAATTTTGTATTGCTGATTCAACTTGTTAGCCAGGGTTCGTGCAGATAACTAAGAATTTACAACTTTCAGATGAGACTGAATTAAGATGACGATTAACATTGACTGCTATTGATGTAAAATATTACTAGGTCTTTAAGAGTTTATTCGGAAGATAACAACTCTATAAATATTCTTTCATGGTGCCCGACTCTAGTTAATTACATTTACATGATTAGCTCAATCAGGTGATATTAATTACGGATAAATTATTTTATAGAATAGCATGTCATATCATTTAATCCAGTATAGCCAAAGACACGACAACTGTAAACATGCGGAAACTCACACAGACTGAGCCCATGAAACCAAGCACTGGGAGTCAGTTAGTTACTGTGGAGTAGATTCATTCTACTCTGTAGCTGTTCAATGTCAGATTCAAACTCAAGCAATCGAGGATTCAGGGTCAAAGCTATATCGTTATTCAGATGAAACACGTCAAAATATCAGGAGAACAATTGGTATTGCTGGATCGAATCCCCAAGCTGACAAGGTAAAAATATGTCCTTCTGCCCTGAACAAGGCAGTTAACCCACTGTTCCCCGGTCGGCAGTCATTCTAAATAAGAATTTGTTCTTAACTGACTTACCTAAAAATAAAATAGAGAATCCACAGATGTAACATATAAAATCAAATAAAATCTTATTGGTCACATACACATATTAAGCAGATGTTATTGCAGGTGTAGCCAAATGCTAGTGTTCCTAGCTCCAACCGTGCAGTAGCATCTAACAATTCACAACAATACACAAATCTAAAAGTAAAAGAATGGAATTAAGATATACATAAATATTAGGACGAGCAATGATGCGTGGCATTGACTAAAATACAGTAGAATAGAATACATTATTTACATATGAGATGAGTGACTAGTGTTCCATTATATTAAAGTGACTAGTGTTCATTATCAAAGTGGCCAGTGATTCCATGTCCATGTATATAGGGCAGCAGCCTCTAAGGTGTAGGGTTTAGCAGCCGGGTGGTAGCCAGCTAGTGATGGCTATTTAACAGTCTGATGGCCTTGAGATAGAAGCTGTCTCTCGGTCCCTGCTTTGATGCACCTGTACTGACCTCACCTTCTGGATGATAACGGGGTGAACAGGCCGTGGCTCAGGTGGTTGATGTCCTTGATGATCTTGTTGGCCTTCCTGTGACATCGGGTGCTGTAGGTGTCCTGGAAGGCAGGCAGTGTGCCCCCGGTGCAGTTGCTGTACCAGGCGGTGATACAGACTGACAGGATGCTCTCAATTGTGCATATGTAAAAGTTTGAGGGTCTTAGGGGCCATGCCGAATTTGCGCCTTCTTCACCACACTGTCTATGTGGGTGGACCATTTTAGATTGTCAGTGATGTGTTTGCAGAGGAACTTGAAGTTTTCCACCTTCTCCACTGCGATCCCATTGATGTGGATAGGGGCGTGGTCCCTCTGCTGTTTCCTGAAATCCACGATCAGCTCCTTTGTTTTGTTGACGTTGAGGGAGAGGTTATTTTCCTGGCACCACTCAGCCAGGGCCATCACCTCCTCCCTGTAGGCTGTCTCGTCATTGTTGGTAATTAAATCAAATCAAATTGTATTTGTCACATGCGCTGAATAGAACAGTGAAATGTTTACAAAACCTTATCCAACAATGCAGTTAAGAAAATATCTAAAAAGATAAGAAATAAAAGTAACAAATAATTAAAGAGCAGCAGTAAAATAACAATAGCGAAGCTATATACGGGGGTACCGGTACAGAGTCAATGTGCGGGGGCACCGGTTAGTCGAGGTAATTGAGGTAATATGTATAAGTAGGGATAGTTATTAAAGTGACTTTGCATAAATAATAAACAGAGAGTAGCAGCAGCCTTAAAGAGGGGGGTCCATGCAAATAGTCTGGGTAGCCATTTGATTAGATGTTCAGGAGTCTTATGGCTTGGGGGTAGAAGCTGTTTAGAAACCTCTTGGACCTAGACTTGGCACTCCGGTACCGCTTGCCGTGCGGTAGCAGAGAGAACAATCTATGACTAGGGTGAATGGAGTCTTTGACAATCTTTAGGGCCTTCCTCTGACACAGCCTGGTATTGAGGTCCTGGGTGGCAGGAAGCTTGGCCCCAGTGATGTACTGGGACGTACACACTACCCTCTGTAGTGCCTTGCAGTCAGAGGCCGAGCAGTTGCCATACCAGGCAGTGATGCAACCAGCTCTCTATGGTGCAGCTGTAAAACCTTTTGAGGATCTGAGGACCCATGCCAAATCCTTTCAGTCTCCAGAAGGGGAATAGGTTTTGTCGTGCCCTTTTCACAACTGTCTTGGTGTGTTTGGACCATGTTAGTTTGTTGTTGATGTGGACACCAAGGAACATGAAACTCAACCTGCTCCACTACAACCCTGTCAATGAGAATGGGGGTGTGCTCGGTCCTCCTTTTCCTGTAGTCCACAATCATCTTGTCTTGATCACGTTGACGGAGAGGTTGTTGTCCTGGCACCATACGGCCAGGTCTCTGACCTCCTCCCTATAGGCTGTCTTGTTGTTGTCGGTGATCAGGCCTACCACTGTTGTGTCATCTGCAAACTTGATGATGGAGGCGTGCGTGGCCACGCTGAGCACGTACCCCTGTGGGGCCCCTGTGTTGAGGATCAGCGAAGTGGAGGTGTTGTTTCCTACCTTCACCAAAAGTTTCAGTTTTAACACCTGTAACAAAGGTAGTTATAATGCCTGTAACAAGAGAGTGCTCTGCTTTGTTGTATATAGTCGACTGATTGCAGCGCCCTCTAAGTGCTTTGGCCAATAAGTGACATGGCTGGCTGTTAAGCAATATCCAACCACACACATTGTCACGGCTGTGAATGACACATGATCTACATTGTGAACAACTGTCTCATCATTCTGGACTGCTGACCCTGTTCCTCAGAAAGCAGATCACTTGTGTAAGGTGGCATTATTGCACTGTGTCCGTCACCATGATAATATTAATTATGGCACAGTAGAAACACAATTTGCAACGGAAATTGAAAATGAGTGTTTCTCATTGTAGAAATTCAGATATTCTCTTCCGGATTAAGTGGTCTTCCGTTTGGTGCGTAATGAATATGACCAAGGGCTTGAAAAAAAAGTGGTGGTATAAGTACTGATGTATGAGAAGGGAGAAAGTTTTTTGAGCTGCTCAAAAACCATCCACATTGCTATTGTAGGAAAGAGTAACTACAGGAGAGTGGAGAACACACAGCTTAACAATGTCTTCAGCAGTGTTTGTGAGTAGTAAACTGTATATAGTTCAACTAGTAATTTAACTACATTTTTCTGTAGCTTGGTGGTAGTTGAACTACATTAAAATCTTGGTAGTTTTTTCAATAGTTAATAACTTTTTTTGCTATGTAGCTAACTACTGGAACTCAAAAAATAACAAAAATAATCATAAATAACAACAACAACAAAAACACAAGAGACAGAGCTACCTACTGGGCACAGACGTCAATTCAACGTCTATTCCACGTCTGTTCAATGTAATTTAATTGAGATGACGTGGAAACAATGTTGATTCAACCAATGTGTGCCCAGTGGGCAAGTACACATGGTGATGATCATTACGCAAATTCAAAGGACACAAATGTAAGAAAGGTACCATCCTGTAGGTTTTTGCTCCAACCCTAAAATAGCTCACCTGATTCTAATAATTAGCTGGTTGATCATCAAAATCAGGTTAGTTACAACTGGGGTTGGAGCAAAAACCTACAGGAGGTTTGCTCCTCAGGAACAGGGTTGGAGAGCCCTGATATAAATTGACTGTAAAAGGATGCACTTTCATGAATTGATATTAGATGAAGCAAGTATGGAAATGATTTGATTGTCCTCATACTCAAGCTTTGGATTGCTTTTCCAGTCCAGCAAGCATCAGAGTGTCAGAAAACCAGTTTTGGCATGTGAGGTAATGAACACCACTAAAGCTAACATCTTTCCCAAACAAACAAAGACATGCTTAGACACGCACACACACACACACACACACACACACACACACACACACACACACACACACACACACACACACTGTCCCCTAGGCCACAGTTAACAAGGGGAGGGAAGGAATGACCAGTGGAGAAACATACAATAAAATTGCCCAAATTATGTTCTGAGATACCTGTGACGCAAAACTGCTGTATCTGTATATCCTATAGTCTACGACATGCCTCAAATGTTGGAGGCAAGCAATATAGAGGATGTACAGTATTCACATGTATATAGACCAACCATACTCTCCTTTGCATTATAATATTTATTTAACTAGGCAAGTCAGGTAAGAACAAATTCTGGGCCAATTGTGTGCCGCCCTATGGGACTCCCAATCACAGCCAGTTGTGATACAGCCTGGAATCAAACCAGGGTCTGTAGTGACGCCTCTAGCACTGAGATGCAGTGCCTTAGACCGCTGCGCCACTCTGGAGCCCTATGCCTAATGTATACAAAGTTATTCAGATTGCATTCTGCACTAGATCCAAACAGAGTGGGCAGTGCAGATTTGATTGGAGTATTCGTATCATAGACCTGAATAGTTCACTAACCAATTCTGATGCAAATTTGGGAAAAAGTTTAGGCCCTGCCAGAAAACAAAGACTAGGCAATGCACATGTGAATGTAAAAAAACATGTACATCTACACATGTACATTTGTGTCAGACAGCTATTGCCTTGTTGAATGGGGACAGTTAGTTAACAGAAAGAGCCATGTGGATTCTCTGTAAAGCCTAACAGACAGGATTTGTGAGTTTTTCAAAGTCCACACACCTGAGGCCAAAAGGGTTAGCACCTGCTAAGCACCTGCTTAAAGTGCCAATGACAAAGGCAAGGGTTCACCCATAAATGATGTGCTCTACACGAGTGGTTCCCAAACTTTTTATAGTCTCATACCCCTTCAAACATTCAACCTCCAGCTGCGTACCCCTTCTAGCACCAGGGTCAGCGCACTCTCAAATGTTGTTTTTTGTCATCATTGTAAGCAAGGCACACACACTTTACGATACATTTATTATAAGAATGAGTGCGAGTTTGTCACAACACGGCTCGTGGGAAGTGGGAAGTGACAAAGAGCTCTTATAGGACCAGGGCACAAATAATAATATTCAATAATTTAGCTTTTAATTTAGCCATCTTCCAAATAAAACTTGATTTGTTCATCAACAATTGTGAATAACTCACCACAAGTTAATGAGAAGGGTGTGCTTGAAAGGATGCACATAACTCTGCCATGTTGGGTTATATTGGAGAGAGTCTCCGTCTTAAATCATTTCCCACACACAGTCTGTGCCTGTATTGAGTTTCATGCTAGTGAGGGCCGAGAATCCACTCTCACATAGGTACGTGGTTGCAAAGGGCATCAGTGTCTTAACAGTGCGATTTGCCAAGGCATGATACTCTGAGCGCAGCCCAATCCAGAAATCTGGCAGTGACTTCTGATTATATTCAATTTTCACAGAACAGCTTGTTGCAATTTTGATGAGGCTCTCTTGTTCATATATTGGTAAGTAGACTGGAGGCAGGGCATGAAAGGGAAAATGAATCCAGTTGTTTGTGTCATCCTTTTCGGGAAAGTACCCAACTCACTCAGGTGCTTCACTATATATCATTTGACATTGTCCGTAAGCTTGAGTTCATTTGCAAACAAAAAAAAAATACAATGGTGGAAAGACCTGTGTGTTGTCTTTGTTAATGCAGACAGAGAAGAGCTCCAACTTCTTAATCATAGCCTCAATTTTGTCCCGCACATTGAATATAGTTGCGGAGGGTCCCTGTTAATCCTAGATTCATTCAGGCGAGAAAAAACATCACCCAGATAGGCCAGTCGTTTGAGAAACTCGTCATCGTGCAAGCGGTCAGACAGGTGAAAATGATGGTCAGTAAAGAAAACTTTAAACTCGTCTCTCAATTTAAAAAAACATGTCAACACTTTGCCCCTTGATAACCAGAGCACTTCTGTATATTGTAAAAGCGTTACATGGTCGCTGCCCATATCATTGCATAGTGCAGAAAATACAGAAGAGTTCAGGGGCCTTGCTTTAACAAAGTTAACCATTGTCAGGCATTATCTTTGGCAGCAAGAGCGTCTCAGTGGATGCTGCAGTGTACCCAAGTGGCGTCGGGAGCAACTGCTTGCACGCTCGTTACCACTATGTCTCCCTGTCATGGCTTTCGTGCCATCAGTATAAAACACATCTTGACCACCAAAGTCCATTTGATGTCACAAAGCTGTCCAGTACTTAAAAATATCCACTCCTGTTGTCCTGGTTTCCAGTGGTTTGCATAAGAGGATGTCTTCCTTAATTGACCCCCCATAAACATAACAGACATATACCAGGTGCTGTGCCATACCCGCCACGTCTGTTTACTCATCCAGCTGTAACGCATAGAATTCACTGGCTTGTATGCGACGCTATACACAGTACCAGTCAAAAGTTAGGACACACATACTAATTCAAAGGTTTTTATTTTTACTATTTTCTAAATTGTAGAATAATAGTGAAGACAAACTATGAAATAACACACATGGAACCATGTAGTAACCAAAAAAAATCTAAACCTATTTTATATGAGATTCTTCAAAGTAGCCAATCTTTGCCTTGACGTTAGCTTTGCACACTCTTGGCATTCTCTCAACCAGCTTCATTAGGTAGTCATCTGGAATTCGTTTTAATTAGCAGGTGTGCCTTGTTGAAAGTTAATCTGTGGAATTTATTTTTTTCTTAATGTGTTTGAGACAATCAGTTGTTATGTGACAAGGTAGGGGTGGTATACAGAAGATAGCCTTATTTGGTAAAAGACTAAATCCAAATTATGGTAAAGAGAAATGACAGTCCATCATTACTTTATGACATGAAGGTCAGTCAATCCAGAAAATTCTCATGAGGACCGGCACAGGAAAGGAAGACCCAAAGTTAACTTTGCTGCAGAGGATAAGTTCATTAGAGTAACTAGCCTCCGAAATTGCAGCCCAAATAAATAATTCACATAGTTCAAGTAACAGACACATCTTAACATTAACTGTTCAGAGGAGACTGCATGACTCGAGGTCGAATGATGATTCATGGTCGAATTGCTGCAAAGAAACCACTACTAAAGGACACCAAAAAGAAGAAGAGACTTGCTTGGGCCAAGAAACACGAGCAATGGACATTACAATTGGTGGAAATCTGTCCTTGGTCTGATGAGTCCAAATTTTAGATTTATGGTTCCAACCACCGTGTCTTTGTGAGATGCAGAGTAGGTGAACGAATGATCTCTGCATGTGTGGTTCCCACCTTGATGCATGGAGGTGGTGTGGGGGTGCTTTGCTGGTGACACTGTCAGTGATTTATTTAGAATTCAAGGCACACTTAACCAGCATGGCTACCACAACATTCTGCAGCATTACACCATCACATCTGGTTGGTTTTTAGTGGGACTATCATTTGTTTTTCAACAGGATAATGACCCAGCACACCTCCAGGCTGTGTAAGGGCTATTTGACAAAGAAGGAGAGTGATGGACTGCTGCATCAGATGACCTAGCCACCATAATCACCCAACCTCAACCCAATTGAGATGGTTTGGGATGAGTTCGATGAGTTGCAGAGTGATGGAAAAGCAGCCAATAAGTGCTCAGCATATGTGGAAACTCCTTCGAGACTGTTGGAAAAGCATTCCAGGTGAAGCTGGTTGAGAGAAAGTGTGCAAAGCTGTCAAGGCAAAGGGTGTCTACTTTGAAGAAGACTGGTACTGTATATGTTTTTTTGGATTCAATGTCAACGTCATCAGGAGTATGCCTATGTGCATGAATAGAGACCAGTTCTAAGGGCCACTACATGTCTAAGTATTTTTCCAAACCAAAATATTCCACTGAGGATACAGAATGTAAAGAATGGAAGAATAGAAGACAAGGAGGGGAAGAGGGAGGGAGTGAGTGAGTTGGTGTAATTGATATAGGATAAGATGGGTATCAGTGGCAGGGTTGAGATGAATAAACAGAGGGAGGGCATTGTGGACAGCTGAGTGTGAAGGAGAGGGGCACGCTTTGTGTGTGTGCACGCATGTGTGTATGTCAGTGGAAGCTGCTGAGGGGAGGACGGCTCATAATAATAGTTGGAACGGCGCGAATGGCATCAAACACATGTAAACCATGTGTTTGATGTTTTTGATACAATTGCACTTATTCTGCTCCAGCTTTACCATGAGCCCGTCCTCCCCAATTTAAGGTGCCACCAACCTCCTGTAGTGTATGTGCGTGCGCATATGTGTGTACGTGAAGGGTTCCTGGTGGAAGAGGTGGAGGGGTATGTGAGGCTGGTGGACTCCCAGGGGAACACTGGCCTGTGCTTGTATTGTATGAGAAAGACCTCTGTTTAGAGTTTCCTGTGGGACTGCCATGTACACACACACGTCTAGTCTCTACGCTGTCTCGCAGACTCAGACTCTGTCATGCACTTCCTCAGACACAAACTATCAGTGACACCTTTTTCTCCCCAGTATTGTGATATCCGCACAATTGGCCCATCGCTGTCCGGGTAAGTATTTGGCCCGGGGAAGGCCATCATTGTAAATAAGAATTTGTTGGAGAGGCGAAGGTCGAGAGCCATGTGTCCTCTGAAATATGACCCTGCCAAAAAGCACTGCTTCTTGACACACTGCTCGCTTAATCCGGAAACCAGCCGCATCAATGTCAAATCAAATCAAATATTATTGGTCACATACACATTGTTAGCAGATGTTAATGCGAGTGTGGTGATATGATTGTGCTTCTAGTTCCGACAGTACAGTAATATCTAACAATTTCCCAACAACTACCTAATACATCAAAATCTAAAGCGGTGAATGAGAATATGTACATGTAAATATATGGATGAGCGATGGCCGAGTGGCATAGACAAAGTGCAATTGATGGTATAAAATACAGTATATACATATGAGTAATGTAAGATATTACATTATTAAAGTGGCATTGACTAGTGATCCATTTTTTTAAGTGGCCAGTGACTGGATTTCAATGTAGGCAGCAGCCTCTCTGAGTTAGTGATTGCTGTTTAGAAGTCTGATGGCCTTGAGATAGAAGCTGTTTTTCAGTCTCTCGGTCCCATCTTTGATGCACCTGTACTGACCTCGCCTTCTGGATGGTAGCGGTGTGAACAGGCAGTGGCTCGGGTGGTTGTTGTTCTTGATGATCTTTTTAGCCTTCCTGTGACATCGGGTGCTGTAGGTGTCATAGAGGGCAGGTAGTTTGCCCCCGGTGATGCGTTGTGCAGACTGCACCACCCTCTGGAAGGCCTTGCGGTTGAGTGCGATGTAGTTGCCATACCAGGCTGTGATACAGCCCGACAGGATGCTCTCGATTTGTGCATCTGTAAAAGTTTGTCAGGGTTTTAGGTGACAAGACAAATTTCTTCAGCCTCCTGAGGTTGAAGAGGCGCTGTTGCGCCGTCTTCACCACACTGTCTGTTGGGTGGACCTTCTCCACTGCTGTCCCTTTGATGTGGATAGGGGGGCACTCCCTCTGCTGTTTCCTGAAGTACACAATCATCTCCTTTGTTTTGTTGACGTTGAGTGAGAGGTTGTTTTCCTGACACCACACTCCGCGTGCCCTCACCTCCTCCCTGTTGAGCGGTATGCAAACTGAAGTGGGTCTAAGGTGGAGGTGATATGATCCTTGACTAGTCTCTCTAAGCACTTCATGATGACAGAAGTGAGTGCTACGGGACGGTAGTCATTTAGGTCAGTTAACTTTGCCTTCTTGGGCACAGGAACAATGGTGGCCATCTTGAAGCATGTGGGGACAGCAGACTGGGACAGGGAGCGATTGAATATGTCTGTTAACACGCCAGCCAGCTTGTCTGCGCATGCTCTGAGGACGCGGCTAGGGATGCCGTCTGGGCCAGCAGCCTTGTGAGGGTTAACACGTTTAAATGTTTTACTCATGTCGGTCATGGAGAAGTGGAAGGGGTGGGTAGAGTCCTTGTTAGCGGGCCGCGATGGTGGCACTGTATTATCTTTAAAGAGGGCAAAGAAGGTGTTTACTTTGTCTGGAAGCGTAATGTCAGGGTCCGTAAGGTGGCTGGTTTTCTTTTTGTAGTCTGGGATTTAGTCCGTGATTTCCTGATTAATTGTATCATTAAATAGTACCCGCAAAACACCCGTCTCAACGTCAACAGTGAAGAGGCGACTCCGGGATGCTGGCCTTCTAGGCAAAGTTCCTCTGTCCAGTGTCTGTGTTCTTTTGCCCATCTTAATCTTTTCTTCTTATTGGCCAGTCTGAGATATGGCTTTTTTTCCTTTGCAACTCTGCCTAGAAGTCACCTCTTCACTGTTGACGTTGAGACTGGTGTTTTGCGGGTACTATTTAATGAAGCTGCCAGTTGAGGACTTGTGAAGCGTCTGTTTCTCAAACTTGACACTAATGTACTTGTCCTCTTGCTCAGTTGTGCACTGGGGCCTCCCTCTTCTACATTAATGTGGATGCTACCATGATTACGAATAATTCTGAATGAATCATGAGTAATGATGAATGACAAAGTTACAAACGCACAAATACCATACCCCCAAGACATGGTAACATCTCACCATTACAATAACATGGGGAGGTTAGCATTTTTGGGGGGAGTATGATATTTGTGCGTCTGTAACTTTCTCAGTTATCATTATTCACGATTCATTCAGGATTATCCGTAATTATGGCAGCATCCACATTCATGTAGAAGTGTTTAGAAACGTATTTAGTTTCTCAAACTAGACACTCTAGTGTACTTGTCCTCTTGCTCAGTTGTGCACCGGGGCCTCCCACTCCTCTTTCTATTTTGGTTAGAGACCGTTTGTGCTGTTCTGTGAAGGGAGTAGTACACAGCGTTGTACGAGATCTTCAGCTTCTTGGCAATTTCTCGAATGGAATAGCCTTCATTTCTCAGAACAAGAATAGACTGATGAGTTTCAGAAGAAAGTTATTTGTTTCTTGCCATTTTGAGCCTCTAATCAAACCCACAAATGCTGATGCTCCAGACACTCAACTAGTCAAAAGGCCAGTTTTATTGCTTCTTAAATCAGAACAACAGTTTTCAGCTGTGCTAACATAATTGCAAAAGGGTTTTCTAATGATCAATTAGCCTTTTAAATTGATAAACTTGGATTAGCTAACACAAAGTGCCATTGGAACACAGGAGTGGTTGCTGATAATGGGCCTCTGCACACCTATGTAGATATTCCATTAAAAATCAACCGTTTCCAGCTACAACAGTCATTTACAACATTAAAAATGTCCACACCATATTTCTGATAATTTTGATGTTATTTTAATGGACAAAAAAAATTGCCTTTCTTTCAAAAACAAGGACATTTCTAAGTGACCCCAAACTTTTGAACGGTTGTGTATATTCTACTTTGTGTCAATGGAGAACATAAGTCTACCCCGTGATTTCTGGGCTGGTTGGGTGGGACCAACTGCCAGAGCATGACTGTGCAGATCTAGGAACCTCCTCCCATATCGATGTGATTAGGGTCCAAAGCCCTGGAGGTGATTGTAACATGATTAACGGTCAAAGTCTCTAGTCTCCTTATATGACTGCTAAGTAGAGAGGGCAGTTCCACAATGATGCAGATAGTTAAATATTTTAGGGAGGAAAGAAGCAAGAACATTCAGGATGAATGGGCAGTATAAAGTTCAGTATGTTGTGAGGGGTTTCCTAAATGTGGTTAAGTGGTTTAATGTAGCATCATGTATAATATGCATCTCAAGAATGCCTCCCAATACAGACACATGCACGTACGTACGCCTATGCAGACACACACACACGTCTGCCTAACTGCCTTGCACATGGGCATGTCCTGGCGAGCCTCCATTGGAAGCCTCCCTTGTGAAATGGGGAGTGAATGAGGCCCTTTGAGGCCTGGATGGTGAGAGACAGGTCCATTGTTAATAACAGCTGGGCTTCTTGTTTCTGCTCCCCTCTCTGGGGGCAGTGGGCGGAGATTGGGTTTCTACCACCCACCCAACCCCACATCTGCAGCAGCAGTATTGACTGTGACTTAAAGGCGCTTGCATGATACACTTCAGCTGGCGAACTTCGCTATGCGAACCTAACGCATTTGTGCTCGGGTACTCCCTCAAAAGACTGTAGCTTGAAAAATTAGAAAAAAGTGGCAATAGCACTGTTTGTCCATTTTGAGACGCCATCTCCAGTTTACACTTCCACAAAATAGTCCAAATTAATAAATAGATAACTCAAGAAATCTGTCAGGTTTTTTTTTTTATTGCTGACAAGCAAAACATTTTTGGGACTATGTCAACAATGGACAACAAATAACAAAAGGGTGTAATTTTCCCTGAGTTATCTTAGATTAATTCTGACTATTTTAAGGAAGTGGCTACGACGTCTCAAAATGCAGAAACAGTACTATTGCCGTTTCTTTTCTCATTGTGCTTGATGCATTTGATAACATTCTACTGATTCCGCTCCAGCCATTACCATGAGCCCGTCGTCCCCAAATAAGTTGCCACCAACCTCCTGTGGTATATGAGCACACTTGTTTGGTTCAAACTGCCGAACTGAAGCATGCTGAGTGAGGCCTTGAGACAACTTCTCTCTGGACCCTGCAGCTATACCATCTTGTTTTTCTCCTAATTGTTTGCTGTGTGGGAGTGTAACTACTTGTGACAAGGAATCAAGACAGAGATCCTTAAAATGCCCACTTAGAAATGTTTTGTGTTTGACAATTCGTTAGAACACAATGTAATTGTACCACAAACAATTCATTTGATGTGTTGTAGCCTATGATGAAATTTGTGTGAAATAACAATAATGCAACGGCTGATCTGACTTTCCGTAATGTTTGGCTAATGTTGTCTACTGGGGACTGCATGTCTGTATTGGTATACTCGATGTTGCACCTTCATATGTAATTGATCTGACTAGAGCCAACCACTTATTTCTGTATCATTCCTCACTGGCCTATCACAACACAAAACTACAAGCCTCTTCCTGTCTCCACATCCTCTCCCTTCTTCTCCCTCATCCCCCTCTCTTTTCCCAGACTCCCTCCCACGCTGCCTGTGCTGTTATTGGTCAATCAGAAGCAGTTCTCCAGAGCATGCTCAGTTAGTCTCCTTGTGGCAGGAAAGTGGAATGGAACAAGCTTCCCAAACTGGGGTATTCAGGCTATTTTTAGCCGTGCACATCCGTTTCTCCGGGCTCAGGCTCCAAATATAGATCACTGCATCAATGACTCCAAACAAGTCCCCTTCTCCCTGGCTCAAATCCACTTATGCAATGGCCCCCTTGTAGCAGGGAGAGCTGCTCGCACCACTGAGGCAGATCCAATACATGTTCTACTTCTCATCGTTTGTCTTATTCTATGTGTGTCTTAGGAACTTCATAATTTAGAAATGTAATTTCTCTGTGTGTGTGTGTGTGTGTGTGTGTGTGAGTGTGTGTGTGTTCCTGTAGATCTAGTCTAGTAGGCCAGGTGTATGTGGCGTGCTGGAAATTGAGAGTGGAGGAAGCAGTCCATTTCCATTAGGACGTCAAACACAAATCCAGGAAAACATGTTGAGTGGGGCCTAAAGGTCGCAACTGGTATCCTGTCATTCAGCACACAATATAGTTAGGGAAGTGACAAATCACGTAGCCAGTTTGTGTCAGTGCTCCCTAATAGGAGGAAGGTATCACCCTGCACACTGCCCTACCCCATCTGGACAAAAGGAATAGCTATGCTGTTCATTAACTATAGCTCAGCATTCAACACCATAGTACCCTCCAAGCTCATCATCAAGTTGGAGGCCCTGGGTCTCAACCTCACCCTGTGCAATTGGGCCCTGGACTTTCTGACGGGCCGCACCCACCCTTTGCTAACCCTCAACCCCCCCCCCCCCCCCCCCCCCGCACTGTTGGAACTAGAAGTACAAGCATTTCGCTACACTCGCATTAACATCTGCTAACCATGTGTATGTGATTTGGTTTGTACAACGGCCTTGGGTGGAATCATTCAAGACAAGGATCACTTCTGTTCTAAATGTGTTACCGTCATAAAACTCAGTAGAAACAGCAGCCTGTTTGTATCTCAGCTGCCACATCTATTTACATTAGCCCAGGGAGAAGGGTAATAATGTCACTCACCACCAAAGATAACTTTTTCTCGATGAAAGCACCTTCTGGCAATTACAAGACAACCAATATTTTTTTCACCAAGAGGACCATTCAATTGTCACAGATTTTAATAAATCAGACGGATGTTTAGAGTATATGGGGAAAGAAAATCTTTAAGGTGTAAAAAAAAAAATAGCTTTCCCTTCCTCTATTGCTACCCACATGGATGAATATCCCCTCTCCTTTCTTTACATTAATATTGTGAATTGAGATGCTGCTGTGGGACGGATGGGTCAGTGGAGCAGCTGGTCCGTGGGAGGAAGAACTTAATCAGGCCTATATTGTGGCTCAGCTGTGTCTTTCAGGACTTTGTCATTCCAAATTGGCTTTCCAAATATATCCAGAGCCTGGGGAGGCTTTGACATGCTAATGTAGTGTCCGCGGCGGTGGGCTCACTACACACTACTCTTAACCCAGAGCTTTAGATTACTACTGCCCCTGAAGGTACGCTACAACAAGGTGGGACGGGACAAAGCAGGCCCACCGTTAAGCGCAGACTGATGTGAGCCACAAAGTCAGGAATTATGGAAATAACTCTCGGTTTCTGACATCAAACCCTTCAAGCAATACGATTATATTGAAGAAGCATAGCTACAACATAATTGATCATTAAATAATTTAGGCCATACCTCTAGCTTGAAATCTGTAGAAGTACCAGTAAGTTGTTATTTTTGATAAGTTGCTCGATGTTAAGTGTGAGGGCATATAAGAACAGTAAATTCCTACTCTGATGAGATGAGAGCTATGTTGCTGGTGCTGTCTGGCCATCCAGGCAAAGATAACTGAATTCAGTTCAATTGTGGCCACAATATTTGTACCTCATCACCTCTCTGGCCATTTCAGTTGCTGAATAAAAAAAAGGAGAAAACACCACAGCTCCATTGAACTGGTCTTGGGCACGGCTGTGTGGCAGATGTAGTTAAAAGATCACCAGCAACCTCCCATAGCACAAACTATGCAGTCAATTCGCCTACAATGTTTTTACAATCCAGCGCACAACTCTGCATATTTGTATTTTGCTCATTTTGAGGGAGGAAAGCCAAGCCAATAGTATTTTTACTGCAACAAACAGCAATTACAAAAGCACACCAGCACAGGAAGTTATATCAATATACTATAGCCTGAGGCTGAGAGAGAGAGAGAGAGAGAGAGAGAGAGAATTGCTGACACCCCTAGCTGCCCACGCTGGCTGCTGCTGTGAAGGGAACTGGTAGCTGTTTGCGACAACACACACAGAGTACACTAAGCATGTAAACACAGGATTTACCCATGTCCTCCTCCTTGTTCTCAGCATATCTGGAGGACCTGGCTGGCACCATGGCAATGACAGCCCACAGCCCGCCCACAGTGGCCAGGGCAGCACGGGTTGCCCCACTTTTGCCTGTCTATTGTTTACAGGGTATATTTGTTTTGAACAGGGGGTTTATTCAGACTTACACTCCTTTTGAACACTGCCGTCTCACCTGCTGTCTACAACAGCATCTATAAAAATACAAAAAAATAGAGTGGGAGAAATCACTCACTGTGTTAATGCATGGGGCATCGTGATGATTTATGAGAAACAACAAATAAACACAAACTTATTATATTTGGACACTTTCCAATCGCTTATATGAACACTGCTTCTTTTCACAAACTTTTCATTAATTGGTGGATAATGCATATTCTTTTCTAAAGTCTGCAAAGACGCATAGTATTTTAATCGAATTCAAAAATCTTTACAGCGATGCAATTCCACCCTCCATGAATTTACCACCAGAGTACCATCACCTGGAATTGCAGAAAGAAAACAGGGAGAGAACAGAGAGAAAACAGAAAGGCTCCACAGCAAATAATGACCTCATCTTACATCTGTGGGCTGCTGCAGGGAGGAGACACCTTCAACCTGGCCACGGCAGTCTGTCGCTGTCAGAAGGTGAGTGTAGCTGGTGCATGAAGTCAGGCACAGGAGAGCAAAATGAGTGAGCAATGTACTTTACTCAAAAAATAAAGGCACACGGTAAACAACATACACGACCAAATAACGGTAAATATTACGCACGGGTGAACACAGCACCCGTCAAAAAACCAACCATCATGAACCGAACTGAACGTAGAAATAATCATGCACAACAAACATGGGGGACACAGAGGGTTAAATACATTAACATGTAATTGGATAATGAAAACTAGGTGTGTAGAAAAAAAAGACAAAACCAATTGAAAATGAAAGATGGATCAGCGATGGCTAGAAGACCGGTGACGTCGACCGCCGAACGCCGCCCGAACAAGGAGAGGGACCGACCTCGGCGGAAGTCGTGACAGTCGCTCCGTCTTCCTGGTGACATCTGCTTCTGGGTGACCAGGAGATGAATGCACCACCAGCAGAATGGGTACCATGCACTGACAACACACAGGCCACAACACGAGCAATGACGGCTTAGTCCAGTCACATTATTAGTCAAGTAAAATGCAAACTAACCTATCCCTAATAATTCCAGTTATAGTAGATACAATTTGATTGATGATACCTTGCTGATAATGGTTATGCTTATAGCAGATCTTCCGAAAGAGGGAAAGTAATGTTTATATTCTACTAACTGCGTAACTATGGTACAGTACGTCATTGTTTGTTTAATTGAATAGCACCCCCTTTCAAACCTGTAAGAGTAGAAGTTGACACACAGGTGGAGAATCTAAACATCTCATGCACATCACAACCCTGTGTCATGGTTTATTTCCATAGAAATGTAGTGTCATTGTCCTGTAAATCACTGACTTACATAATTACTGTGGAACCAGGCATAAAGATTCCTGTTTTCAGTGTGGTGTCCAGTGAGTGGAGGGATTGAAGGCAGAAAGAGAAATTCAGGTTAGAAAACAGGACATCCACATGTACATGAGAGAAGAACCAAAAGGTTGAGGTTGTGGCAACCTTCAATGTTTACCTGAACGCTGCTGAAATGTAGTTTTTTTGGGTTCCTAGAAACAAGGCACTCCCCTCTCAAAGAATTGTATTGATGTAGAATAGATAAACACTGTCCTGTGTCTGGATTCCTTTAATCTTCAGACTTAACACAGCCTCCTAAAATTCCACGGACAACTCCCAAGCATGTACACAGACACACACACACGTGTACTGCACACACACATGCACACCCAAATAAAGTCACGCACACACACACCCACCCACGCACCCTAACACACCTGCTACTGTACGTCTGTGAAATGTGGAATCAGCATAACTCTTCTGCATAAATTCTTCTGACTAACACCTCCCACCACATGCACACACATACTCTCTTGCCAACCCCCTGCAATTAATGTGAAATCACATCCATAAAATACTTTGATGAAATTTTCCTACAAAAGGACCACCACGTCACCTTCCTGTTCAAGTGAGCACAGCACAACAAGGCAAGTCTAAAAATGTCTCGTATGCTGCTGCATAAATTATGTATTATGCCAGTGTACTGTAACTAAGAAGGTAAAACTACATTTATGTTGTGTAGTAAGCTGTTAGTAGCCCATGTGCTTCCCCCTAATAATTGGTCCCTTTTCCCCTCACAACAGCCTACTGTTCTGACTTGGTGGTGCACGTGTAGCCTATAGCCTGTTTTAGAGAATTGTCATCATCCAATATTGTAAGGGCTTTCATTGACTGAGTATATGCCCCCTTAATTTATCCTACGGTTCTGACTTTGTGTACAGGGAGAATACTGTAAGAACGGCCCATGTTCTGAATTCTGTCACTGTACATTTCAAAAGTGCTGAACAAATAGTTATATGGACCATGTCCGCTCATTAATCGAAATTACAGGAAGCCTCTTATCCACTCGTCGTCCCCTCATGCCATAGTTTGTACATCTCAATTGTCAGTAGAAACCAAATGTGTATAAGCAAGTCAGCTATGTTTTTTTAAAAGGCAGTAAATGAGGCTGAATTAACTATTTTGCTGCCAGACAAGGCTCCTCTGATATCGTTTATACCGTTGATAGAAGTGGTAAGGTGTTGGGACTGCTGTTGGGACAGCTTTATCTAGGCCATAACAGGTTGTGGGCACCGTTTGTCATCGTTATAGTGCAATTAATGTATTGTTTTGTGTTGTGTTGTGTATGGGCTTTGCTGGCATGCATACATTTTTTTTGTTGAGTTTGCACCAACCAAGATTTACATGCTAAAATCGACACTTGTTGGGGGCCACAAACAAATCGGAACTCATCATAACGCGCCGCAGTGGGTGATGAGTAGGTCTGCGTACTCACATCCATACCCCAAACATTCAAGGAACTGATTTGGGAAGTTAAGTAATTAAACTCTCAACTAAATTAATTTTACCTGTAGCCCTAGCCTTTTGAGGGCCCACCACCTAGCGGACAAAACATTTCACTGGCCTGTTTTGCTGCCATAGAGATTTTTTTTAAAGTTGAATGTTAATTTCCTGCAATGCTACACATTTTGCCATGAGACGGAGAGAAAATGTAGCAATTTTATAACAAATTCTTCTCATGTTGCCATTAAAAAATATATATATTTAACCTTTTATTTAACTAGTGTCGAGACGTGACTATCATTAATGTGAGGACTGTTATCTTATCAACTCAATTAATAACTTCTTAAGGCGAGGGGGCAGTATTTTGACATCCGGATGAAAAGCTTTCCCAAAGTAAACTGCCTGCTACTCAGGCCCAGAAGCTAGGATATGCATATAATTAATACATTTGGATAGAAAACACTCTGAGTTTCTAAAACTGATAGAATAATGTCTGTGAGTATAACAGAACTGATTAGGCAGGCAAAACCCCGAGCGCAATCCGTCCAGGGAAAATGTTTTTGAGGTCATTGTATTTACCATGTTTTCTATGGGAAGCCCTATTTATGAGGAACCTGGTTGCAGTTCCTATGGCTTCCACTAGACGTCAACAGTCTTTAGAAATTGTTCAATGTTTTTCTTTTGAGAAATGAAGTAGTAGGGCTGTTCTTTGTAAGTGTCACTCCAGATGGACTCTACTGTTTTGGTGCGCATTAAATGGAACACATTGTTTTTTATCCGGTATTGGAAACAGTTTATTCCGTCTTAAATTTGATTGATTATTTACATTTTAGGATACCTGAGGTTGGATTAGAAACGTTGTTTGAAATGTTTGGACCAAGTTTACAGGTAATTTATTAGATACTTTGTAGTCATGTTGGGTCGAGTTGGAACCTGTGTATTTCTGAATCAAACGAGCCAAATAAATTTACATTTTGGGGATACAAGGAAGGAATTTATCGAACAAAACAACCATTCTTTCTGTCAAGGAGACATTTGGGATTTCAAAACGAAGAAGATCATCAAAGGTAAGGCATTTATTATATGGCTATTTCTGACTTTTTTGTCTCACCGGCCTGGTTGAATTTCTTTTCATGTGCGGGAAGCTGTCCTCAGATAATTGTTTGGTCTGCTTTCACCGTAAAGCCTTTTTGAAATCTGATACAGCGGCTGGATTAACAAGACGTTAAGCTTTATTTTGATGTATTACACATATATTTTCATGAATGTTGAATGTTGATATTTCTGTAGTTTGAATTTGGCGCGCTGCCATTTCACTGGATGTTGTCAAATCGATCTCGCTAAAGGGATTGGCGCGTGAAGGGATACGTAATTAACTATGTTTCATTATTACACGGTTAAATTAATCATGTAACAATGAACTCAGTAGCAATCTTGGGGCACCACGGGAAAAGTTATTTACTGAGTTACTATCTCCCGATTTAAACTCTAAAGATAAAAATATCTATTACATAAACAACAGTAAATTATTAATTATTATGACCTCATATCAGTCTCATTCTGAATGTCGTTGACTTCATAAATCTGCACAAACCCTAGTCTAAAGGATGATTCAGTGATACACAAATTGGCTTAATTATTTCTTTACTAACTAACTAAATAATCACACAGAATTACATAAACATGCACACAGTATAGATTATATTGATTACTAACAAAATGCAGTGAGAAGTCCCTAGAGGACTAACAAATCATGACAGTTTGGTTATAACAAAATGGAGGATTCAGAAAGAGAGGGAAAGGGAGAGACAAAGCAATTCAACTATCGGGACATTTGTAAGCTACACTCACAGAAAGACAAATACTTCACACCCTAATAACCGCTCATTCAGAAAAAGAATGCAATACATAAACTATGGAAACAAAAATAAACAACCCTTTTACAGGACCCTGTCTTTCAAAGATAATTTGTAAAAATCCAGATATTCATTGTAAAAGGTTTAAACACTGTCTCCCATGCTTGTTCAATGAACCATAAAAAATTTATGAACATGCACCTATTAAACGGTCGTTAAGACACTAACAGCTTACAGACGGTAGGAAATTAAGGTCACAGTTATGAAAACTTAGGACACTAAAGAGGCCTTTCTACTGACTTTGAAAATCACCAAAAGAACATGCCCAGCGTCCCTGCTCATCTGCGTGGACGTGCCTTAGGCATGTTGCAAGGAGGCATTAGGACTGCAAATGTGGCCAGGGCAATAAATTGCAGTGTCTGTACTGTGAGACACCTAAGACAGCGCTACAGGGAGACAGGACAGACAGCTGATCATCCTCGCAGTGGCAGACCATGTGTATCAACACCTGCACAGGATCGGTACATCTGAACATCACACCTGCGGGACAGGTACAGGATGGCAACAATAACTGCATGAGTTACACCAGGAACGTACAATCCCTGCACCAGTGCTCAGACTGTCCGCAATAGGTTGAGAGAGGCTGGACTGAGGGCTTGTAGGCCTGGTGCCTTGGTGGAAGAGTAGGGTAACATCTCACAGCAAGAACTGGCAAATCTGGTGCAGTCCATGAGGAGGAGAAGCACTGCAGTACTTAATGCAGCTGGTGGCCACACCAGATACTGACTGTTACTTTTGATTTAGATCCCCCCCTTTGTTCAGGGACACATAATTCAATTTCTGTTAGTCACATGTCTGTGAAACTTGCTCAGTTTATGTCTCAGTTGTTGAATCTTGTTAAGTTCATACAAATATTTAGACATGTTAAGTTTGCTGAAAATAAATGCAGTTAACAGTGAGAGGACGTTTCTTTTTTGCTGAGTTTATTTACGCGTAGATATATTTCTGTCTTTGTCGTATCTCTGTTGAAACCACTCAATCGACTATGGCGAGTAGTTCGATGTAAGTCTCTGGTTTGTCCACCAGAGTTCACAATGTCCTTTGTAGTTGTAGTAGGTTATTTTGTCCTGGAGTGTCCGTCAGATGTCTTCCGCTCTCGTCTTCGTTAGACTGGATCCTTTAAATGTTCCACACGCGGTGGTCTTTGGTCAAGTTTACTAGACTAAAGTACTCAATACAGCTGCAGACTGAATGCTCCGATGTAGTCTTTATCTTCTTCACTCGAGAGTTTCAGAGTCTTGGCATTTTCTGGTCTGGTAGTTTTAAACCATTTGTCAGTCGTGTACCCACCACTCCACTCTGTCTGGTCTGTATTTAAATTACAATTATTTCAACGTATTCCGCTCGCGCTGCAGGTATACTGGTCTGTGGAGATGTAACTATTTCAACATGTGGATGATTCTCATGTTCTCTGGTCTCAATGTTTGATTATTCAGGGTACAGCTAGGACCACTTTACACACCGGCAGCAACCTGGCATGTTTTGGTCTAATATGTTAATTATTCAGCGAGTTCTTTGTAGCACCCACCTTGGAGGGCGGTTCCATCACCTTGCCACAATGTCTGTGCAGACGTGGGCATGGTTATTGACTTGGCAAAAGTTTATATGAAAAACATTTAGAAGGCTAAAATCACATTGATATCTTTTCACAAATAGTTCCATATTTAATTATATACGTTTTACAACATTTAGATGTAAATCTGGTAACTCGGACGTGACTACTTTCAGAGTTACACTTGTTATACCATCCGTAATGACATCACAAAATGCTAATTGATATGACATGATTATTGTTTCTATTCCCACCAACCATTTCCCACATTCTTTATGTTAGACATATTGTTTCAATGTCCAATATTTTGATGTTAAAATACTGGCAAGTATCTCTCTGTTGTAACACTCAGACATTCCATTCTCAATACTGCAAAGGCAAGAGAGAGAAAGTTTACAACCGGTTGTTAAGTCATAAAACCAGCCCAACTTCCCCCCTTCCTCTCTGATGGGAGAGAGAGAGGGGGGGGATTTCTTTGATCCTCACCCAGGAGCGAGAGTCATGACACTAGGCAAGTCAGGTAAGAACAAATACTTATTTACCATGATGGCATACCCCTGCCAAACTCTAACCTGGACGACGTTGGGCCAATTGTGCGCCACCCTATGGGACTCCCAATCACGGCCGCTTGTGATACAGCCTGGAATCGAACCAGGGTCTGTAGTTTTATTTATTTAAACCTTTATTTAACTAGGCAAGTCAGTTAAGAACAAATTCTTATTTACAACAACGGCCTACCATGTCCAAACCTTAACCCAGACGATGCTGGGCCAATTGTGTGCCGCCCTATGGGACTTCCAATCCCAGCCGGTTGTGATACAGCCTGGAATCGAACCAGGGTCGAACCATAAATTTGCAAACATTTCAAAAAACCTGCTTTTGCTTTATCATTATGGGGTATAGTGTTTAGATCGATGATGAAAAAAACGATTTAATCCATTTTAGAATAAGGCTGTAATGTAACAAAATGTCAAGTGGTCTGAATACACTCTATTTAGCGGATGTTATTGCGGGTGTAGCGAAATGCTTGTGTTCTTAGCTCCAACAGTCCAGTAGTAAATAACAAACAATTCACACAAATCTAAAAGTAAAATAAATAAATAAATATTAGGATGAGCAATGTCGGAATGACATTGACTAAAATACAGTACCTTGCGAAAGTATTCGGCCCCCTTGAACTTTACGACCTTTTGCCACATTTCAGGGTTCAAACATAAAGATATAAAACTGTATTTTTTTGTGAAGAATCAACAACAAGTGGGACACAATCATGAAGTGGAACGACATTTATTGGATATTTCAAACTTTTTTAACAAATCAAAAACTGAAAAATTGGGCGTGCAAAATTATTCAGCCCCCTTAAGTTAATACTTTGTAGCGCCACCTTTTGCTGCGATTACAGCTGTAAGTCGCTTGGGGTATGTCTCTATCAGTTTTGCACATCGAGAGACTGACATTTTTTCCCATTCCTCCTTGCAAAACAGCTCGAGCTCAGTGAGGTTGGATGGAGAGCATTTGTGAACAGCAGTTTTCAGTTCTTTCCACAGATTCTCGATTGGATTCAGGTCTGGACTTTGACTTGGCCATTCTAACACCTGGGTATGTTTATTTTTGAACCATTCCATTGTAGATTTTGCTTTATGTTTTGGATCATTGTCTTGTTGGAAGACAAATCTCCGTCCCAGTCTCAGGTCTTTTGCAGACTCCTGTATTTGGCTCCATCCATCTTCCCATCAATTTTAACCATCTTCCCTGTCCCTGCTGAAGAAAAGCAGGCCCAAACCATGATGCTGCCACCACCATGTTTGGCAGTGGGGATGGTGTGTTCAGCTGTGTTGCTTTTACGCCAAACATAACGTTTTGCATTGTTGCCAAAAAGTTCCATTTTGGTTTCATCTGACCAGAGCACCTTCTTCCACATGTTTGGTGTGTCTCCCAGGTGGCTTGTGGCAAACTTTAAACAACACTTTTTATGGATATCTTAAAGAAATGGCTTTCTTCTTGCCACTCTTCCATAAAGGCCAGATTTGTGCAATATACGACTGATTGTTGTCCTATGGACAGAGTCTCCCACCTCAGCTGTAGATCTCTGCAGTTCATCCAGAGTGATCATGGGCCTCTTGGCTGCATCTCTGATCAGTCTTCTCCTTGTATGAGCTGAAAGTTTAGAGGGACGGTCAGGTCTTGGTAGATTTGCAGTGGTCTGATACTCCTTCCATTTCAATATTATCGCTTGCACAGTGCTCCTTGGGTTGTTTAAAGCTTGGGAAATCTTTTTGTATCCAAATTCGGCTTTAAACTTCTTCACAACAGTATCTCGGACCTGCCTGGTGTGTTCCTTGTTCTTCATGATGCTCTCTGCGCATTTAACGGACCTCTGAGACTATCACAGTGCAGGTGCATTTATGCGGAGACTTGATTACACACAGGTGGATTATATTTATCATCATTAGTCATTTAGGTCAACATTGGATCATTCAGAGATCCTCACTGAACTTCTGGAGAGAGTTTGCTGCACTGAAAGTAAAGGGGCTGAATAATTTTGCACGCCCAATTTTTCAGTTTTGATTTGTTAAAAAAGTTTGAAATATCCAATAAATGCTGTTCCACTTCATGATTGTGTCCCACTTGTTGTTGATTCTTCACAAAAAAATACAGTTTTATATCTTTATGTTTGAATCCTGAAATGTGGCAAAAGGTCGCAAAGTTCAAGGGGGCCGAATACTTTCGCAAGGCACTGTACATTAGTATACTGTATATACATATGAAATGAGTAAAGCAGTATGTAAACATTATTAAAGTGAACATTTATTCCATGTTTATATAGGGCAGCAGCCTCTAAGGTGCAGGCTAGTGATGGCTATTTAACAGACTGATGGGCTGTTTTTCAGACTAGAAGCTGTTTTTCAGTCTCTCGGTCCCAGCTTTGATGCACCTGTACTGACCTCACCTTCTGGATCATAGCGGGGTGAACAGGCCGTGGCTCGGGTGGTTGATGTCCATTTTGGCCTTCCTGTGACATCGGGTGCTGTAAGTGTCCTGGAGGGAATGCAGTGTGCTCCCGGTGATGCGTTGGGCAGAACGCAAGTTGCCCATTCCTCCTCTAGACTGCCATAAACAGAAGTGCTAAAGATGATCAGGAGGTAGGGGGTCTAATATAATATAAATTAGATAATAAGGTGACGATAAGGTGAGAATATTTTGCAGCATGTATGTAAGGGAAAGGCAGGAGACACTTAGTTTCCGTTGATCAATAGCTTTTTGTCTGTTGCTCCATGTGACAAAAGACAATTGATGTATTTAATAATTTCCTGGAATGCTCTCACAGTTCCCGTGTCATCCCATGCATTTCTTTGACCTCTGTCTCTCTACTAGTCAGCGTTACGTTAACGCTGTTATAGCCCTCCAGTGTCAGTCTCGGACACTAAGGCTCAAACCAACCACATCTTTGGCTCTGTAGGGTCATGTTCCTAACATTCCTAGGTCCATGTGACCTGTAGTAGAAACCGCCCAAGAAGTCAAGCCCTCCATTGTCCTACTCTTTCTCATGAACACTTCTCATGGAAGGAACAGGCCGAGACGAGGCTCAGATACTGGAGATAGATCCTCTATTGATAAGGCCTACCAAAATAGAAAACTCCCATTGTGTACTACTGTAGCTCCTTTGTGCGTGTAATGGAGTGGAAAAAAGGCTCATGAGGTTCAGAGGAGCTGTGACAAAATAAACCATTTGACTGTTGACCCAGCTATCACATAACGTTCTGAGAACCATATGTTTCTTAGGTAGGAATTTCAGTACTTTAAGTATAACATTTCCTACAGGTTTCCTCATGGTTCTATTTAAAGTAATGTTCTCAGAACGTCCATAGAACATTAAGAAATAAATGTTCTTCTGTGTGAATTTCAGTGCTTCAGCAAACTGTTATCTGCAGGTTGCTTTATGGTTCTATTTAAAGTAATGTTCTTGGAACATTAAGAAAACCTTCCATAAAAAAAACAAGAAAACTTTAGTAACGTTAAAAAGAACATTCTGAGAATGTTATTTAAAAGCATATACATTTCCGTTCTCAGCGTCAACAAAACTCTCTCAATCTCTATCTTGTTTAGTGTGTTCAGGTCTGTTGGCAGCACACACTAATTGGCCACACCTGATCTTTTTTTATTTATTTTACCTTTATTTAACCAGGTAGGCAAGTTGAGAACAAGTTCTCATTTACAATTGCGACCTGGCCAAGATAAAGCAAAGCAGTTCGACAGATACAACAACACAGAGTTACACATGGAGTAAAACAAACATACAGTCAATAATAAAGTATAAACAAGTCTATATACAATGTGAGCAAATGAGGTGAGAAGGGAGGTAAAGGCAAAAAAAGGCCTTGGTGGCAAGGTAAATACAATATAGCAAGTAAAACACTGGAATGGTAGTTTTGCAATGGAAGAATGTGCAAAGTAGAAATAAAAATAATGGGGTGCAAAGGAGCAAAATAAATAAATAAATTAAATACCGTTGGGAAAGAGGTAGTTGATAGGGCTAAATTATATGTGGGCTATGTACAGGTGCAGTAATCTGTGAGCTGCTCTGACAGTTGGTGCTTAAAGCTAGTGAGGGAGATAAGTGTTTCCAGTTTCAGAGATTTTTGTAGTTCGTTCCAGTCATTGGCAGCAGAGAACTGGAAAGAGAGGCGGCCAAAGAAAGAATTGGTTTTGGGGGTGACTAGAGAGATATACCTGCTGGAGCGTGTGCTACAGGTGGGAGATGCTATGGTGACCAGCGAGCTGAGATAAGGGGGGACTTTACCTAGCAGGGTCTTGTAGATGACATGGAGCCAGTGGGTTTGGCGACGAGTATGAAGCGAGGGCCAGCCAACGAGAGCGTACAGGTCGCAATGGTGGGTAGTGTATGGGGCTTTGGTGACAAAACGGATTGCACTGTGATAGACTGCATCCAGTTTGTTGAGTAGGGTATTGGAGGCTATTTTGTAAATTACATCGCCAAAGTCGAGGATTGGTAGGATGGTCAGTTTTACAAGGGTATGTTTGGCAGCATGAGTGAAGGATGCTTTGTTGCGAAATAGGAAGCCAATTCTAGATTTAACTTTGGATTGGAGATGTTTGATATGGGTCTGGAAGGAGAGTTTACAGTCTAACCAGACACCTAAGTATTTGTAGTTGTCCACGTATTCTAAGTCAGAGCCGTCCAGAGTAGTGATGTTGGACAGGCGGGTAGGTGCAGGTAGTGATCGGTTGAAGAGCATGCATTTAGTTTTACTTGTATTTAAGAGCAGTTGGAGGCCACGGAAGGAGAGTTGTATGGCATTGAAGCTTGCCTGGAGGGTTGTTAACACAGTGTCCAAAGAAGGGCCGGAAGTATACAGAATGGTGTCGTCTGCGTAGAGGTGGATCAGAGACTCACCAGCAGCAAGAGCGACCTCATTGATGTATACAGAGAAGAGAGTCGGTCCAAGAATTGAACCCTGTGGCACCCCCATAGAGACTGCCAGAGGTCCGGACAACAGACCCTCAGATTTGACACACTGAACTCTATCAGAGAAGTAGTTGGTGAACCAGGCGAGGCAATCATTTGAGAAACCAAGGCTGTTGAGTCTGCCGATGAGGATGTGGTGATTGACAGAGTCGAAAGCCTTGGCCAGATCAATGAATACGGCTGCACAGTAATGTTTCTTATCGATGGCGGTTAAGATATTGTTTAGGACCTTGAGCGTGGCTGAGGTGCACCCATGACCAGCTCTGAAACCAGATTGCATAGCAGAGAAGGTATGGTGAGATTCAAAATGGTCGGTAATCTGTTTGTTGACTTGGCTTTCGAAGACCTTAGAAAGGCATGGTAGGATAGATATAGGTCTGTAGCAGTTTGGGTCAAGAGTGTCCCCCCCTTTGAAGAGGGGGATGACCGCAGCTGCTTTCCAATCTTTGGGAATCTCAGACAACACGAAAGAGAGGTTGAACAGGCTAGTAATAGGGGTGGCAACAATTTCGGCAGATAATTTTAGAAAGAAAGGGTCCAGATTGTCTAGCCCGGCTGATTTGTAGGGGTCCAGATTTTGCAGCTCTTTCAGAACATCAGCTGAATGGATTTGGGAGAAGGAGAAATGGGGAAGGCTTGGGCGAGTTGCTGTTGGGGGTGCAGTGCTGTTGACAGGGGTAGGAGTAGCCAGGTGGAAAGCATGGCCAGCAGTAGAAAAATGCTTATTGAAATTTTCAATTATGGTGGATTTATCAGTGGTGACAGTGTTTCCTATCTTCAGTGCAGTGGGCAGCTGGGAGGAGGTGTTCTTATTCTCCATGGACTTTACAGTGTCCCAGAACTTTTTTGAGTTAGTGTTGCAAGAAGCAAATTTCTGCTTGAAAAAGCTAGCCTTGGCTTTTCTAACTGCCTGTGTATAATGGTTTCTAGCTTCCCTGAACAGCTGCATATCACGGGGGCTGTTCGATGCTAATGCAGAACGCCATAGGACGTTTTTGTGTTGATTAAGGGCAGTCAGGTCTGGGGAGAACCAAGGGCTATATCTGTTCCTGGTTCTAAATTTCTTGAATGGGGCATGTTTATTTAAGATGGTTAGGAAGACATTTTTAAAAAATATCCAGGCATCCTCTACTGACGGGATGAGGTCAATATCCTTCCAGGATACCCCGGCCAGGTCGATTAGAAAGGCCTGCTCGCTGAAGTGTTTCAGGGAGCGTTTTACAGTGATGAGAGGAGGTCGTTTGACCGCTGACCCATTACGGATGCAGGCAATGAGGCAGTGATCGCTGAGATCTTGGTTGAAGACAGCAGAGGTGTATTTAGAGGGGAAGTTGGTTAGGATGATATCTATGAGGGTGCCCGTGTTTAAGGCTTTGGGGAGGTACCTGGTAGGTTCATTGATAATTTGTGTGAGATTGAGGGCATCAAGTTTAGATTGTAGGATGGCTGGGGTGTTAAGCATGTTCCAGTTTAGGTCGCCTAGCAGCACGAGCTCTGAAGATAGATGGGGGGCAATCAGTTCACATATGGTGTCCAGAGCACAGCTGGGGGCAGAGGGTGGTCTATAGCAGGTGGCAACGGTGAGAGACTTGTTTTTAGAAAGGTGGATTTTTAAAAGTAGAAGTTCAAATTGTTTGGGTACAGACCTGGATAGTAGGACAGAACTCTGCAGGCTATCTTTGCAGTAAATTGCAACACCGCCCCCTTTGGCAGTTCTATCTTGTCTGAAAATGTTGTAGTTTGGAATTAAAATGTCTGAATTTTTGGTGGTCTTCCTAAGCCAGGATTCAGACACAGCTAGAACATCCGGGTTGGCAGAGTGTGCTAAAGCAGTGAATAGAACAAACTTAGGGAGGAGGCTTCTAATGTTAACATGCATGAAACCAAGGCTATTACGGTTACAGAAGTCGTCAAAAGAGAGCGCCTGGGGAATAGGAGTGGAGCTAGGCACTGCAGGGCCTGGATTCACCTCTACATCGCCAGAGGAACATAGGAGGAGTAGAATAAGGGTGCGACTAAAAGCAATAAGAATTGGTCGTCTAGAACGTCTGGAACAGAGAGTAAAAGGAGGTTTCTGGGGGCGATAAAATAGCATCAAGGTATAATGTACAGACAAAGGTAAGGTAGGATGTGAATACAGTGGAGGTAAACCTAGGTATTGAGTGATGAAGAGAGAGATATTGTCTCTAGAAACATCATTGAAACCAGGAGATGTCATTGCATGTGTGGGTGGTGGAACTAATAGGTTGGATAAGGTATAGTGAGCAGGACTAGAGGCTCTACAGTGAAATAAGCCAATAAACACTAACCAGAACAGCAATGGACAAGACATATTGACATTAAGGAGAGGCATGCTTAGTCGAGTGATCAAAAGGGTCCAGTGAGTGGAGAGGTTGGTTTAGGGTCACGGCGATTTAGACAGCTAGCCAAGCCAACCGGTAGCAAGCTAGCATAGGATGGAGTCTGTTGTTAGCCACCTCTTGCGTTCGGTCAGTAGATTAGTGGGGTTCCGTGTGGTAGAGGGGATTAATCCAAATCACACAACAACAAAAATAAGAACAATAGATATAGTTATAGAGGCCCGAGAAGAAAACATAATAATTCAAATAAATAAATTGTCCGATTGTCTATTCAGAATAGCAGCCGGAAAGACAGCTAACGGTTAGCGGGCCGCAGATGGGCGTTCCGGTAACGTCGCGACAGAGGAGCCAGCCGGATCTCCTTCAGGTAGATAACGTCGGCAGTCCGGTTGTGAAGGCCCGGTGGGGCTCCGCGTAGGCAGTGAAACGGGTCCGGATAGGTGACTGCAGCCCAGGAGTGAATGATGGAACTCAGGCGTGATTGACGGAGCTGGCTAGCACCGGAACAATCGATGTTTGCTCCGGAATCGACGAAAGCCGACTGTCACACGGATAGCAGCTAGCTAGCTGTGAGATCCGGGTATGAATGTCCAGAGAGCAGTTGAAATCCAGGGACATGGAGAGAAAAATTGGTCCGGTATGTTCCGTTCCGAGCCGCGCTGCGCCGTACAAAACTGGCGATAGATTTTCGATAGATTTTCGAACTAAAGGACAGCCGATGACCACAAACCGTGGTTAGCTTCTGATTAGCTTCTGGGCTAGCTCCTGGCTAGCTTCTGGCTAGTTTCTGGCCAGCCTCCTGGAGTTTCTGGCTAGCTTCCTGAAGGATTGCAGATCTGAGGTAAATAATACTTTTTTATAAATATAAATTGGTGAGGCTGGTTGCAGGAGAGTGTTTAGAAGATGAGTTGATGGAAAATAAAAATAAAATGTATGTGAAAAAAGTTGTAAATATATATATATATACAGGACACGACAAGACGAGGACAAAAGACGTCTGAACTGCTATGCGATCTTGGAAACCGTATTGTGTGTTAACGAGTGCTTGTTTCCTTTGAAATGGGGTCTGTTTGAATAGACTAAAATAAACCGCTTTCTATGAGTAAAAATAAAACATGGCATGCTCACTCAATCCTGGTAGCACAGTGGACTAATTCCATGGCTAGAGAACAGAAGATCATAGTTTAGAATCTCACTGACGCCGTGCCACAAGAAAATGTATGCGTTTGCATGATTAATACCTAAGCAATTGAATTTCCATATGTTCTATCTGTGCTTGGAGTTCAAATCAGTTAACCCAAACTAAGCTAGCAGTGTTAAGTCTTAGTGAAACATGTTCTCAGAACATGATTTCCATTCTGGGAACAAACTTATGGTTTTGTTTCCAGAACCAACGGGAAAGCAAAACTTACATTGCCACTACTTCCAAGGAACCAAATGTGCTGGCTTGGGGACCGAAGCCATACATTTCCTTGTAGTTTCCTTGTATTTTTTTCTACCCAATTTTGATCTTGTCTCATCTCGGCAATTCGCTAACGGGCTCGAGTCATGCGTCCTCCGAAACATGACCCGCCAAACCGCGCTTCTTAACACCTGCCGACTTAACCAGGAAGCCAGCCGCACCAATGTGTCGGAGGAAACACTGTTCACCTGACGACCAAGGTCAGCCTGCAGGCGCCCTGCCCGCCACAAGCAGTCGCTAGAGTGCAATGAGTCATGTAAAGCTCCCCCAGCCAAACCCTGAGATTCAGTGCCTTAGACCTACTGAATTTTTAAAGTTCTGAGAACGGAGGCGATAAGTATCTGTTCTGGGAACGTACAGTACATTTTTAGGTTGCAGGGAGGTTCTGAGAATGTTTTACTTTGGTTCCCTGAAAGTTTTCCTGGGAGGTTTTATTAACGTTCTAAGAACGGAAACTAAATGTTTTTAAATAATATTCGTAGAACACTCTTTGAATGTTACTAATGTTTTTAGTAACTGTTTTTTATGGAAAGCTTTCTTAATGTTCTGATTACATCCTTTAAATAGAACCATGAGGAAACCTGCAGAAAACATTATGTACTGAAATTCCCACCTAAGAAACACGTTGTTCTCAGAATGTTATGTATCTGGGTATCTTGCACCATTCCCAGAGCATTGTGGCAAAATAACCAAAGGACAACCATGCTCTCACCAAGTTCTAAGAAACATATGGTCCTCAGAACGTTATGTGCTAGCTGGGGTTGCTCTTATTTGGAGAAACAGAGGGTTACTTTGGAACTCAATGGTCTTCACAACACAATCAAATCATGTCAGATTGAAAGGGAAGCAATGCAGATTAACTGTGAATGACAGAACACTCAAATGCATTTAGACACTAATCAGTAAAATTTATTTTATTTGTTTATGAACCATTAGAGCTCCATACGGCACTCAAAGTGCTGAATAAGTCACATATCTTTGGTTTGTCAGAGACCACTGCTAGTATAGTTGTACAGGCTTGAAGCGGACACAACAAAATGATTGAATAACCAAATTAGTGATGCATGTTCAGTGAGATGCTTGTTCAATAGCCCACCATCTGAATACATAATTACGTGTTCTATGAGATGTAATAGGGTCACATGGCGTTGGGGTTCATATCATATTTTCAGTGTTGTAGAATAACGCATAATACTGTGAGTATTATACACAGGATTTAAATGTTGTTGTCCAGATGTGTCAAAGCATACTGTACATACCCTATAATAACCCCAAATATTCATAATTCTACACAAAATACAGTCAAAAATGCTTTGTTTGAAAACATGGGTTGATAAATGAGGCCTCATGATCTTGTTCTCAAGTCTGCCGTCGTGTCGTTCCTCGAAGGGGCAGACTGCAAATGGACAAGAGCATATGTTTTAAATTAATTTGTCCTTCTCATTTCCCTCCTCTAACCAGACAGCCCTCGTGGAGGGGGGTCTTCAGCAGGAAAAACAACAACATTGTCATCTGTTTTCAGGGAGGTGCCAGAATCCCAGTCTCTGGTTGTGTCTTGGCTCTGAGGAGCAATGCTGAGGAAGTCACATGCTATTAGCTGAGCTAGGAAAACAGCAGTGGAGTCTGGGATATGTTGGCCTCTGTGTCCAGTGTCCACACGCCAGCTCACAGATAACAGAGCAGTGGCACACCCAGTGTTAATCTAGCATAGAAGGTATTTCCGCCCTCTCTCTCCCCCCCTCCTTTGGTGACCTTCTCATTTGCCCCCTGTGTATCAACCATTACTTGCCTTCCAGTCCCATTCTTTCTTTTTCTCACGTTATTTTCCCAGATAACGAAATGTAATTAATTCTAGACACAGGGAGGACTTGTATAAAGTGCAGACCCACAACAGACAACACCCTCCAACTGAAGATTGTTTTCCTAGTAAATTGTGGCTTGGGCTGGAAGGGCGCTGTGGTAGGATACTCAGACCCACACAGTGTATTAACCAGGTTTAACATAATGATGACAAACTCCTTGTTTGTAGCACTTCCAGGAGGCAGCGCTGCATTTCTCAGAGGCAGAATTTTTTTCTTAGACTCATTTACTGCAGTACCTCACCAAGTTGTCACATTATAGCCACTGTTAAGAATTACTGGTCATATCTCAAGTTCGCTACAACACTGAACCTTCACACTTGCGTCTATTTGTTATAATAGTAGTTTGGTCCTGAGGTTGCTGATAGTGAAGTACGGCATTATGTCTAATTGACCATGTGTGTTCACTGAAATCAAATCTCACACATTCCAAAACCAGGAGAAGGAGAAAGTGTATCATTCATAAATAATGTGGATGGGGACCCAAGATAATGTTTCTTTGTTTGTCCATGGTCTGCTACAGCCACTTTAGTTACTCACTGAACCCTCACTAAGCTTTGAAACCCCCAGGCCCCCGGAGGTCTGCTGGGAGAGTGAAACATGCATGGCATCTGACCCCAGCCCTGCTGCTGGACCAAAGTGGAGGTACTTTTAAAACCAGCACGAAATTAAAGTCTGTGTGTTTTGAATCAATATTTCACAAAGTGGATGATAAGACACGCTTTTTTGTTATGGGGCACCATGTCATCTTAGCTCCTCTCAAAGGATTGAGTTCTGATGAATTGTGCATGGACAAATCAGGTCAACCTTGAAGTATAATAACTCCTGGAGTTATTTTGGGTCAATTTTGAATCTACAACTGACATATCTTCCCTGGCCTTGTTGACCTCACTTCATTCAGTTTTGTAGAGTCAGGGTTAGAGAGGGTCACAATATCAGTAGTTAACATGTCCAGAATGACGACTGGTGGTATTTGACTGAGCCATCAATTTGAGAGTTTTTCTTAAAAAGGTTTGGAACATATACCAGGACAATTGACACACCAACTTCTCTTTTATCTACAAGAGTCTGTCAGAGAAAAATGGGAAATAAATTATACAATAGCTAAACTCTATCGTGGAATTCAAAACAAAAGGTGGAATTATCTTGGAGTTTCCTGATGTATTATTTTTAAATGCGCTAGTAGATAAGTCGAGGGAAGGAGTGACACTTCACACAGAAGGTTAATATCTGAATGTGCTAGGTTGTTATATGTAATTGGAGGGAGCAGCTTATGAAAATGACATGGCAGGGACGAAGGCTTTAATTAGATCTTGATGATTTTATATTTATTTTTTATTTATCCGTTATTTTACCAGGTAAGTTGACTGAGAACACGTTCTCATTTGCAGCAACGACCTGGGGAATAGTTACAGGGGAGAGAAGGGGGATGAATGAGCCAATCATGAGCAGAAATGAATTAAAATCCCCACTCATTTATGGAGAGCTAAACTGGAGCAGGGCGGGAGAGTATGTAGGTGAAACTGATTGTATGTTATTGTAGTGTTGTAATAGTAGTATTTTGAGAAAGGATACCATTTATATCGCTTTTAAATTCCCTTAGGACTGTAAAGTATTATGTCACATGTAGGCCTATGCAAGTCTGCATTCCTGTTCAATTGATTGTGACAATACTGTATTTTCAGGTCAGGCTGAGGTCTTTCCCTGCTTTTGCCATTTAGGGTTTTCTTTAACTATAAATTACTTACAGAAAGTCAATTTGTAAAGTGTAAATTATACACTGAGTGTACAAAACATTAGGAACACCTGCTGTTCCCATGACATAGACTGACCAGGTGAATGCTATGATCCCTTATTGATGTCACTTGTTAAATCCACTTCAAATCAGTGCAGATGAAGGGGATTAGACAGGTTAAAGAAGGATTTTTCTAGGTTTTTTCACACTCAACACCTGACCTCTGTGTATCAAGAATAGTCCACCACCCAAAGGACATCCAGCCAACTTCACACAACTGTGGGAAGCATTGGAGCCAACATGGGCCAACATCCCTGTGGAACACTTTTGACACCTTGTAGGGGGTATACTCAGTGTACATCATCAAACAGGTAAACAAAAACAATGAGATCTCACATGCCGTCTGGTGGTCATAGAACTAACTGCCACAAGATGGGGCCACCTTCTGCCTCCCACAACAGTAGGCCTCCCAGCCTCTGTGTGTATCAAGATATAAAATGATGAGTTTGAACAATAACAAAACACAAGAATCCCCTTCAACATTTTTAACAATCAAATTACATTTGGGCCCCTAAAGTAAATGTAATTTAGGCTGTTTTGAAAATATATTAGGTAATAGAATTGAATGACTAAATGATAGAACTTAAAGGGGAACTGCACCCGCTGATTTGGACTCGTTTTTTGGCTTGCTCCTCAAGAAATGCTGGCGGCCATGACAGAAGCCAAATGTGATTTGGCTTGGGGGTGTGGTTTGATGTGGGTGTTTCTTGGGTATGTCCTTGTCGACACCAAGACACACCCATCTGTCAGAACCTTGCCCACAGCGGTTTCCCCCCACTCAATCACAACAAACAAACCTCCTGCAGGTTGAGTTCAATAACAACAGGCAGATGTATGGTGAGAAACGCCAGAGGAATATTTGAATAGGTTAGTAGCCTACAGAGTAATATATGAATGCAATTGCTGAATTTACAGGTCTTATACTCAGCTGTCATGTTGTGTTGCTACCATGCTTTGTTTTCATGTGTTGCTGCAATGCTATGTTGTTGTCTTAGGTCTCGCTTTATGTAGTGTTGTGTTGTCTCTCGTCGTGATGCGTGTTTAATTATTTTTTTAATAATAATAATTCCAGCCTCCTTCCCCACAGGAGGCATTTTGGTAGGCCGTCATTGTAAATAAGAATGCCAAGTTAAATAAAGGTAAATAAAAATAATGTATGTAGATATTCTAAACTAAGTGTTTTGATAACATTCAAATGTAGTAACAGGTCCATGTAGAATAAACAACCCTTTACATAAAACCATAGAATCAGTGTTCTGCTAATATAACAATGTGCACCTTTCATCATTCATTGTCATTCCCTGCCGATACAGATACTGTGCCTATCAATATTTTGTCTGGTGATAATTGGGCTACCTTGGTAAACATGTCAGAGTGGTCATACCTTCCTATATGGTGTCCTGTATACACCAGGAGTTACCTGATCCTGGTGCAGAATACACTGGGTTTCTCCCTCCCCATATTGACTGATACCATTCAATTCAATAATAAAAAAAGACAACAAGTAAAAGTTGTCTAATAAAATGTTAATGCTGTGTCAGGTCTCTCTCAATTTAGAGACATCAGTATGAAGCCCGTCTGGACTTCATCACATCATCTTGCAAGTCTCCTAGTGCTGGGTCAATAGATGCATCTGTGAATAAATACACAGTCACTGTTCGATTACCAATGCCAGTTAGGATATGTGATATACTATGTTAAAGTTTGAACAGGTCAGACTAAACCTACCTACCTCTCCATTAACGACCGTTAGTAAGCAGGCAAGAAGTGAGGCTGGAGGTAAGTTCTTTGCCAGCGCCCCATTGATGGGCATGGTAGCGTAGATGAGCTCCTGGCCCCTCAAAGATACTGGTCAGTCACACAAACAGAGCACTGACTACATTATTAATGGTGGTTCTAATTAGCATGGTGAAATCAACCTGATCGTTGCATTCACCTTTCTATTTCACATCAGATGTCATGATATGCGACGTGAACTATTATGACAAACGCAGTGATCAGCCTGGTGGAACTAGGCTATGTTATGAAGGTGAATTGGGACCAAACTCACAACTGTTTGACCTTGACCAGGGCAAATGTCACCAACCTGAATCAAGTATCCACACTGTTCCATTTATAGGAATGCTCACAGGAAGGGCATGTCTGTGTGTTTCTGAGGGTCCACTTGCTGGTCTTTTCTATGTTGCATGAAACTGGACATCTCTTGAACAACTGCAGCAGGCAATGTACTTCGTCATCTTACGAGGTGGTGTTGACTGGTAGGGTCTGGGACAGCATGATACAATAGACAGCCAAGTAACACATTTCATTGTTAGAAATAAAGGACTAAGTGTTTTGATAATGTACTTCACAACCAAAATTAATCTGCTTGGCTGGGTAATTAAAATATGAGGGTTTTTTTTCAAACTGGATATATTTATTTTGTATACAACTTTTCACATAACACACATTACCGTTGTTGATGAAGCCGTCTGTGTCATCAGGGCAGTAACTCGGTCAAAATAATTCTAGGTCGTCACTAATTACAGCCACAAAGTCATATAGGCCGCCTATTTCTACAATTGCTCTTCTTAAAATGTGATTTTAAACCTAACCTTAACCACACAGTTAACCTTATGCCTAACCTCAGTGGTGTAGCCAGAAATTCATTAGTGGGTGTGTCGACAAAAATTAGCTCCGATTGGGAAATTTAATTTTGAACGGTATTCCAACTCGAAATTCCAAGTTGCAAACTCAGGCATTTTTCTGACTTTCCGATCTGAAGATCACTGACGTCATGATTTGACCTATTTTTTTCCCCTCCCAGTTCCCTTGAAAGCACCAATAGTTCACTGTATTAGTCAGACTCAGACATGAGTTAGCTACATCCATTACTAAGTTTTGCCCTAAACAAAACGGAATACACCTGTATGAGCTACAAAATAACTTGCAAATATGACTTGTAGGCTAACATTAGCTAGCTAGTTAACTAACGTTAGCTAGCCTGCCTTGCTAGCATTATCAAATGATAACGTTACATAACCAGCAGTATCTAGATAATACACAATAAACTTGTATGAGCTACGCCCTAACTACGTTCAAATGAGGTATCTAGCTAGCTAGTTATATTAGCTAGCATGGCTCGCTAGATCAAAAGATAGCTAGCTACCTACATTTTGTTGTGTTACATCCCAAATTTGTAATTTATTGAATTTAGATTTTTTTCGGTCACTGGCCTACACACAATAACCCACAATGTCAACGTTGAATTATGTTTTTTGGAAAATGCTTACAAATTAATAAAAAATGTAACATCTGAAATGTCTTGAGTCAATAAGTACAACACCTTTGTTATGGCAAGCCTAAATAAGTTCAGGATTACAAATGTGCTTAACAAGTCACATAATAAATTGCATAGACTCACTCTGTGTGCAATAATAGTGTTTAACATGATTTTTTAATGACTACCTCATCTCTGTTCCCCACACACACAATTATCTGTAAGGTCCCTCAGTCGAGCAGTGAATTTCAAACACAGATTTAACCACAAAACACCAGGAAGGTTTTCCAATGCCTCGCAAAGAAGGGCACCTATTGGTAGATGGTACAAAATGTAAAAGCAGACATTGAATATCCCTTTGAACAGTGTGAAGATATTAATTACACTTTGGATGGTGTAACAATACTTTTTTATTTAACCTTTATTTAAACTAGGCAAGTCAGTTAAGAACAAATTGTTATTTACAATGACGGCCTACCCCGGCTAGACCGCTGTGCCACTCGGGAGCCCCGTCACTACATCCAGTCACTACAAAGATACAGGCGTCTTTCCTAACTCAGTTGCTGGAGAGGAAGGAAACCGCTCAGGGATTTGACCATAAGGGCAATGGTGACTTTAAAACAGGTACAGCTGTGATAAGAGAAAACTGAGGATGGATCAACAACCAGCGGTGGAAAAGTACCCAATTGTCATACTTGAGTAAAAGTAAAGATACTTTAATAGAAAATAGTAAGTGAAATTCACCCAGTAAAATACTACTTGAGTAAATGTCTAACAGTATTTGGTTTTAAATATACTTAAGTATCAAAAGTAAAAGTATTAATCATGAAAAAAATTATTATATTAAGCAAACCAGACACCCCTTTTTTTCCAGATAGCCAGGGGCACAATGCAACACTCAGCCATCATTTATAAACAAAGCATGTGTGTTTAGTGAGTCCGTCAGACAAGAGGTAGTTGGGATGTCAAGGGATGTTCTCTTGATAAGTGCATACATTTTTCAATTTTCCTGTCCTGCTAAGCTTTCCAAATGTAACAAGTACTTTTGGGTGTCAGGGTACTTTATTTTTAAAATACTTTATTTTCTTTAAGAATGTAGTGAAGTAAAAGTAGTCAAAAATATAAATAGTCAAGTACAGATACCCCAAAAAGCTACTTAAGTAGTACTATTTTTAGTTAAGTACTTAACACCACTGTCAACAACATTGTAGTTACTCCACAATACTAACCTAATTGACAGAGATGCAGTCTCAATCACACTCCACACTGCCCTTTCCCACCTGGACAATAAAGAGATGCTCTGCTTTTTTGACACCACACTCCAAAAAACAAGTTCTGCAGGCTCTAGTTTTGTCTAATGTTGATTATTGTCCAGTCATGTGGTCCAGTGCTGCAGGGAAAGACCTAGTTAAGCTGCAGCTGGCCCAGAACAGAGTGGCACGTTTTGCTCTTAATTGTAATCAGAGGGCTGATATAAATAATGTGCATGCCAGTCTCTCTTGGCTAAGAGTTGAGGAAAGACTGACTGCATCACTTCTTCTTAAAGAAACAATGTGTTGAAAATCACATTGTTTGCATAGTCAACTTACACACAGCTCTGACACACATACTTATCCAACCAGACATGCCACCAGAGGTCTTTTCACAGTCCCCAAATCCAGAACAATTTCAAGAAAGCGTACAGTATTATATTGAGCCCTTATTGCATGGAACTTCCTTCCATCTTATATTGCTAAAATAAACAGCAAACCTGGTTAAAAAACAACACAACACCTCTCCCCTATTTGATCTAGATAGTTTGTGTGTATGCATTGATATGTAGGCTACGTGTGCCTTTGTCCTTGAGCTGTTCTTGTCTGTTGATGTTCTGTATTATGTTTCATGTTTTGTGTGGACCCCAGGAAGAATGGCTGCTGCTTTTGCAACAGCTAATGGGGTACCTAATAAAATACCAAAGGAACACCTATGTGAGAATGCTGTTCATTGACTACAGCTCAAAGTTCATAGTGCCCACACCATAGTGCCCACAAAGCTCACCTCTGCAACTGGATCCTGGACTTCCTGACGGGCTGCCCCCATGTGGTAAGGGTAGGCAACAACACGTCTGCCACGCTGATCCTCAACACTGGGGCCCCTCAGGGGTGTGTACTTAGTCCCCTCCTGTACTCACTTTTCACCCACGACTACGTGGCCAAACACGACTCCAACACAATCATTAAGTTTGCTGACGACAAAACAGTCGTAGGCCAGATCACCGACAACGATGGGACAGCCAAAGGGAGGATATCAGAGAACTGGCAGTGTGGTGCCAGGACAACAACCTCTCCCTCAGTGTGAGCAAGACAAAGGAGCTGATTGTGGACTACAGGAGAGAGTTTCAAGTTCCTTGGTGTCCACATCACCAACAAACTATCATGGTCCAAACACACCAAGACAGTCGTGAAGAGGGCACGACAAAACATTTTAATTAATCAAATGGCCACCGGGCAAAAGTTGAGAATGACACAAATATTTTTTTTTGTCAAGACCTCTGCAATCTGCCTTGGCATGCTATCAATTTTATGGCTAGGGGTGCCGCTAGCGGCATTCCGCTGAAAAGGGAGTGCGCGAAATTCAAAAATGTATACTAATACTAATAATATGCATATATTATCAACTGGGACTGAGTAGCAGGCAGTTTACTCTGGGCACGCTTTTCATCCAAACGTGAAAATGCTGCCCCCTATCCCAAACAGGTTATTAACTTCTGGGCCACATTGATGGCAGCTCATTCTTGCATAATCAATGCTTGGAGTTTGTCAGAATTTGTGGGTTTTTGTTTGTCCACCCGCCTCTTGAGGATTGACCACAAGTTCTCAATGGGATTAAGGTCTGGGTAGTTTCCTGGCCATGGACCCAAAATATTGATGTTTTGTTCCCCGAGCCACTTAGTTATCACTTTTGCCTTATGGCAAGGTGCTCCATCATGCTGGAAAAGGCATTGTTCGTCACCAAACTGTTCCGGGATGGTTGGGAGAAGTTTCTCTCTGAGGATGTGTTGGTACCATTCTTTATTCATGGCTGTGTTCTTAGGCAAAATTGTGAGTGAGCCCACTCCCTTGGCTGAGAAGCAACCCCACACATGAATGGTCTCAGGATGCTTTACTGTTGGCATGACACAGGACTGATAGTAGCGCTCACCATGTCTTCTCCGGACAAGCTTTTTTCCGGATGCCCCAAACAATCGGAAAGGAGATTCATTAGAGAAAATTACTTCACTCCAGTCCTCAGCAGTCCAATCCCTGTACTTTTTGCAGAATATCAGTCTGTCCCTAATGTTTTTCCTGGAGAGAAGTGACTTCTTTGCTGCCCTTCTTGACACCAGGCCATCCTCCAAAAGTCTTTGCCTCACTGTGCGTGCAGATGCACTCACACCTGCCTGCTGCCATTCCTGAGCAAGCTCTGTACTGGTGGTGCCCCAGATCCCGCAGGTGAATCAACTTTAGGAGACGGTCCTGGCGCTTGCTGGACTTTTTTGGGCGACCTGAAGCCTTCTTCACAACAATTGAACCGCTCCCCTTGAAGTTCTTGAATATACAATAAATGGTTGATTTAGGTGCAATTTTACTGGCAGCAATATCCTTTCCTGTGAAGCCTTTTTTTGTGCAAAGCAATGATGACGGCACGTGTTTCCTTGCAGGTAACCACGGCTGACAGAGGACGAGCAATGATTCCAAGCACCACCCTCCTTTTGAAGCTTCCCCCCCCTGTTATCCGAACTCAATCAGCATGACAGAGTGATCTCCAGCCCACCTGTGTTAACGAAATAATCACTGACATGATGTCAACTGGTCCTTTTGTGGCAGGGCTGAAATGCAGTGGAAATGTTTTGCATGGCAAAGAGGGACTTTGCAATTAATTGCAATTCATCTGATCACTCTTCATAACATTCTGGAGTATATGCAAATTGCCATCATACAAACTGAGGCAGCAGACTGTGAAAATTTATATTTGTGTCATTCTCAAAACTTTTGGCCACGACTGTATATAGCGTCGTTATTGTTATTTTATTGAGTTATTTATTTTTAACTTTATTTGGTAAATACTTTTCTTAACTCTTCTTGAACTGCACTGATTTTAATGTTCCTGAGAGGCTGAGTTACAGTTGTAATTATTTTGAAAGTAATGAAATGGGCAAATGTTGCACAATCCAGGTGTGGAAAGCTCTTACAGATTTACCCAGAAAGACTCACAGCTGTAATCGCTGCCAAATGGGATTCTAACATGTATTAACTTAGGGTTGAATACTTATATAATCAAGATGTAATTGTTTATTTGTATTTTATAATTGTTTGTCAAAATACTAAAAAAATCTATTAAATCCATTTTAATCCCACTTTGTAACACAACAAAATGTGGAAAAGGTAAAGGGTTGTTATTGTTAAATAACCAGCAATAAAGTTATTTAATGTTGTTCACTAAATTGTACCAGAGAGGTCATTATATTCCGGTATACCTGGTTATACTCACCACCACCGGTTGTTGCACACCAAGCAAGCATTACTGTTGTAGACTCCAAGCAAGTAATATATATATATATATATATATTTTTTTTTTATTTTTTTTATTTTTTTTATTCAAATATAGATCAACAATTTACATTCTTAGAACATACAAAAAAAAAAAATTATAGTGCATTGTAATCACTCTGAAAAAGTCTTATTGTAATGATTTAGGAACATTTTATTCTTGTTATTGTTCACTTGCTTTAATAAAATACTTAAATTGAATTTTTAAAAACTGTAATTTGGGCATAGAATTTTTAAAATTTTGTTTGTGTATGAAGTATTTGGCAACAATAATAAAAAAATGTACAATCATTTCAGTGGTCTTGTTATCATTGCAATAGTAACATGTTAAATATTTCATGTCAAAAACATAGGCAGTGTTCATAATGATAAATAAGTATTCTGCAAGGTTTTCCCAAAATTATGACACAAATTTACATTCAAAGAACAAGTGAGACAGATTCTCACCTTCTTCTTCACAGAAAACACAGATATCATCAATAGCCACACATTTGGATATCATAGAATTACATGGATATATCTTATGTAAAATGTTGAAGTGCACTTCCTTAACTTTGTTTGGTATACAATATTTGTAAGGCCTTAACCATGCATTTTTCCAGACAACGTCAAGAATAAGCATGTTCCAGAAAAACTTTCCACTCTGTGTAAGTTGGTTTTGTGAATGAAGAATTTGTCTTATATATTTATTACAACAAGATCTCTCAAGTAAGCCCACACCTTCCAATCTGAGTTCTGGATAAACTTTGTGATCGTTACCAAAGCTAAGATGAGTTTTCATTATTGTAGTTAGACCACTGGGAATGGCTTTGATCACAGAAATAAACTCCCTGAAAGGTATTGGAAACTCTTTCAAAGTTATAAATTGTTCATATGTGAGAATATTACCCTTGCTGTTGAAAATATAAAGAACACAGTCAATATTCCTCTCATGCCAGCTGGGGTACAATTCCTTATAGATATGTCTGAATTATTCCACAAAAGAGCTTTAAGTGGGGAAAAATTGTGCAGGAAACATATTTTCCAGGCCATTAAAGCTTGTTGGTGAAACCTAGCCAATTTAGCAGGTAATCTTTCAGGAATATAATTACATTTCAGTAAAAATGGAAGACCTCTCAATTTATTAAACACATTATTTGGAATGAAATACCATATTGAATCAGTATTGATCAAAACATTTTCAACCAGTTTATCTTGAAAGTGTTATTTATGTCAACAAAATCCAACACTTCTAGACCGCCTTCAGCTCTTTTGTTTGAAAGGACAGATTTTTTGAGTTTGTGAGACTTACTTTTCCAGATGAAGTCAAGAAAGGTCTTATTGATCTCTTTACGAGTAGCAGGATTTACACATAACGATAATGAGGGGTACACAAAACGAGACAGTCCCTCTGCCTTGGACAGAAGTACTCTCCCAAGTATAGAAGGATCTCTTTGTAGCCAACTATTAAATATATTTTTAGTTCTCTTAATTTTAGGAGAGAAATTCAAATGTTGTCTGACTAAGTGTTTTTTTGACAGATGTATTCCTAAATATTTAACACAGTCCTTTACAGAAATATTTTCTAGTTTTTTATCATCAGAGTCAAATAAACATAAGATTTCACATTTAGAAACATTCAGCATTAATCCTGATGCAATAGAAAATGCAGTTATAGCATTAAGGGCATGGGCAACCTGGTCTTTGTCTCAAGAAAAGAGTAGTATCATCAGCCAGTTGGGAAATTTTGATTTCTTTGTTAAAAATGGTTAAGCCATACAAATTTGCATTAATCAAACTATCTAGAGATAGAAGTTCCACAACCAAAATTAATACAAATGGCGAAATTGGGCATATCTGTCGTACACGTCTGTTGATACTGAATCTTTTGGAAGTATTAAGGTTTAAAAGCACAGAACTATTTATATCTTTGTAAAACATGCAAATTACTTTGCAAATAAAATGTTCACTAAATCCAAAAAGTTTAAGAGACCTAAAGGGAAATTCATGTTCAATTGTGTCAAAGGCTTTACAGAAGTCCAAAAATAAGACAACCGCATGCATCTGAGTCAATTGCATCTGAATAATTTACAAAGTCCAAGATTAAACGAATGTTAGAGCTTATGTGACGGCCCTTCATAAGTCCTGTTTGAGTCTCATTTATAATGATATCTATTCCTTTCTTTAATCTGTTGGCATAAACCAGAGCAATCAATTTGTAATCAATATTTAATAAAGTAATTGGTCTCAAATTGTCAATAAGAGAAGGGTCTTTATCGGGCTTCGGAATCAATGAAATAAGGCCCTGTTTCATAGTGGAGACCATTTCCCCATTTTTAATGCAATCTTGAAACATATTGAAAATCGGGTCTTCTAGTAACCCCCAAAACTGTGTATAGAATTCAACTGACAGGGCCATCAGGGCCAGGTGATTTCCCTTTTTTCATTGAATTCAGAGCCTCTAATTTCTTCAATTGACACAGGTGAATCACAAACTGAGTGGAAATTATCCTCAATTACAGGGCCATAATTCTGAATGTGGCAAATGTAGCTTTCACAACCATCTTCCTGAAATTGAGAGCTGTAAAGGTTTTCATAAAAGGAATTGACAAATTATGATATTGTAATGGGATCTTTGCATAAAACATAGTTAATTTTGAGTGCAGTTATAGATTTTCTTTTGTGGTTTCTCTTTTCAAGTGCAAAAAAGTAACTAGTGTTTCTTTCCCCCTCTTCACTCCATTTTGCTCTTGACCTTACAAAGGCACCCTTTGCCAAATCCATGTAAAGCTGTTCTAATTCTAGTTGTAAAGACTTGAATACAGACTCCTCTTCTTCAGATAGATAATCTTTCTTTAGAAAACTGTCAAACTTGCTCATCATCTCCTTTTCTCTAAGACTCTTTAATTACATCAGCTCTTTGGCGCGTTTAATGGCTACCACTCTGACTTTATATTTGAAAAATTCCCATCTACTTCCATGACCCAAGTCTTTTCTTGCAAAAATATATTTAGCTAATGATTTGATGTTTTCAATGAGAGTAGTATCTTTAAGAAGTGTGTTGTTTAATTTCCAATAACCTCGAGTACCTTTTGATTTTTTAGTAGTTTGTAAATTCAGGGAAATCAAGTGATGATCAGAAAAGGGAGCCAACTGATGATCTACATCTATAACAAATTGTAACAAAAGAGGGACATTAGGAATAAATCTATTCTAGATTTACGTGACATAGTTTTGTTGGTCCCTTTGCATCCGGATTGAAATAACGCCAGGCATCCTCAGCACAGAGATCCTTGCATAATGTAACGATAATGTTACTATTTTGAGGGTTTTGACTCGTTCTAAGAGGAAAACGATCAGCAGATGCATCAGGTATTTCATTAAAATCCCCTGAAATAATTAGAAAAGCCTCTGAGTATTTGTTGCTTAAATCCTGTACTTTCCTGGTAAATTGGGTAAAAGGGGTCTTATTATGAGTATGTGAGTTATGTCCGTATACATTACAGATGATGAACATAGCATTGTCAAGTTTAACAGTTACTCAGACCCATATCCCGTCTTGTGAAGATGTGGATTCTAGAACGTCACATTTCAACTTGTGAATAAGTGTCAAAACACCAACAGAATGATTTGATCCATGACTGAAATAGGCCGTATCTCCCCATTGTGCTTTCCAAAGTTTAAAATCACTTTCCTTCCTGAAGGACACAATCTGCGATACTGCGTTTACAAATAAAAATAAAAATAAAGCTTTCCTTTTTGTAGAATTTCTCAAACCCCTAGCATTCAGGCTAACGATATTGAGTGAACTGAAAACGAACTCCTGCATTAAAAAAAGAAAGAACACAAATTAGATAACACAAGTAGTAATGTGACCAATAAAACAAACAGTGATCCTTGAGAGGATTACTCCGACGGAAAACTACGCTCGGCTGAGGTAGCGGTGGTGGTTAACAGAATAACAAATCTATTTACTTCCTTTTTTGTTGTTGCTGTTGGCAAGTGTTCATCGGTTGTAGTTCGAACGGTACATTTACTCGTGGCAGTATGTTACTGTACTCATGGTATTACTCACAGTTCCAATTTGGTTAATGTCAACAGAGTTACCCAGTAATCATTCTTCCTTCGATAAACGCGTGTGGACCCTTGAACGCAGCCTTTTTTCCCTCTTTGTCGTGCCTTCTCCAAGCAAGTACCAATTTCTACCGCAAACACAACAGTGACGATGAAGAGGTAGTGACGTTGCTCAAGTCCTGCTCATGAGTGTTTACTGTGCAGTGCGCAGTAAATTGTACACCATTTGGCTGATCTGCATGCAACGTCAACCCTTTTCACTTTGTAATATGTAAATCATTGCATTCAATTCTGCCTTGTTTTTGCGTCTGCGAAGTCTTCTTTTGTGTCAGTTTACGCCACACGTGTACCAGCACAGAAGAACGTGCGCAGGCAAGTAGTAACAATATCGTGCATGACACAGAATACATGAAGAATTGACTTTATATCATTACATGTGTGATCCTCCTGGGGCTTGTGTGAACGATTTAATCTGTATTTGTATAATTCGGCGAGTTCAAATCGAGTAGAAGCTAGCTACGAGTTTGCTGTGCTAACTACACCAGATAGTTAGCAAGACAGCTACGGATTAGTATTGTAGCTTGATCAAGTGAGGTCTACTGTTGCAATGGTAATGTACTCTCCCAGTGGTGATAGTCCTTTTACATCGCTAGCTAGCGAGATCATGTAAGAAGCAGCGAACCTGGCTGGCTATACTTGTCATATCATGTGACTTATATTTTAGTGTATAAACATAGTGTATAAACAAAACGATCGAAACAGAAACGATGTGATTGCCATGAGGAATTCGCAATTCATATTCAACTGAAGTGCCATTTTTATTTCCCGCCATTGGATTTCCGCAATTGTGACAAGTTGAAACTGGGTGAACAACCCGTCTCGAGCTCCAGACAAAATAAACTACAGCCACATAGAACACTATAGTAGTTAGAAGTTAACATACAAACATGAACGGTGTTCATGTAATAGAAGAGATCCAAACACTACGGTGAGTGTATTACAGCTACCATGACATGATTGAATGTTATGGTGCTTTCAAGACAACTGGGAATTCGGGAAGATTCGAGTGGTAATGAGGTCAAATCATTACAGTGCTGTTCAGGTCGGAAGGTATGAGCTCGAGAAAGATTCCCGAGTTTCCGACTTAGAATTTCGAGTTGGATGAGTGTTACACGATTTTTCACAGTCGAACAGATTTTTTCCCCCTCCGAGTTTCCAGTTGTCTTGAACGGACACAGGTCGGATATTTCCGAGTTCCCAGTTTAGTTTGAATGTGGCATTAGGCTAACTTTACATTATTTAAATGAAGACTAAGATGTCGGGGGAAACGAATTGCCTCGATCAATCAAACTTGTAGTGTATTATGACAACAAGTACTTCGCCATTTATATCATTCATTACTAGAGGTCGACCGATTATGATTTTTCAACACCAATGTTTTTGGAGGACCAAAAAAATCCATATATATATATATCAATTGGCCGATTAATCGGTATGGATTTTTTGGTCCTCCAAAAACATTGGTGTTGAAAAATCATAATCGGTCGACCGATTGATTATATATATATATAAAATATAAGTATATATATATTTGTAATAATGACAATTACAACTATATTGAATGAACAATGAACACTTATTTTAACTTAATATAATACATAAATAAAATCTATTTAGTCTAAAATAAATAATGAAACATGTTCAATTTGGTTTAAATAATGCAAAAACACAGTGTTGGAGAATAAAGTAAAAGTGCAAAATATGCCATGTGAAAAAGCTAACATTTAAGTTCCTTGCTCAGAACATGAGAACATGTGAAAGCTGGTGGTTCAATATTCCCAGTTAAGAAGTTTTAGGTTGTAGTTATTATAGGAATTATGACGTGTCAACTATTTCTCTCTATACCATTTGTAGTTCATAAACCTTTGACTATTGAATGTTCTTATAGGCACTTTAGTATTGCCAGCCTAATCTTGGGAGTTGATAGGCTTGAAGTTTCCTTGTGGATTGCAATGTAATCGGCATCCAAAAAGGCCAATTACAGGCCAATTCATTGTTATGAAAACTTGAAATCGGCCCTAATTAATCGGTTGATCTCTATTCATAACTCATTTGATTAATGTTTCTCCGGTCTTAAATTGCTTTAGTCCAAAGGCCGGCAGATGGCTTTCATTTCACTATGTATGCAGCCTGCAATACACTTGCATCAGTTCATAACCAAAACAATCTAATTTCAGACTGCAAAGGCGTTGATTTCCTCCTTAACTATATTTAATGGCGAGAAGGTGGGGAACATGTTAGGGATGGGCATGAGTACTCGAACAGATATCAAAACTCAATCTTTAAAGCAATATGTAACTTTTTGTGCAACCTGACCAAATTCACATAGAAATGTGAGTTATAGGTCCTGTCATTCTAATTGAAAGTAAGTCTACACGTGCGTCCACCATCGCGAGCATGGTGATTTTGGCCATCCACACCAGATGCGATGAGGACACACAAGTTGAAATATCAAAATGAACTCTGAACCAACTATATTAATTTGGGGACAAGCCAAAATATTCATGGACATTTAGCGAGCTAGCTAGCTCATTTGTCTTGTGATTTAAACATTGAAATGCACATGTTCCATTTTTCCGAATCTTTGTATAATTTGACACATGAAATCATGTGTTCTCTAACTAATCCACAGATAAAAGGGGAAACCTACTTAGTTTCTAGTAATCACTCCCCCTTCAGCAACTAACTAAGGTGCATTACTGCCACCAACTGGACTGGTGTGTGGAACTCTGTTCATCTTTCAATCACCCATGTGGGTATATGCCCTCGAAAAACCAATGAGGAGATGGGAGAGGCGGAACTGGCAGTGCATCATGCTTCAAAAATAGAATGAAGTTCAACTTTACATGCTGACCAGACAACACATGCACGTTGATTTAGTTCCCCCACATGCATGTTGAAATATCAAAACAAACTCTGAACCAATTTTATTAATTTGGGGACAGGTCGAAAAGCATTAAACATTAATGGCAATTTAGAGGGCTAACTTGCTGTTGCTAGCTAATTGGTCCCGGGATATAAACATTGGGTTGTTATTTTGCCTCATGCATAAGGTACTCTACTATGACAATTAATCCACAGATAAAACAGTAAACTGAATTTGTTTCTAGTCATCTCTCCTCCTTCAGGCTTCTTCTTATTTTGACTTTATATGGCAGTTGGCGACCAACTTTAAGGTGCATTACCAGACCCGACTGGAGTGTGGAACTCTGTTCATCTTTCAATCAGCCACGTGGGTATATGCACCTAAAAACCAATGAGGAGATGGGAGAAGTAGGACTTGAGCGTGACAAATAAACTCAGCAAAAAAAGAAACGTCACTTTTTCAGGACCCAGTCTTTCAAAGATAATTTGTAAAAATCCAAATTATTTAACATATCTTCATTGTAAAGTGTTTAAACACTGTTTCCCATGCTTGTTCAATGAACCATAAACAATTAATGAACATGCACCTGTGGAACAGTTGTGAAGACACTAACAGCTTACAGACGGTAGGCAATTAAGGTCACAGTTATGAAAACTTAAGACACTAAAGAGGCCTCTCTACTGACTCTGAAAAACACAAAAAGAAAGATATCCAGGGTCCCTGCTCATATGCATGGATGTGCCTTAGGCATGCTGCAAGGAGGCATAAGGATTGCAGATGTGGCCAGGGCAATAAATTGTAATGTCCGTACTGTGAGACGCCTAAGACAGCGCTACAGGGAGACAGGACGAACAGCTGATCGTCCTCGCAGTGGCAGACCACGTGCAACAATACCTGCACAGGATCGGTACATCCGAACATCAAACCTGCGGGACAGGTACAGGATGGCAACAACAACTGCCCGAGTTACACCAGGAACGCACAATCCCTCCATCAGTGCTCAAACTGTCCGCAATAGGCTGAGAGGGGCTGGACTGAGGGCTTGTAGGCCTGTTGTAAGGCAGGTCCTCACCAGACATCACCAGCAACGATGTCGGCTATGGGCACAAACCCACCATCGCTGGACCAGACAGGACTGGCAAAAAGTGCTCTTCACTGACGAGTCGCGATTTCGTCTCACCAGGGGTGGTGGTCGGATTCACGTTTATCGTCGAAGGAATGAGCGTTACACCGAAGCCTGTACTCTGAAGCGGGATTGAGGTGGAGGGTCCGTCATGGTCTGGGGCCGTGTGCCACAGCATCATCGGACTGAGCTTGTTGTCATTGCAGGCATTCTCAACGCTGTGTGTTACAGGGAAGCCATCCTCCTCCCTCATGTGGTACCCTTCCTGCAGGCTCATCCTGACATGACCCTCCAGCATGACAATGCCACCAGGCATGCTGCTTGTTCTGTGCATAATTTCCTGCCAGACAGGAATATCAGTGTTCTGCCATGGCCAGCAAAGAGCCCGGATCTCAATCCCATTGAGCATGTCTGGGACCTGTTGGATTGGAGGGTGAGGGCTAGGGCCATTCCCCCCAGAAATGTCTTGGAACTTGCAAGTGCCTTGGTGGAAGAGTAGGGTAACATCTCACAGCAAGAACTGGCAAATCTGGTGCAGTCCATGAGGAGGAGATGCACTGCAGTACTTAATGCAGCTGGTCGCCGCACCAGATACTGACTGTTACTTTTGATATTGACCCCCCCTTTGTTCAGGGACATAATTCAATTTCTGTTGGTCAAATGTCTGTGGAACTTGTTCAGTTTATGTCTCAGTTGTTGAATCTTATGTTCATAGAAATATTTACACATGTTAAGTTTGCTGAAGATAAACACAGTTGACAGTGAGAGGACGTTTCTTTTTTTGGTGAGTTTAGAACCAAATTCTATTTTAGCGCCTGTCTACGCAGATGCTCGCAAGCAGAGTGGGTGCATAACATGTATGTGTTCATTTATTTGTGGTCAGCATGTAAGAAGCAGTAAATCTGTTCTATGTGCGCTATTTTTATGCTTCCCGTTCTTAAGTTTAGCTTTTTGTCTTTTACTTAGTTTTGTACTCCAGTTTCAAACAGCTGAAAATACAATATTTTTGGTTATGGAAAATATCTTTCACACTACACATTGCTTGTTTTGCCACAAACTGAAAATAGGCAAACTATTATAATTTTAGAAACCAGGAAATGGCGGAGCGATTTCTGCATAGTGCATCTTTAGCCAGAGATTTTAAAAAATCCTATAAAACTATTTGGTGGAATGTGCTTTGTGGCTTGTTCCCCAAAAAATTTGTCATTTTGTCTGGAAGACAACGTTACTTTGCTTTGACTCTAGTGTTCCAGTTGTACATGGTTTGCGCACCACAACCAAAAAGAAACAAAGGCAAGCATCACACAGTTCTCCCTAAATTCCCTTTCCCCTCCGTGTCTCACTCACTCAATTGCATTTTGACCGTTCCCTCTACACCGTTGGCCACCAACCGGTTGATCTCCAAGACATTCATAGTCGATCGCCAAACATTTCTGCAAAAAAAACAATGCTGAAGTCTTGTGTTCCAATTTGTATTTTTTCATTCATCGCTGTGGGCGGTAGGTGCACGATTCAGCTGCCTTCTGCACCAGATAGGTGGTGTTCCCATTTTGACTCATTTAATGTGTCTGAAGGTTCAAACTCTAACCTTCCCAGTGGGACCGATGAGCAAATCAAGTGCACTATACACTACCATTCAAAAGTTTGGGGTCACTTATAAATGTCCTTGTTTTTGAAAGAAAAACACATTTTTTCGTCTATTTAAAATAACATCAAATTTATCAGAAATAAAGTGTAGACATTGTTAATATTGTAAATGACTATTGTAGCTGGAAACTGCTGATTATTAATTGAATATCAACATAGGCGTACAGTGGCCCATTATCAGCAACCATCTCTCCTGTGTTCCAATGGCACGTTGTGTTAGCTCATCCAAGTTTATAATTTTAAAAGGCTAATTGATCATTAAAAAAACATTTTGCAACTATGTTAGCACCGCTGAAAACTGTTGTTCTGATTAAAGAAGCAATACAACTGGCCTTTAGACTCGTTGAGTATCTGGAGCATCATCATTTGTGGTTTCGAATACAGACTCAAAGTGGCCAGAAACAAAGACCTTTCTTCTGAAACTCGTCAGTCTATTCTTGTTCTGAGAAATGAAGGCTATTCCATGCAAGACATTTCCAAGAAACTGAAGATCTCGTACAACGCTGTGTACTACTCCCTTCACAGAACAGCACAAACTGTCTCTAACCAGAATAGAAAGAGGAGTGGGAGGCCCCGGTGCACAACTGAGCAAGAGGACAAGTACATTAGAGTTTGAGAAACGGACTCTTCACAAGTCCTCAACTGGCAGCTTCATTAAAAACACCAGTCTCAACGTCAACAGTGAAGAGGCGACTCCGGGATGCTAGCCTTCTAGGCAGAGTTGCAAAGGAAAAAAAGCCATATCTCAGACTGGCCAATAAGAAGAAAAGATTAAGATGGGCAAAAGAACACAGACACTGGACAGAGGAACTCTGCCTAGAAGGCCAGCATCCCGGAGTCGCCTCTTCACTGTTGACGTTGAGACTGATATTTTGCTTGGCATTGCACATTGTTATCTTAGGCTTGTGTGCTGCTACTCGGCCATGGAAACGCATTTCATGAAGCTACAAATGAACAGTTATTGTGCTGACGTCTCTTCCAGAGGCAGTTTGGAACTCGGTAGTGAGTGTTGCAACCGAGAACAGACGTTTTTTATGCGCTTCAGCCCTTGGCGGTCCCGTTCTGTGAGGTTGTGTGGCCTACCACTTTGCGGCCGAGTCGTTGTTGTTCTTAGATGTTTACACTTCACAATTACACCACTTATAGTTGACCGTGGAAGCTCTAGTAGGGCCGAAATGTATGAACTGGCTTGTTGGAAAGGTGCAATGTTGAAAGTCACTGAGCTTTTCAGTAAGGCCATTCTACTGACAATGTTTGTCTATAGAGATAGCATAGCTATGTGCTCGATTTTATACACCTGTCAGCAACGGGTGTGGCAGAAATAGCCGAACACTAATTTGAAGGGATGTCCCTTTGTGTATATATAGTGTATGTGTCACAACAATGAGTTTGGATTTGGTAATAATTGCATGCCGTCTATTTTCAATTTAGGACTTTGCAAACTGCTAGTGCCATTTAGAATTGATTAGCCTAGGCTATAACCCCCCTAAACATAGACGGGTTCCACACTGAAAATATGCAAAAGCATTATTTTGATAAAGCGTATTTTCATCAGAATCATTAAGCCTAGACCGACCTACTCACCAAACAGATGTTGGCTAAAACTGCTTAGACTAGTATAGTAGGAGGTAGGATAGTCAAATCTTTATCTGTAGTAGTGCTGAGCGATAAATTATTTTTGAGGTCTGTTCGTTTTCTGTTCTATTATTAAAAAAGAATCCCGGTTTTTGGTTTCGTAAGATTGTTTTAAACATTAAATACACTATCCATTTTGTGGGTTGAATGCTTTAACACAGAATAAAACAAATAATAAATGGCTCATGATGGTTAACTTCTCACTTATTAACCATAATCTATTCACATTACTTTAATAAAATATTTAAATTGTGTCTATTACATTTCGGTTTATTTGATGACTTTATTATTTCATTCCAAGTCATAATCTCATTTCTATAGAGCTGCTGCTGCCTATGCTGTCTGACAAAAACACTATTTTAGTAGTTCTTCAATGTAAATGAGGCATAATTTTATGAATGCTGAGTACCAAATTATCAATCACTTAGGTACCTCTCGAAGCAACTGCTCTCTATCCCTCTCGATCTGTCCACCACACAGACCGGAAAAGTACATACGCAATGGATTTTGGTCATCGTAGTTAATGAGCACATTTTCTGTGCTAAACTAATATACAGTGCCTTGCGAAAGTATTCGGCCCCCTTGAACTTTGCGACCTTTTGCCACATTTCAGGCTTCAAACATAAAGATATAAAACTGTATTTTTTTTGTGAAGAATCAACAACAAGTGGGACACAATCATGAAGTGGAACGACATTTATTGGATATTTCAAACTTTTTTAACAAATCAAAAACTGAAAAATTGGGCGTGCAAAATTATTCAGCCCCCTTAAGTTAATACTTTGTAGCGCCACCTTTTGCTGCGATTACAGCTGTAAGTCGCTTGGGGTATGTCTCTATCAGTTTTGCACATCGAGAGACTGACATTCTTTCCCATTCCTCCTTGCAAAACAGCTCGAGCTCAGTGAGGTTGGATGGAGAGCATTTGTGAACAGCAGTTTTCAGTTCTTTCCATAGATTCTCGATTGGATTCAGCGCTGGACTTTGACTTGGCCATTCTAACACCTGGATATGTTTATTTTTGAACCATTCCATTGTAGATTTTGCTTTATGTTTTGGATCATTGTCTTGTTGGAAGACAAATCTCCGCCCCAGTCTCAGGTCTTTTGCAGACTCCATCAGGTTTTCTTCCAGAATGGTCCTGTATTTGGCTCCATACATCTTCCCATCAATTTTAACCATCTTCCCTGTCCCTGCTGAAGAAAAGCAGGCCCAAACCATGATGCTGCCACCACCATGTTTGGCAGTGGGGATGGTGTGTTCAGCTGTGTTGCTTTTACGCCAAACATAACGTTTTGCATTGTTGCCAAAAAGTTCAATTTTGGTTTAATCTGACCAGAGCACCTTCTTCCACATGTTTGGTGTGTCTCCCAGGTGGCTTGTGGCAAACTTTAAACAACACTTTTTATGGATATCTTTAAGAAATGGCTTTCTTCTTGCCACTCTGCCATAAAGGCCAGATTTGTGCAATATACGACTGATTGTTGTCCTATGGACAGAGTCTCCCACCTCAGCTGTAGATCTCTGCAGTTCATCCAGAGTGATCATGGGCCTCTTGGCTGCATCTCTGATCAGTCTTCTCCTTGTATGAGCTGAAAGTTTAGAGGGACGCCAGGTCTTGGTAGATTTGCAGTGGTCTGATACTCCTTCCATTTCAATATTATCGCTTGCACAGTGCTCCTTGGGATGTTTAAAGCTTGGGAAATATTTTTGTATCCAAATCCGGCTTTAAACTTCTTCACAACAGTATCTCGGACCTGCCTGGTGTGTTCCTTGTTCTTCATGATGCTCTCTGCGCTTTTGACGGACCTCTGAGACTATCACAGTGCAGGTGCATTTATACGGAGACTTGATTACACACAGGTGGATTGTATCATCATTAGTCATTTAGGTCAACATTGGATCATTCAGAGATCCTCACTGAACTTCTGGAGAGAGTTTGCTGCACTGAAAGTAAAGGGGCTGAATAATTTTGCACGCCCAATTTTTCAGTTTTTGATTTGTTAAAAAAGTTTGAAATATCCAATAAATGTCGTTCCACTTCATGATTGTGTCCCACTTGTTGTTGATTCTTCACAAAAAAATACAGTTTTATATCTTTATGTTTGAAGCCTGAAATGTGGCAAAAGGTCGCAAAGTTCAAGGGGGCCGAATACTTTCGCAAGGCACTGTAAGTGTTGGTTTCATGAGCTGAAATAAAAGATCCCAGAAATGTCCTATACGCACAATTTGGTGCACAAAGTTGTTTATATCCCTGTTAGTGTGCATTTCTTTTTTGCCAAGATAGTCTATCCACCTGACAGGTGTGGCATATCAAGAAGCTGATTAAACAGCATGATTATTACCCGGGTGCACCTTGTGCTGGGGACAATAAAAGGCTGCGCTAAAATGTGCAGTTTTGCCACACAACACAATGCCACAGATGTCTCAAGTTTTGAAGGAGTGTGCAATTGTCATGCTGACTGCAGGAATGTCTGCAAGAACCGCAGACCACGTGTAACCATGCCAGCCCAGGATCTCCACATCTGGCTTCTTCAACAGCGGGATCGTCTGAGACCAGCCATCCGGACCGTTGATGAAACTCGGGGTTTGCACAACTGAAGAATTTCTACACAAACCGTCTCAGTGAAGATCATCTGCGTGCTTGTCGTCCTCATCAGGGTCGTAACCGACTTCAGTGGGCAAATGCTCACCTTCGATAGCCAATGGCACTCTGGAGAAGTGTGCTCTTCACAGATTAATACTGGTTTCAACTGTACTGGGCAGATGGCGAGTGGTTTTAATGTTGTGAACCGAGAACCCAACCGCTACTTTGGGGCAATGGTATGGGCAGGCATAAGCTACGGACAACAAACATAATAGCATTTTATCGATGGCAAATTGAATGCGCAGACGAGATACTGAGGCACATTGTCATGCCAATCATCCTCCGCCATCATATGTTTCAGCATGATAATGCATAGCCCCATGTCGCAAGGATCTATAGACAATTCATGGAAGCTGAAAATGTCCCAGTTCTTCCATGGCCTGCATACTCACCTGACATGTCACCCATTTGAGCATGTGTGGGATGCTCTGGATCGAAGTGTTACAATTCCCACCAGTATCTAGCAACTTTGCACAGAGGAGTGGGACAACAATCCACAGGCCACAATCAACATCCTTATCAACTCTATGCGAAGGAGATGCTGTGTGAGGCAAATGGTGGTCACACCAGATACTGACTGGTTTTCTGATCCCTGTCCCGACCTTGAGGTCACAGAAAAAAACAATTGAACCGATGTCTCAGTTGTTTTAAAAACGGTACAATAACAGACATTTTGGTTAATCGCTCAGCACTAACCTAACATTGATTGTCATCTTCTATTTTTGTTTCTAGGTTTCACATGCCACTATGAAGTACATTTTGGTCACTGGAGGTGTCATATCCGGAATTGGCAAGGGCATCATTGCCAGTAGTGTGGGCTTAATCCTGAAGTCCTGTGGTCTGCATGTGACTGCCATCAAAATCGACCCCTACATCAACATTGATGCTGGCACCTTCTCACCTTATGAACATGGTGAGTGCATTTGGGTGGTGAGTTCTCTCAGACTAAAGCATTTAATCTGTGAGGGCTAGGCCAATGCATGCCTATCTAATTGACTTGAGCTGCATCACCCATCTAGGTGAAGTGTTTGTGTTGGACGATGGAGGTGAGGTGGACCTGGATTTAGGAAACTACGAGCGCTTCCTGGACATCAGGTTAACCAGGGACAACAACCTGACCACGGGCAAAATCTACCAGTCTGTCATCAACAAGGAGAGGAGGGGAGACTACTTGGGCAAAACTGTACAGGGTGAGCGAGAGATCAAGGGTTCTCCGCAAGGCAAGGGGCATTGGGATTAGGGCAACACCTGGAAACCTATGACATCACTCCTAGTTGTTGTGTTGATTTGTAAGGGTCTCTCCGTAGTCCTTTTTTCTATGCTGATCTCGAGTTTCTGTGGATGCTGATTCTATTTTGCTGATGTTTTCTCTCTTATCTCAGTGGTGCCACACATCACAGATGCAATTCAGGAGTGGGTGGTGAAGCAGGCCAAGATCTCAGTGGATGACGATGGGGTGGAGCCACAAGTCTGTGTTATAGAGGTACGAGCCACAGCGTAGTCAAGTTTGTCTTATTATGGGTCATTCATTATAGGCCATTGTGATTGTCCCCATGAAGTTGTTGTTGGTGTCTGGTTTCAGCCAGGGATTGTTAAGCTGGGTCATATTCATTAGGGCACACTGTAGCAACACATTTCAAAATGTTGTGCAATGGAAATCGAGCAGTTCAGATAGTACCTAACCTTTTCAGATGGTTTCTTGCGTTTTTGCCTAGTGAATGTTGAGGTCTCAGGCTGTGTCCTGTTTTGACAGTTGGGAGGCACTGTGGGAGACATTGAGAGCATGCCATTTATCGAGGCCTTCAGACAGTTCCAGTTCAAGGTGAAGAGGGATAACTTCTGCAACATTCATGTCAGCTTAGTCCCACAGGTAAGAGCTTTAACACACACACGCAGAGTAAGGCTTGTTTGAAAGCCGATTTCAGCGTTGTGACAAAGCACATCTGTACCAAAAATGTCCAAAACATTGTCAGCCCTTTACTGAATTAGTACATACACACACACAATTGAATCAAAACACAGTCTTTTGCATAAGCATTGTAAAACATCATGAACACTTTAACTTCGTCTCAAAAGTACATCAGTTGTGTTTCAAGTAAAAGGTTTTACAATGATGCTTAACTGAGAACTGAAATTTCATTTTGTCTGCCTTTAGCCCAGTGCCACAGGAGAACAGAAGACGAAACCCACTCAGAACAGTGTCCGAGAGCTCCGTGGACTAGGACTCTCCCCAGATCTGGTGAGTTAGATACTCCCTCATCCTTTTGCCTTGGGACTCTTGGAATTGGCTAACTATGTGTTTCTCCTAATGTATTTTCAGATCATGTGCCGCTGTGCGACACCTCTGGAGAACGCTGTCAAAGAAAAGATCTCCATGTTTTGTCACGTAGAGCCCACGCAGGTAAGGCCTTCTCTGTCCGTGACGAATTTCCGTTTTCCATTGCGTGCCTAAATGAACACAACCCGGAAAAAAGTAACGTCAACCAGCAACATTTCATATACTTTTGAAAAAACATAATCCGATTCTTATGCTTTTCTCTCTCCCTGTCCCCAGGTGATCTGCGTGGCAGATGTGTCGTCCATCTACAGAGTACCCCTACTACTGGAGGAGCAGGGGGTGGTGGGCTATATCTGCCAGCGGCTTGACCTGCCTATTGAGATGAGGGCCAGGAAGATGCTCACCAAGTGGAAGGAGATGTCCGACAGGTGAATGGGACCCCTGGCCCCCAGTCCAGTTGGACTGTTTTTGGCAGAAATAGGCTTCTGAATGTAGCACTACTCTGCTGTAGTACAATAGTGATGGGAAACAAAGCTTCCTGAAGTATTGAGGCTTTCCAGCCCATTGTGTTGAAATACTGTAGGTTCATTATTCAAGGCTTTACTCAATACAGCGTACAGTGGTGGCAAATATCGCACGTAGTGTAGCCTTTTTGTCTTCAACCAAAAGCAATAACAAACCAGTCAGTTGGTTGTGCAACTAAACAAAGCTTAGGACATCATTGATCTCGTGCCTCTGATAAAGTGATACAGGCATCAGCACACTGCTTTCAAGTAGACTGCTCTGTGATTTCGACGCATGCCTCGGAGCTCCGGTATTAAATGTAACATCACTATAGTACAACATATGATAAGGTTACTGTGGAACTTAGATTTTTACTACATGCTGACATAGGGCAAGATTCAGACTCACTTCTCAGTAGTTGGTATTCAGACTGACCTTATGCAGGTGCGTAGTGGGCTTTGCAGGTGTGGTACCCTTGCGTGCGCAGAATAAATGTAATTCAACTGCTGAAATCCCTCTCACTTGCTGGCCATCAGATTTTCTCGCTGGGTTTTCATTCAAGAGGGTTTTCAGTGCAGTTATCTAAAGCCACCCCTTTAAATGTGGTGTACATAAAACATTTTTTTACAGTTAAGAATATTAGGGATCAAAAAGCCAGAAAGCCATATGGGCCTAAATAGACTTCTCATTTTCAGCACCAATTGGTAGATGTAAAAAATACTCTGATCTTGTATATTATTTAGTGTTATGAAAGTATTTATGAATAATAATTTGTAAAAATAAAAACTTTGGAGAGTCTTTACGCACAAAATATATTGATGAATCAAAAATAGTGTTTTTTTTGTTGGTATTTTGTCATTTTATTAGGATCCACATTAGCTGTTGCAAAAGCAGCAGCTACTCTTCCTGGGGTCCACACAAAACATGAAACATAATACAGAATGACATAATACAGAACATCAATAGACAAGAACAGCTCAAGGACAAAACTGCATACATTGATTCATCCTGAAAGTTGCCATATTAAATTGTTCAATCCAGGAAATATAAAAAATGCACATTAGTCCTATAAATCTACCCTAATAATCCTTACTAATCATGGAACTGTGATGACAACGGTCCTGTCGGCCATTTCTGTATGGACCTCGCTTTGTGCACAGGGGCAGTTTGGAACTTGGTAGTGAGTGTTGCAGAAGGTTTTTACACGCTAGGCACTTCAGCACTTGGCGGTCCTGTTCTGTGAGCTTGTGTGGCCTACCACTTCGCGGCTGAGCCATTGTTGCTCCTAAACGTTTCCACTTCACAATCACAGCACATACAGTTGGCCGGAGCAGCTCTAGCAGGGCAGAAATTTTACTAACTGAATTTTTATACACCTGTCAGCAACGGGTGTGGCTGAAATAGCCTAATCCACTAATTTGAAAGGGTGTCTACATACTTCCTGCCATGTAGTGTACGTTAGCCTAATATGATCCACTATTGCTAGCGATTCTTATAAACAACGACATGAGTGTGACAGTGGAAAGAAAGGTAAACTAATGATGTAATAGAATGATGCAAAATGTAAGGAAACTAACACAAGTCAGTGACATTTATACATTTGTCGTTATAACTGACGGTGGCTACCTATAGTGGTTAATTCGAGCTTCTACTTCTAAAAATTTACCTTTACAGAAACAAGTCTATCACTGTTGCCGCTTGCTATAGACCTCCCTCTGCCCCAAGCTGTGCCCTCGATACCATATGTGAATTGATTGCCCCCCATCTATCTTCTGAGCTCGTGCTATTAGGTGACCTAAACTGGGACATGCTTAACACCCCGGCCATCCTACAATCCAAGCTTGATGTCCTCAATCACACACAAATGATCAATGAACCTTCCAGGTACAACTCCAAATCTGGGCACCGTCATAGATGTCATCCTCACTAACTCGCCCTCCAAATACACCTCTGCTGTTTTCAATCAAGATCTCAGCGACCACTGCCTCATTGCCTGCATCTGTAATGGGTCTGCGACCAAACGCCCATCCCTCATCACTGTCAAACGCTCCCTAAAACACTTCTGCGAGCAGGCCTTTCTAATTGACCTGGCCGGGGTATCCTGGAATGGCATTGACCTCATCCCTTCAGTAGATGATGACTGGCTATTCTTTAAAAGTGCCTTCCTCACCATCTTAAATAAGCATGCCCCATTAAAAATATTTAGAACTAGGAATAGATATAGTCCATGGTTCACGCCAGACCTGTCTGCCCTTGACCAGCACAAAAACATCCTGTGGCATTCTGCATTAGCATCGAATAGCCCCCGTGATATGCAACTTTTCAGGGAAGTTAGGAACAAATATACACAGTCAGTTAGGAAAGCTAAGGCTAGCTTTTTCAAACAGAAATTTGCATCCTGTAGTACTAACTCAAAAACGTTCTGGGACACAGTAAAGTCCATGGAGAATAAGAACACCTCCTCCCAGCTGCCCACTGCTCTGAGGCGAGGAAACACAACACCGCTAAATCCACTATAATTGAGAATTTCAATAAGCATTTCTCTACCGCTGGCCATTCTTTCCACCTGGCTACCCCTACCCCGGTCAACTGCCCGGCACCCTCCACAGCAACCCGCCAAAGCCCCCACCATTTCCCCTTTACCCAAATCACAATCTGGACCCTCTCTTTCTAAAATGATATGCCGAAATTGTTGCAACCCCTAATACTAGCCTGTTCAACCTCTCTTTCGTATCGTCTGAGATTCCCAAAGATTGGAACGCTGCCGCGGTCTTCCCCCTCTTCAAAGGGAGTGACACTGTAGACCCAAACTGCTACAGACCAATATCTATCCTACCTTGTCTTTCTAAGGTCTTCAAAAGCCAAGTTAACAAACAGATTACCGACCATTTCGAATCCCACCGTACCTTCTCCGCTATGCAATCTGGTTTCAGAGCTGGTCATGGGTGCATCTCAGCCACGCTCAAGGTCCTAAACGACATCATAACCGCCATCGATAAGAAACATTACTGTGCAGCCGTATTCATTGATCTGGCCAAGGCTTTCGACTCTGTCAATCACCACATCCTCATCGGCAGACTCAACAGCCTTGGTTTCTCAAATGATTGCCTCGCCTGGTTCACCAACTACTTCTCTGATAGAGTTCAGTGTGTCAAATCTGAGGGTCTGTTGTCCGGACCTCTGGCAGTCTCTATGGGGGTGCCACAGGGTTCAATTCTTGGACCGACTCTCTTCTCTGTATACATCAATGAGGTCGCTCTTGCTGCTGGTGAGTCTCTGATCCACCTCTACGCAGACGACACCATTCTGTATACTTCCGGCCCCTCTTTGGACACTGTGTTAACTAACCTCCAGACAAGCTTCAATGCCATACACCTCTCCTTCCGTGGCCTACAACTGCTCTTAAACGCAAGTAAAACTAAATGCATGCTATTCAACCGATCACTGCCCGGCTCCGACTTAGAATACGTGGACAACTACAAATACCTAGGTGTCTGGTTAGACTGTAAACTCTCCTTCCAGACTCACGTTAAGCATTTCCAATACAAAATTAAATCTAGAATTGGCTTCCTATATCGCAACAAAACATCCTTCACTCATGCTGCCAAACATACCCTCGTAAAACTGACCATCCTACCGATCCTCGACTTCGGTGATGTCATCTATAAAATAGCCTCCAACACTCTACTCAACAAACTGGATGCAGTCTATCACAGTGCCAACCGTTTTGTCACCAAAGCCCCATACACTACCCACCACTGCTGGCCAGGTCACCATCTGGCCAGGTCGCAATTGTAAATGAGAACTTGTTCTCAACTTGCCTACCTGGTTAAATAAAGGTAAAATAAATAAATAAATAAAAATTGCGACCTGTACTCTCTCGTTGGTTGGCCCTCGCTTCATACTCGTCGCCAAACCCACTGGCTACAGGTTATCTTCAAGTCTCTGCTAGGTAAAGCACCGCCTTATCTCAGCTCACTGGTCACCATAGCAGCACCCACTCGTAGCACGCGCTCAAGCAGGTATATCTCACTGGTCACCCCCAAAGCCAATTCCTCTGGTCGTCTTTCCGTCCAGTTCTCTGCTGCCAATGACTGGAACGAACTGCAAAAATCTCTGAAGCTGGAGACTCACATCTCCCTCACTAGCTTTAAGCACCAGCTGTCAGAGCAGCTCACAGATCACTGCACCTGTACATAGCCCATCTGTAAACAGCCCATCTATCTACCTACCCCATCCCCATACCGTATTTATTTATTTATCTTGCTGCTTTGCACCCCAATATTTCTACTTGCACATTCATCTTCTGCACATCTACCATTCCAGTGTTTCAATTGCTATATTGTAATTACTTCACCACCAAGGCCTATTTATTGCCTTAACTTCCTAATCTTACTTCATTTGCACTCACTGTATATAGACTTTTTGTTTTATTTTGTTCTACTGTCTTATTGACTATGTTTTGTTTATTCCATGTGTAACTCTGTGTTATGTGTCGAATTGCTATGCTTTATCTTGGCCAGGTCGCAGTTGCAAATGAGAACTTGTTCTCAACTAGCCTACCTGGTTAAATAAAGGTGAAATAAAATATTTAACACTATACAAATTGTTTTTAAAGAAATACAGTAAAAAGTCCGGGCAAATAATTAAAACATTCTAGAAATCATAAATCAACTCTAGGTTTGGCGCTATACTGTCATTGGTGCAGAAGCCTATAGCTTGGGTCTCCAAATTTCATCTGAAGTTATAAGGCCAGCATTTCATATACAGCGGGGCAAAAAAGTATTTAGTCAGCCACCAATTGTGCAAGTTCTCCCACTTAAAAAGATGAGAGAGGCCTGTAATTTTCATCATACAGTGCCTTGCAAAAGTATTCGGCCCCCTTGAACTTTGTGACCTTTTGCCACATTTCAGGCTTCAAACATAAAGATATAAAACTGTATTTTTTTGTGAAGAATCAACAACAAGTGGGGCACAATCATGAAGTGGAACGACATTTATTGGATATTTCAAACTTTTTTTGTGAACAGCAGTTTTCAGTTCTTTCCACAGATTCTCGATTGGATTCAGGTCTGGACTTTGACTTGGCCATTCTAACACCTGGATATGTTTATTTTTGAACCATTCCATTGTAGATTTTGCTTTATGTTTTGGATCATTGTCTTGTTGGAAGACAAATCTCCGTCCCAGTCTCAGGTCTTTTGCAGACTCCATCAGGTTTTCTTCCAGAATGGTCCTGTGTTTGGCTCCATCCATCTTCCCATCAATTTTAACCATCTTCCCTGTCCCTGCTGAAGAAAAGCAGGCCCAAACCATGATGCTGCCACCACCATGTTTGACAGTGGGGATGGTGTGTTCAGCTGTGTTGCTTTTACGCCAAACATAACGTTTTGCATTGTTGCCAAAAAGTTCAATTTTGGTTTCATCTGACCAGAGCACCTTCTTCCACATGTTTGGTGTGTCTCCCAGGTGGCTTGTGGCAAACTTTAAACGACACTTTTTATGGATATCTTTAAGAAATTGCTTTTTTCTTGCCACTCTTCCATAAAGGCCAGATTTGTGCAATTTACGACTGATTGTTGTCCTATGGACAGAGTCTCCCACTTCAGCTGTAGATCTCTGCAGTTCATCCAGAGTGATCATGGGCCTCTTGGCTGCATCTCTGATCAGTCTTCTCCTTGTATGAGCTAAAAGTTTAGAGGGACGGCCAGGTCTTGGTAGATTTGCAGTGGTCTGATACTCCTTCCATTTCAATATTATCGCTTGCACAGTGCTCCTTGGGATGTTTAAAGCTTGGGACATTTTTGTATCCAAATCCGGCTTTAAACTTCTTCACAACAGTATCTCGGACCTGCCTGGTGTGTTCCTTGTTCTTCATGATGCTCTCTGCACTTTTGGCGGGCCTCTGAGACTATCACAGTGCAGGTGCATTTATACGGACACTTGATTACACACAGGTGGATTGTATTTATCATCATTAGTTATTTAGGTCAACATTGGATCATTCAGAGATCCTCACTGAACTTCTGGAGAGAGTTTGCTGCACTGAAAGTAAAGGGGCTGAATAATTTTGCACGCCCAATTTTTCAGTTTTTGATTTGTTAAAAAAGTTTGAAATATCCAATAAATGTCGTTCCACTTCATGATTGTGTCCCACTTGTTGATTCTTCACAAAAATATACAGTTTTATATCTTTATGTTTGAAGCCTGAAATGTGGCAAAAGGTCGCAAAGTTCAAGGGGGCCGAATACTTTCGCAAGGCACTGTAGGTACACTTCAACTATGACAGACAAAATGAGAAAAAAAATCCAGAAAATCACATTGTAGGATTTTTAATGAATTTATTTGCAAATTATGGTGGAAAATAAGTATTTGGTCACCTACAAACAAGCAAGATTTCTGGCTCTCACAGACCCCTTCTTTAAAGGCTCCTTTGTCTCCCACTCGTTACCTGTATTAATGGCACCTGTTTGAACTTGTTATCAGTATAAAAGACACCTGTTCACAACCTCAAACAGTCACACTCCACTATGGCCAAGACCAAAGAGCTGGACACCAGAAACAAAATTGTAGACCTACACCAGGCTGGGAAGACTGAATCTGCAATAGGCAAGCAGCTTGGTTTGAAGAAATCAACTGTGGGAGCAATTATTAGGAAATGGAACACATACAAGACCACTAATAATCTCCCTCGATCTGGGGCTCCACGCAAGATCTCACCCAGTGGGGTCAAAATGATCACAAGAGCGGTGAGCAAAAATCCCAGAACCACACGGGGGGGACCTAGTGAATGACCTGCAGAGAGCTGGGACCAAAGTAACAAAGCCTACCATCAGTAACACACTACGCCGCCAGGGACTCAAATCCTGCAGTGCCAGGCGTGTCCCCCTGCTTATGCCAGTACATGTCTAGGCCAGTCTGAAGTTTGCTAGAGAGCATTTGGATGATCCAGAAGAAGATTGGGAGAATGTCATATGGTCAGATGAAACCAAAATATAACTTTTTGGTAAAAACTCAACTCGTCGTGTTGGAGGACAAAGAATGCTGAGTTGCATCCAAAGAACACCATACCTACTGTGAAGCATGGGGGTGGAAACATCATGCTTTGGGGCTGTTTTTCTGCAAAGGGACCAGGGTGACTGAGCCGTGTAAAGGAAAGAATGAATGGGGCCATGTATCGTGAGATTTTGAGTGAAAACCTCTTTCCATCAGCAAGGGCATTGAAGATGAAAAGTGGCTGGGTCTTTCAGCATGACAATGATCCCAAACACACCGCCCAGGCAACGAAGGAGTGGCTTCGTAAGAAGCATTTCAAGGTCCTGGAGTGGCCTAGCCAGTCTCCAGATCTCAACCCCATAGAAAATATTTGGAGGGAGTTGAAAGTCTGTGTTGCCCAGCAACAGCCCCAAAACATCACTGCTCTAGAGGAGATCTGCATGGAGGAATGGGCCAAAATACCAGCAACAGTGTGTGAAAACCTTGTGAAGACTTACAGAAAACGTTTGACCTCTGTCATTGCCAACAAAGGGTATATAACAAAGTATTGAGATAAACTTTTGTTATTGACCAAATACTTATTTTCCAGCATAATTTGCAAATAAATTCATTAAAAATCCTACAATGTGATTTTCTGGATTTCTTTCCCTCATTTTGTCTGTCATAGTTGAAGTGTTAGTGGCTGACTAAATACTTTTTTCCCCCACTGTAGGTCACTTTGGAAAAGGTGATTATATTGATTTGCTTCAGTTTGCTGCCATTTTTGCATTAATTATGGATCTCCATTAGCTGCTGCCAAGGCAGCAAATAAAATACAATTTTATTGGTTGCATACAGATATTTAGCAGCAGCTACTCTTCCTAGGGTCCAGCAAAATTAAGGCGGTTATACAATTTTTAAAACATTACAATACGTTTCACAACACATTAAGTCTGTGCCCTCAGGCCACTATTCTACTACCACAAATCTACAACACAAAATCCATGCGTGCATGTGTGTATATTGCGTATGTTATCTGTGTCTGTGTGTGTGTTTCAATATGACTGGGTTCAGATTTGTCAATACAGTCTCCAGCGATCATAAGTTAAAATAGGTCTAAAACAATATTGTAATTTATATTTACGATCCCCTCATCCAAACAACTTACATGTTTACCTAGCTCTTATCAATAGCTCTTATCAATTTGTAAATTACAGTGCATGGAGAATGTTGATATTTCTATCTGATAAAATAAAGTAGATGTTCACCTTAGAACTGACAAGTTGCTCGACCTTATTCATAATTTCATCGTGCCTAAAGGTGGTGGAATTATGAGGGAATTAAGTCAAGGTCAGAATACTGTTAGACACACCTCCGACGCACCTTAATTCCTTTGATCTCCACCCAAAGTGAAAAGCGGTTGAATAGCATGCTATTCTCATGCTTTAGTTCAAGGTCAGAGTGCGCGTATAGAGAGAAGTGCATAAAAAGGGAATTATGTTCCATTTATGCACGATTAACTTGGGTTGGAATTTCCCCATACTGTATTGGGAGTCTCACCCTGGTTTGATTGAGTATTTACCATGTTTTAGTCTAAAATACATATTGACTTAATACCCCAGGGTCCTCGGAACATGTTGGAACTAAACTGTCTCCTCTCAGGTCTGACCGACTCCTGGAACATGTGTCCATCGCCCTGGTAGGGAAGTACACAAAGTTCTCTGACTCATATGCCTCTGTCATCAAGGCCCTGGAGCACTCAGCCCTCGCCATCAACCACAAACTAGAGATCAAGGTATGGAACACAGTCACATTCACCCATGCTCCCTCTTTGGAGCGACTGCAGTTCCCTACGCACAGCATCTGTGTGTAGGAAGAGACGACTCTGCTTACATCGGTGGCATTGATGTTATCTTTTGTGCTAACCAAACCTTGCGTATCCTTAGACGAGGATTATGAGAAGCTCTGTTCTAATGGACTGTGTTAAATATGGCCTTATTTGTTATGTTATAATAAAAATGACGATTACTGTATGTCATGTTCTTATTCCACCCACCTCCCACTGACCCTCAGTCTTCCTCTGGCAGTTCATCGACTCTGCAGACCTAGAGCCAAATACACTGCAGGAGGAGCCTGTGAAGTACCACGAGGCCTGGCAGAAACTCTGCAGTGCTGAGTGAGTCTACAGCAAAATACCTACAATGAGTATACAAAACATTAAAAACACCTGCTCTTTCCATAACATAGCTTTCACTTGGTCAGCCTATGATGCATTATTGATGTCACTTGTTAAATCCACTTCAAACAGTGTAGATTGGGAGGAGACAGGTTAAGGAAGGGTTATTTTTAAGCCTTGAGACAGTTGAGACATGGATTGTGCATGTGTGTATTGTTGGATTCTGGAGTAAACTTTGAACATTTGTTATACTCAGAGTATAGGAACATTAGTTACACAAGAGACATGAGGGGTGCCATGATGAAGCTTGGGAGGGGCTGAGTGCAGGGGAAACAATTGCATGTGAGAGTATGTATAAGGGGAGAAACTGTTGAAGGCTCATTTACGTGTAGTAGCAGTATCAATATGGAGAGAGGTTGGTTTATGCCCTATGGGGAGAGGGAGACATGAGAGATGATGCGGGTTATCAATAATAGTGATATTTGAGGATGTACTGGAATAGGACATTAAGTAATCCGTATTCTCCAGTAATACATTTTCAGACGCTATGGTATCGGTTCTAATACAAGGTATTAAGTGCCATGACCAATTAATTATTATCCGGGGAAGTGTGTAGCGCTAACTTGTCAACTAGTTAATAGAAGGTGTGTATTATAGACGGGAGTGAAGGAATCTAAAATACCTTGGACACCGTCGGGAGAGTTTATGGAATAATAACTATTGATATGTCGACAAACGGCTCTGATTCTCCCTGTAGAACAGAGCTAGGGATTTTAATCAAGCCATGGAGGCTCTGAAAGAAGCGCACAAGCATTCTACCAATTCGGCTGGAATATGGGACAAATTGAGAAAATTTGAGAAAATTGGACAACATTTTCCTGCTGACGGAGAATTCAAAACAAATAAAGACTTCAGGGAGGCAATTATGACTTGGCACAAAGACATAAAACCAGAATCAAAAGCTCAATATAACAGCGTTTTGATGTCAGCATTCTATCAACAAAAAGTGCATCACGATAAACCCGGAATGAGTACCAGGACTCTGCCACAGAAAGACGTAACGGGAGTGTATTGATAGAATTTGCAGTTCTGCTTTGATGGCAGGTTTGAACCCTGTGATCAAAACGGTAATTGCAGAGGTAGTAGATTTAATTCAAGACGATGTTTTGAGAGTGGAATATAGCTCTGCTAACCTCGCCGACATGCGAGGGGTTAATAGGGCCATAGAGAAAAGCACTAACTATAGTTTCAATGGCCAAGATAAGACAATGAAATGTAGCGGAAATGCATCACAGCGTAGGGAGACCGAGTCCTGTTTAAGGTGTGGGGCTATTGGTCATTGGAAAAGGGAGTGTAAAGTGGGTATGGAGCCTGCTGTATTCGTAGAAAATGCTGCCAGGCAAGCGTTTGCGTCGTTTTGAAAACGGCAACAACAAATACTCTGGAAAGTAGCAGGAATGGCACTTTCACCTAGCGGTGTATAGTCTCTGTTCGATCGATTAGTGGTTCATAGAGATTACAGTTTCTATATGATGGAAGACGTATGAGATCACATTTTACCTAACTTTTTAGTAGAGGCCAGGGTTCAAATATAGCGGTTTCCTTACGACGGGAAATGGGCTAAATTTGCCACAGGAAAATGTATTTGGGGTTGAAGAATCTAGGCGAAATGCCAGGGGAATTAATTCTAAAGGTAACACATTTAAAATATATTGCCAAACACTCCTTGCAAACTCAGAAAGCCTTGGGTTTTTTTTTTTTATATCATGAGATATTTTGTGGTTTTATTTTTAAAATATATTTACATTTTATGTCGTCTTTATTCTGGAAAATATTTCTAGGATGGTTGAAAGGGTGGAGGAGTCACGAGGTATTGGTATAGGGGTTATCAAACCTAAAATTAACTTTTCATTTTTTTATGTGGTGAGGTGGTTATGGAGAATCATGGGGAAAAGAGACCAGTGAATCGTTAGACTCGGTGGCGAGATAATGTTGCCTTGTCGAAGGGTAGTACATGCGAAATAAAGGATGGGGTGGATTAAAACAAACATTTAATGATTGGAGAAAGGACAGTGGATTTACAAATAACAGGTTTGGTTTATAATTAATACTATGCTGATTAAAATGTAGCACAGTGAATGCTAACGAAATGTACACTCTTTTCCAGAAGAGGGGGTTTTGTTATTTTTCGTTGGAAGGTCCCCGGAGATTGTGAGGGGAGTGCAGTTAGTGATATTTGGCCGTTTTAGGTATTAACGTATCTGGATTAAGCCATAACCGAGTTCCAGATAATAAGTGAGGCTTGTTCATGTGTGTTCTGGACCTACGGTTCACCAGCACACACCATTTACTGGTTACGAATGTGTGTCAGTGGTGTGTTGATACTGTGGGATTTATCGAATGGGGTCTTTTCAATTCGGTTAAATTGGGTATGCAGAAGGATGGACATGTTTTGAAAGGTATTTCAATTGTTTCTGAAGGACAGGGAAAGAAAAGGGAGAGGAAACATTTTAAATGGGGTCGAATGCCCTGTATCCTAAAATGTCTTATGAAGTCTGATCGAAATGGGGATTTAATTATAAAATGAATGAGAAACACCAGTCTCTATCAAAACTACCATTACTTTAGGAGATTATTATTATTTCCGTAGGGAGTTATAAAGAGTTGTAATTCTAAGTTGTTAGTTAGTTATTCGAATTAGTTTATTTTTGATTTAACATATTGTTTTTGAATCACGTGTTCCACAGGGTAAATTACCAGTTCCCAGAGGAAAATATATGTTATAAGGGATGACAGTGACTTCAAATGGATTGTGATATATGTATTGCTCATTTCATTTTGTGTTTTTGTTTCGATACAAATTTGGGATACTGGAGTGTGGAATTCTGCGAGGGGTTAGGGTGCTAACTTCATGATCTGATAACTCTTCCGAGAGGTCGCCAGCTGAATAAGGGTGTATGGATTGATTTAGAAAATGGTTTTAGCAGTAACACGTATGTTATGCTTTTTGACATTTTTCGTAGATATAATGTTATTAAGAAATGCTTGTCTGGATTTCCTGAAACAGAAATTAAATTAACTAAACTGTTGTTTTGATCTGTGCTTTTTTGAGGTTATCATGGAAGGTGACGTCATACCGTGCCTTAATGCATGGTGGGAATAATTTGGCCACAAACAGTGTGTGCGAACCTCAAAACCCTCCCTAACCGTCTGAAGAAAGAGCGACAAAGGCGTGACTTTTAACACTCCTGAGTCCGAACCATAAACCGGGGCCGTAGTGCTGAGAGCGCGTGTGGAGTGAGCGTGGAGAGAGAGAGCGGTTCAGGTGAGAGACTCATGTACGTGGGAGAAACGTATGTATCTACTTGGATATTAAAATCGGGACGTTATCAAGGGCCATAAAATGTGACAGGTAAAAGTTAGAGTGGGGCAAAAAAGTATTTAGTCAGCCATCAATTGTGCAAGTTCTCCTACTTAAAAAGATGAGAGACCTGTAATTTTCATTATAGGTACACTTCAACTATGACAGACAAAATGAGAAAAAAAATCCAGAAAATCACATTGTAGGATTTTAATGAATTTATTTGCAAATTATGGTGGAAAATAAGTATTTGGCCACCAACAAACAAGCAAGATTTCTTGCTCTCACAGACCTGTAACTTCTTCTTTAAGAGGCTCCTCTGTCCTCCACTCATTACCTGTATTAATGGCACCTGTTTGAACTTATCAGTATAAAAGACACCTGTCCACAACCTCAAACAGTCACACTCCAAACTCCACTATGGCCAAGACCAAAGAGCTGTCAAAGGACACCAGAAACAAAATTGTAGATCTGCACCAGGCTGGGAAGACTGAATCTGCAATAGGTAAGCAGCATGGTTTGAAGAAATCAACTGTGGGAGCAATTATTAGGAAATGGAAGACATACAAGACCACTGATAATCTCCCTCGATCTGGGGCTCCACGCAAGATCTCACCCTGTGGGGTCAAAATGATTACAAGAACGGTGAGCAAAAATCCCAGAACCACACGGGGGGACCTAGTGAATGACCTGCAGAGAGCTGGGACCAAAGTAACAAAGCCTACCATCAGTAACACACTACGCCGCCAGGGACTCAAATCCTGCAGTGCCAGACGTGTCCCCCTGCTTAAGCCAGTACATGTCCAGGCCCCTCTGAAGTTTGCTAGAGAGCATTTGGATTATCCAGAAGAAGATTGGGGGAATGTCATATGGTCAGATGAAACCAAAATAGAACTTTTTGGCAAATACAATTTCATATTTTTAACAAGAGTAATAGTTAGTTAGTATATTACATTTACGCAAATCATGAATGCTTTTAAAAAATATCTATATTTATTACTTTCCAAATAAATGTTATATTTCCTTGGAAATACATGGTTAGCCATGAGAAAGACCCTCTCTCTCTGTGACAGCGGGAGAGGCATGGTAGGCTGGGTCAGGTTGTGTGGGGTGGTTGCTCTCCTGTAGATGAATTAAGCAGCAGAGTATCTGCTGGCCATCCAACATGGCAATTCACATAGAAATACATCACCTACAACAGCCTTTGCCGTGTAGAATCGAGAACAGATCTATATATTGCATTTCTTTCTGGAAAACTGTATCTAAATGCGGTGTCTCAGATGAAATAAGCCACTGTTCTTCATTCATTATCAATGGAGAAAGCTCAAAACTGCGGAGGACAGCAGAGAGAAGGATGGTGGGATTTGTGTGAAGCATAAACACAATCAGAGGTTTAAGCACTCGCCGTAATCAGCAGGTTAGGAAGAGTACACAACCATTCTAGGAGGCACTCTGCCACAAATGTGCTTTGATCTTTTTTTATCTTTTCCAGCTCCAAACAGCGTGGTGGCGAGTCAATCTGCAAGTCTAATCTAGGCGAGCAGTGAGGAGCGCACATAACAATACAGGCTCCAGACATCACAAGCCAGCTAAAAGAAACCCATGAAACAAACAAGTTACACACACTCATAACTTCTTATGGCTTGGGGGCAGTGTTTCGACGTCTGGATGAGAAACGTGCCCAAAGTAAACTGCCTGTTACTCAGGCCCAGAGGCTAGGATATGCATATAATGGTAGATTTGGATAGAAAACACTCTAAAGTTTCCAAAACTGTTAAAATAATGTCTGTGAGTATAACAGAACTGATATGGCAGGCGAAGACCTGAGGAATATCCATCCAGGAAGTGGGATTTTTTTGATGTGGGTAGTTTTCAATTGAATGCCTATTGAGTATCTAATGGGTTAGGACCCAGATTGCAGTTCTTATGGCTTCCACTAGATGTCAACAGTCTTTAGACATTGTTTCAGGCTTGTTTTCTGAAAAATGAAGAAGAATGAGACCTTTCTGTCAGTAGACTGTAGAATCATTTAGTGCTGGTTTGCGTGCGTGATCGAGTGCGCGCCCTTCAATGTTTTTCCTTTCTATTGAATACGTTATTGTCCGGTTGAAATATTATCGATTATTTATACAATTGGCAACCTGAGGATTAATTATAAACATCGCTTGACATGTTTCGACAAACTTTACCAGTACTGTTAAAATCAAATCAAATCTATTTTTATTTGTCACATACACATGGTTAGCAGATGTTAATGCGAGTGTAGCGAAATGCTTGTGCTTCTAATTCCGACAATGCAGTAATAACCAACAAGTAATCTAACTAACAATTCCAAAACTACTGTCTTATACACAGTGTAAGGGGATAAGAATATGTACATAAGGATATATGAATGAGTGATGGTACAGAGCAGCATAGGCAGGATACAGTAGATGGTATCGAGTACAGTATATACATGAGGTGAGTATGTAAACAAAGTGGCATAGTTAAAGTGGCTAGTGATACATGTATTACATAAGGATGCAGTCGATGATATAGAGTACAGTATATACGTATGCATATGAGATGAATAATGTAGGGTAAGTAACATTATATAAGGTAGCATTGTTTAAAGTGGCTAGTGATATATTGATATACTCAATGTTAGTGGTGGCTGTTTAACAGTCTGATGGCCTTGAGATAGAAGCTGTTTTTCAGTCTCTCGGTCCCAGCTTTGATGCACCTGTACTGACCTCGCCTTCTGGATGATAGCAGGGTGAACAGGCAGTGGCTCGGGTGGTTGATGTCCTTGATGATCTTTATGGCCTTCCTGTAACATCGGGTGGTGTAGGTGTCCTGGAGGGCAGATAGTTTGCCCCCGGTGATGCGTTGTGCAGACCTCACTACCCTCTGGAGAGCCATACGGTTGTGGGCGGAGCAGTTGCCGTACCAGGCGGTGATACAGCCCGCCAGGATGCTCTCGATTGTGCATCTGTAGAAGTTTGTGAGTGCTTTTGGTGACAAACTGAATTTCTTCAGCCTCCTGAGGTTGAAGAGGCGCTGCTGCGCCTTCTTCACGATGCTGTCTGTGTGAGTGGACCAATTCGGTTTGTCTGTGATGTGTATGCCGAGGAACTTAAAACTTTCTACCCTCTCCACTACTGTTCCATCGATGTGGATAGGGGGGTGTTCCCTCTGCTGTTTCCTGAAGTCCACAATCATCTCCTTAGTTTTGTTGACGTTGAGTGTGAGGTTATTTTCCTGACACCACACTCCGAGGGCCCTCACCTCCTCCCTGTAGGCCGTCTCGTCGTTGTTGGTAATCAAGCCTACCACTGTTGTGTCGTCCGCAAACTTGATGATTGAGTTGGAGGTGTGCGTGGCCACGCAGTCGTGGGTGAACAGGGAGTACAGGAGAGGGCTCAGAACGCACCCTTGTGGGGCCCCAGTGTTGAGGATCAGCGGGGTGGAGATGTTGTTGCCTACCCTCCCCACCTGGGGGCGGCCCGTCAGGAAGTCCAGTACCCAGTTGCACAGGGCGGTGTTAGGATGTATTCGTCTGCATGTTTTGATTGCCATTGAGCCAGTGGATTACTGAACAAAACGCGCCAACAAAACAGAGTTTTTGGGATATAAAGAGGGACGTTTTTGAACAAAACAAACATTTATTGTGTAGCTGGTACTCTTGTGACTGCAACCAGATGAAGATCTTCAAAGGTAAGTGATTCATTTTATCGCTATTTCTGACTTTCGTGACGCCTCTACTCCTCTACTTTTCCTCTACTTGGAAAATGTTTGTATGCTTTTGTAAGCGGGGATCTGTCTTCAGATAATCGCATAGTATGCTTTCGCCGTAAAGCCCTTTTGAAATCTGACAAAGCAGCTGGATTAACAAGAAGTTAATCTTTAAGCCTATGTATATCACTTGTATTTTTATGTTTATTATGACTATTTCTGTAATTTTGAATTTGGCGTTCTGCAATTTCACCGGATGTTGTCGAGGTAGGTTGCTAGCGGATCGCCTGCGCCAGAGAGGATAAACACACAACCTCGTGTGATGGATAGCTGTCGGCTATATTAGCCACGACTTACCGTTCTTCGTGCAGCTTCAAATGTCGAACAAAGTTGGAAATTGTTGCGCCTCCGTCTTTAATTTTCTTCCCGCATGTTTTGCAAGTTGCAATCCGTTTTTTGTTGATACAGCAGGTCTTTATATCTGAACATAATAATTTGGGGTATCATCTTTCCAAGGGCTCCATCTGAATTCACCCGCTGACGTTCCTCTGCACTGCCACGCACAATTTGATTGGCTGCTGTCCGATTCAAACTGTAATCCGTTAAATGAAGAGTTGATGCGTTGCACACTTTTTTTAATAGCATAATTTTTTATATTTCGGCTTGGGGAGGATATCAAGTCAGGTCGAGTCATAAGGCTCAAGTCCAAGTCATGAGTCATTGGTGTTAAAGTCAGTCGAGTTGCAAGTCATCATATTTGTGATTCGAGTCTGATCAGAATTTCTGATGGAACTGTAAAGAGTGACACACAGAATAAGCGTTCCATCTGACATGGAACAAGACAGCAGATTCAGCTGGAATGGCATTTTGTTGTGTGATGAGAGATGGAAATAAAATTGTGTATGGTGTGGTCATAGAACAGAGGCCATAAGTCTCTGAGTTTGTAAACCTCACGGTGGAGTTTGTTTTATCATTGTTCGTTCATATCTAATCATGTATTATCTTTTATTTTAGATTCATGTTTTTTTTTAGCATTGTTTGTTCAATTATAAGTAATTTCCAAGTTTATGTCAATTGAACAGTAGGACGCCATTGTTCAAAAAGAGGGACTGTTGGATTCTGGAGTAAACTTTGAACATTGTTATACTCAGAGTATAGGAACATTAGTTACAGAAGAGACATGAGATGAGGGGTGCCATAATGTAGCTGCTGAGGGGCTGACTGCAGGGAAAACAATTGCATGTGACGGTATTGATAAGGGGAGAAACCACTGAAGGCTCGTATCACTTAGTTCCCTGCTTAGCAAGAATGATGCAATGTTTAGAGATGAGGAGGAGACTCCACCCAAAGTGGGGTATGAATATCACCTCGGGGGAAGCCATTTCTTGGTCTGAATACAGCTGTGTCGACCCTTTGGGAAGAATTAAACTTGGTCAAGCTTCTTTAGTGTCCGTGAGTGATTTACTCAAAAAATATGAGAACTTAACAGTATGAATGGGCAAGACAAAATATGTAAGTGCCTTTTGAACAGGGTATGGTAGTAGGTGCCTGACATACTGGTTTGTGTCAAGAACTGCAACTCTGCTGGTTTTTTCATGCTCCAAAGTTTCCTGTGTGTATCAAGAATGGTCCACCCAAAGGACACCCAGCCAACTTTTTTCTTAACTGTGTTGTTGGTTAAGGGTTCGTAAGTAAGCATTTCACTGTAAGGTCTACATGTGTTGTGTTCCCTTTAGAAAGCTTTCGACACCTTGTAGAGTCCATGCCCTGACGAATTGAGACTATTCTGAGGGCAAAAGGAGGGGGGCGCAACTCAATATAATAGGCTGCTTGACACCATAAATCCAACAGCATTTACATGAGCATTGTGAATTAAAAAAAATTCTGTGTAATTGTAACCCTAAGCCAAGGGAGCTGTGTTCTCCTGTCAGTGAAGGATCAATGTTGTCTCATACATACAGTGGTGTCTTGGTACCTGGAGGCTTCGGTGTACGGGGGACAGAGGGGAAAATCCAGGCTATCAGCTGGGCAAGGAAAAAGAAAAAGCCATTTTTAGGTAAGATGTATTTAAGCATTAATGAAATACAAATGAATCAATAGTATTGCCATGTATCATGCGTCAGTTTAGCATGTTTTGTTAAATGGAAATGATATTCTGTATGTCACTCTTTATAGTTCCATCAGAACTTCTGATCAGACTAGTTCAGCCTGACTTTTTTTTATTGCACACATTTAATCCCAATTGTCTTGTTGCAGGGGTATGTTTGGGCATGCAGTTGGCAGTGTGTGAATTTGCCCGCAATGTTCTTGGCTGGCAAGGTAATATTTGAATCAGTAATCGTTATATCCTTGAGGTGTATGTTGCGTAATTCCAGAATGTTCATAAGTTAAATGTTCAACTCTCAAACCTTAGAATGGAACTGAAATACGTATTTCTTTTTTTTTTTATAACAGATGCCAACTCTACTGAATTCCATCCAGAATCTAAACACCCAGTGGTAGGTGTGCCATAGTAATCATGTCCTTCTCTGTCACTTCTCACTGAGTTTTGGCTCACAAACATTGTGATATTCTGGTCCTTTTTTGACAGGTGATTGACATGCCAGAACACAACCCTGGGCAGATGGGTGGGACTATGAGGTTGGGGAAGAGGCGGACCATCTTCAAATCCAACACCAGCATTTTGAGTGAGTGCTAATCTTGCCAAACCAACATAGGGTTTGTTGTGTTATAATGGTTGATAATATTCAGTATTTATTTTTCAGGAAAGCTGTATGGTGATGCTGAATATGTTGACGAGAGGCATCGTCACCGTTTTGAGGTAGTAGAGCTGAATCGAGTCTTGATGTGTATATTTGCGTTACATTTTTAAAGTACATTTTACATCATATGTTACTTGGAAGACAATCCATTTGACAATCCATTTGAAGTGTTACATGTATTACATTCTAAGTGTGGATAGGATGAATTGATGGGAGCTCTCTGTCCTCTTAGGTGAACCCTGAGCTGAAGCACCACTTTGAGGAGAGGGGCTTCCATTTTGTCGGCCAAGACGTAGAGGGAGAGAGGATGGAGGTCATTGAGCTGGATGGTGAGTTAACCATGGAGACATTTCAGTGTTTTCCACTGTCTGGCTCTTGGAAATGTTATTGTTAAATAGTGCGTTATCACTTCATAAAGTACTTTCTTGAATGAATTGAACAAAAAAATGTAACACAATTTGTAGGGGTATCAAATGTAATGACAGTTGTAGCTACGCCAACCGTCCGTAGTATCCATCTCAAACTGATCATCTTCCCACCTGTGTTGTTTCAGATCATGCCTATTTTGTTGGAGTGCAGTACCACCCAGAGTTCACTTCTCGTCCCATCAAGCCCTCACCCCCCTACTTTGGCCTCCTGCTGGCTGCAGCAGGGAAACTCCAGAGCTACCTACAGAAAGGTTGTCGCCTCTCACCACGGTAAGACCACGCAGATCATTGTATTTCTCATCATTTCCTTTTAATCCATCAGATGGAGGCAAGCAAGATGAGTGGCATTTGGTCTGGCGTAAAGGGGAATGGAAAAAAGTTACCCGGACAGTTTTGGATTTTTGTAATGCTATACCTAGTTTATATCTCTGACTTATCATATCATCCTGAAAAAGTATTATGGATGTATATAACTCTGTCCCTTGTGTTACAGAGACACATACAGTGACCGCAGCGACAGCAGCTCTCCAGACTCTGAGATCGCTGAACTGAAATTCTAGGAGTTACATGCACCTGTTACTCTGTTGATGCTGGTACTAATGTTATAGTTCACCTCATCTTTTCAAACTCAATACACAGCCTCCGCTCATCTACCTGACAATAAATACTTTTTTCTGTCACCCAACGGAAGGTCTCGTTACTGAGAAAAGTAGCTCTCTGAAATGATGCAGGAAACTAAAATGGCTAGATTTTTAAACAATTGAATTGAACAATTGAATGCAACATATCGGCATTACAATGCCCCCCTTTTTTAAATGGTATTCTTCAAAGTGAAACTTTGTCCAAGAACACTAAGAAACAACAGTGTGAATACAGTTTGATAATATGTAAATGTAGTAAGAGATGTATGTGTTTGTCAATTTCCCTCAGAAAAAAACACCCAGCGAGGTGTTATTGAATAAAACAGTGATGCACTAATGAATGGAAGATGAAAATAAAAAGTTGGTGTGAATTTGATCCATCTTCCATTCTGCACTATTTCAATATCATCCTTCACATTTTTTGTTTATAACAGAAAGAAAACCTTGAATTTATTTCACTTTTATAATTGTTTGAGATCAGCTTTGATATAAGACTAGTGATATTCTGTGACCCTGAATAGACCACCCTTTTCAGTGTGCACCAGTCCCTCTTGTTTCCAATGACAATCCTTACAGCTGAACGTGCAAGTTCCTGTCTTGACTTGAGAGAGATTGATTTGACAACCTATGAAATAAAGCTCAGTTTACATATCCTGAGTTATTAAAATCCCGAGTAGCCCCTCCGTGTGAGTCCTCGGAGAGTTTAGGTTGTATTGTTGTCCACTTCCCTTTTTCAGAGGCTCAACTGTACCCATATAGTGGGTTATGGGGGAGGCTACAATTCAATGTAAGTTTCTTGATAACTTGATATAAAAGGAGTGCTTGCAACCCATGTCATATTCTTATTTAGTGAAACATAGTGTCAAATAGTGACAACAGGAAATGCATGATTCAGGGGAGAATATGTACCCGTTCCCTTCAGAGAGCCGCAACTCCCCTTTTCTCTCTTTCCATCTGCACACCCTCCCTTTCCATTTGAGAGCCCTCCCTCTCACACTCTTGCACCTCTCCCTTTGTCAAGTATCAAGTTTGCACAGGCAAACTTTGGAAGTCCCCACCCCTACCAAACACTCATACACACATGCACATGCTTGTGCAATATCAGTCAGGATCTACATGAAGGAGAACGGCAGCATAACAACTTAAGAACTCGATGGGATGGACATTCTTCCACAGGTGCTTTCACTGAGGATTTGAGGAGCAAGCACACACACTGAACCAAACACACTTTCGACAGCAGGGGATCAACAATGTGAGGGTGTTTCCTGGCTGCTGACACTACGGACAGAGACTGTTTTATGTGGGAGCCGTGAGAAGTGCCTCGCACTATTTCTCCTCTGAGGGAGCGTCGAGGAACTAGCTCCAGCTTTTCAAAACCCTATCTGCCTCTGGCTTCCTGAGGGGAATCCCTCTCTCCATATCTCCCTCCATCTGCCCTATCCCCCTCTACAGTCCTCAGCAGCTGCTATGGACCTGACTCTGTGGCAGTACCAGTTCAGGATCATCATGTTGGGGGACTCGACAGTGGGCAAGTCGTCCCTGCTGAAGCGTTACACAGAGGAGATGTTTCTGGACTGCATCAACCAGACAGTAGGGGTCGACTTCTACGTGCACTTCCTGGAGGTGGAGCCTGGCGTTAGGGTCAAACTGCAGTTCTGGGACACAGCAGGCCAGGAGAGGTTCAGGTAAAGAACAGTAATGTGATGTATTACCACAACAACACATTCATTCAGCCTACAACATCACTCCATTCTGTAATGTTAGCTATTCATTTACTAATCCACCACCCAGTTACTTTTCTGACTTGAGGGACCTGCTTTCTACTCCATGGCATAAATCATGTAAATACATGATTACATACACCCAAGCCACTGCCTGTTCACACCGCTATCATCCAGAAGATGAGGTCAGTACAGGTGCATTAAAGCTGGGACTGAGAGACTGAAAAACAGCTTCTATCTCAAGGCCATCAGACTGTTAAACAGCCATCACTAGCCCACTTTAAGGAAGGAAACACTAGTCACATTAATAATGTTTATATATCTGGCATTACTCATCTCATATGTATATACTGTATTCTATACTATTCTACTGCATCTTAGTCCGTTCCGCTCTGACATCGCTCGTCGGTATATGTATATAGTCTAAATTAATTCCTACTTTGATTTGCGTGTATTGGGTATATGTTGTGTAATTTGTTAGATATTACTGCACTGTGGGAGCTAGAAGCACAAGCATTACTCTACACCTGCTAATCACATGTATGTGACCAATACAATTGGATTGGATTTTAATGCCATGATCTGCACAAACTGGGTATTTTACAGAGGCTCAGGGGGATAGGATTGTTCCCATAAAAGGACAATTCTTAATAGTAAGCACTAACCATATTGACAACAGGAAATACAGGGCTTGCCTTGATATGGAGCAGAATGCACCATTTTCCCTTCAGAGAGCTGCAACTTCCCCTCTCTATTTCCCTTATCTTCACACCGCTGCAATGTTCATGCAAATGCAATACCCTGATAAACTACCTGCTCTTTGATTTGGGTATTTTCAACAATAGGAGTATTCACCAGTCTTTACCTAAAGAAAATCAAACAAATACAATATAACCTATATGGGAGTATGGTGCATCAGACCTGCCCTCCTTACAGAATGTAATGAACACTGTGACTCACCACAGCCAAACAAAATATTCCCTGTGAATCAATGGTTAGGAGTTTCTTTTAACTGTCACATACTTGCACATTTGACCATAGTGCAAGTGTTCCTTATAGTCTGGTTTATCATCTGTCTCCCTCTCTACCTCATGAGTTGATATTCAGTGTTGGGGAGTAGTAAACTACATATAGTTCAACTAGTAATTTAACTACATTTTGCTGTAGCTTGGTGGTAGTTGAACTACATTAAAATCTTGGTATCGTTTTCAATAGTTAACTTTTTTGTTGTTGTCATTTTAGAGGTGTAGCTAACCACACAATACTTTTTGGCAAAAATAAATATGGATGAAGTAGGTAAGAATTGTCTTTCTTTTTTGTCATCAGACCTGCCTAATTGTCACTTGAAACAGTTTTTGTGTTTAATAGGCCAAGTTACACATTCTGTTAAAATCCCAATGCAGACTTTTTTATATCAATATCAAATACTTTCTGCGTAACAAATAAGTATCTTACTGGAATAGACTTCCATTAAAATGGGCAAAAATAGCTTTATAGCAAAAAACTGAAAACTAGCTGTTATTGGCTATTAACCAATTTACTGCATGGTGATGTCACCATTGAAAGCCAAAACCCCCGCTCATGCAAACCTGATGATTAGAAGGTCCTGTGTAGATTGCATTTTCAACCAGCAACTATCAGGAAATAACACTGATCTACTTTTACAGTATGAGTTTCATCAGCTGGAAAAACATCATTTTGGGACTGGGACTCAAGGGATGTGATAATTCATGAAAAAGTAGTTTGGATGTAGTGAATTACTTTTTCAAAGTAACTATAGTTAAATCAATTATATTTAGTGAAGCTTTAGTGAAGCTTAATTTCTTTCAATGTGGAGTAATTGGTAGCTTGCTAAACTATATTTTCAGAGAAGCTTCCCCAACACTGTTGATATTATTCAGTGACAAAAGGGGAGCTGAAGAGTTAATTTATTTACATTTGCAAGAGTGAGAGTGAGAGAAACAATCTGCTTAATCCTCTCTGTGGGGGGGTACAACGGTAGACCCCTTAAGGCATGACATTTGAATAATTAAAAACCTGTCCCTCTGTAAAAAACCTGGCCCATGTTACATATCATATGGTGGTAGATTTTGCCTCGTTTTTTTTGGCTTGCTCCTCAAGAAATGTTGGCGGCCATGACAGAAGCCAAATGTGAGTTGGCTTGGGGGTGTGGTTGATGTGGGTGTTAATTGGGTGTGTCCTTGCAACCACCAAGACACACCCATCTATCAGAACCTTGCCTGCAGCTGTTTCCCCCCACTCATAGTTGAGTTCAATAACTACAGGCAGATGTATGTTGAGGTGCCGGAGGAAACTTTGAATAGGTCAGTAGCCTACAGAGCAATATGAGAAGAATGCAATTGCTGAATTTATGTAGATATTCTAAACTAAGTGTTTTGATAACTTTCAAATGTAGTAAGAGGTCCATGTAGAATAAACAACTCTTTACATAAAAACATAGCATCAGTGTTCTGCTGATATAACATTGTGCACCTTTCATCAGATACTGTGCATGTTGGCATTTTGTCTGGTGATAATTGGGCTACCTTGGCAAACTTGTCAGAGGGGTAATATACCTTCCTGCGTGGTGCCCCGTATACACCAGACGTTACCTGATCCTGGTCCTGGTACACTGGGTTTCTCCCTCCCCATATTGACTGATACCATTCAATTCAATAATAAAAAAAGACAAGTAAAAGTTGTCTAGTAAAATGTTCATGCTGTGTCAGGTCTCTCTCCATTCAGAGACATCAGTATCAAGCCTGTCTGTCATTCTGGACTTCATCACATCATATTGCAAGTATCCATGAGCTGGCTCCATACATGTTTCTGTGAACACATACACCCATAGTCACCAATGGATGTTAGGATAGGTAATAGGTAACAAACAGGTACTACAGTGCATTCGGAAAGTATTCAGACCCCTTGACTTTTTCCACATTTTGTTACATTACAGCCTTATTCTAAAATTGACTAAATACATGTTTCTCTTCATCAATCTGCACACAATAACCCATAATGACAAAGCGAAAACATGTTTTTTTAATTATCTTATTTGAATAAGTATTCAGACCCTTGCTATGAGACTCAAAATTGAGCTCAGGGGCATCCTGTTTCCATTGATCATTTGACCACAGGCCAAACTGAGTAAATCGGGGGAGAAGGGCCTTGGTCAGGATGGTCACTCTGACAGAGCTCCAGAGTTCCTCTGTGGAGATGGGAGAACCTTCCAGAAGGACAACCATCTCTGCAGCACTCCATCAATCAGGCCTTCATGGTAGAGTGGCCAGACGGAAGCCACTCAGCGGCAGGGACTGGGAGACTAGTCAGGATGGAGGGAAAGATGAACAGAGCAAAATACAGGGAGATGAAAACCTGCTCCAGAGTGATCAGGACCTCAGACTGGGTTGAAGGTTCACCTTCCAACAGGACAACGACACAGCCAAGACAACGCAAGAGTGGCTTCGGGACAAGTCTCTGAATGTCCTTGGGTAGCCAAGCCAGACTTGAACCCGATCTAACATCTCTGGAGACCTGAAAATAGCTGGGCAGCGATGCTCCCCATCCAACCTGACCTAACTTGAGAGGATCTGCAGAGAAGAATGGGAGAAACTCCCCAAATACAGGTGTGCCAAGCTTGTACTCAACAGGACTTGAGGCTGTAATCGATGAAAAAGGTGCTTCAACAAAGTAAAGTAAAGTAAAGGGTAAAGTAAAGTGTCTGAGTACTTATGTAAATGTGATATTTTTACATTTGCAAACATTTCTAAAAACCTGTTTTTGCCTTGTCATTATGGGGTATTGTGTGTAGATTGATGAAGAAAAACAATTTAATCAGTTTTAGAATAAGGCTGTAACGTAAGAAAATTGGGGAGAAGTCAAGGGGTCTGAATATTTTCTGAATACTTTCCAATCCAATGTTTCCAAAGTTTCCATCCAAGCTTTTTATGCGAGTAAAATACAAAAAATGCTACGACAGTGCTACCCAGGAGCACGAGTACAGGGACATCACAAAGCTTCTATCGGCTGTTTTACGACAGATGCCGGGAGCTGACACTGTCGTAGTCCATGTGGGGTCAAACTACATCAGGAGGGCTAGCTCAGAACATCTGAACATGGATTTTAAGGAACTTATTTTAGCCTTAACGGCTAAAAAACGGCCAATCATTTCAGGTCCATTTCAGGTCCAGTACCATCGTTGGGTGTGGGAGATTCAGCAGGCTACTGGCATTATACATCTGGCTAAAATATTATTGTAGCTCTGCTGGAGTCACTTATAGATAACTTTGACACCTTCTGGAAACAGAAAATATTCTACAGGAATGATGGAGTCCATCATGTTTCCAGAATCATCTTGGCTCCTGGACTCTGTCCGTGCATTTCAAGGCTAAGTTGAAACAATGACTTATCAATGACCCAAGACCAGCTCAGTTAATCCCTATCATTGTGACAATGAGTCGTCATAATGCTGCATCAGATGTACATTATCCGAGGGGCGTTGGCAGACACAATGTAAGTATCTTAATGTATGTCCCATGTATGTCACCCTAATTGCCCTGAATAACTCTGTTGATCCTACAGCTATTGTATGCAGTAATCATGAGCCTATGAACCAGAGTTACACTGTTAACACAGAGGCGGTGTGCCCTAGTAGGAAGACCACTTTGTGCAACTCACCCTGCACTAATCAGCTCCAATATAAGTAACATGAGCAAGTCTACTTCTGATAAGCTTCCCAGTAAAGCATTAAAACCATCACGCAACCCAGAAAAGTGCTAAAATAGCCCATATTAACTTGCAGCCTGAGAAACAAGGTCCATGAAGTCAATAACTTGCTTGTAAACAAATTACGTTCATATTGCATCTCTGAAACTCACTTCGATAATGCCTTTGATGATACAGTGGTAGCAATACATGGTTATAACATTTACCGAACAGACAGAAATGCCAACGGGGGAGGTGTTGCGGTCTATATAAAGCACCACATTCCTGTAAAACTGAGAGAGGATCTCATGTTAAATACTGTTGAAGTAATATGGCTCACAGGTTCATCTGCCTCACTTTAGGTGAGAAGCTGCTATAGACCACCAAGTGCTAACACTAATATGTGTGAAATGCTTGATAATGTATGTGATATCAACAGAAAAGTATATTTTCTGGGTTTAAATATTTAAGATTTAAATATTGACTGGCTCTCAACAGCTGCCCACTGAAGAAAAAACGTCAAACTGTAACCAGTGCCTGTTGAAGTAACCTACCAGGGTAGTTACAAACAGCACAGGGATGAAATCATCAACATGTATTTATCACATCTTTACTAATGCTGCAGAAATTAAATCAGTATCCAAATCCATAGGATGTAGTGATCATAATATAATAGCCATATCTAGGAAAACCAAAAGTTCCAAAGTCTGGGCCTAATATAGTGTATAAGAAGTCATGCAAGAAGTTTTTGTAATGATTCATATGTTGATGATGTAAAGGATATTTGCTGGTCTGTGGTTTGTATTGAAGAGCAACCAGAGGCCACACTTGACACATTTATGAAATTGCTTATCCCGGTTACTAATAAGCATGCACCCATTAAGGAAATGACTGTACAAACAGTTAAATCCCTGTGGATTGATGGGGAATTAAGAAATTGTATGGTTGAGAGGGATGAGGCAAAAGGTATGGCAAATATATCTGGCAGCCCAACTGATTGGCAAACATACTGCAAATTAATAAATCATGTGACTAAGCTAAATAAAAACCAAATGAAACTATACTATGAAACAAAGATAAATTATATAAAAGAATGATAGTAAAAAAGCTTTGGAGCATCTTAAATTACATTTTTGGGAAAAAATACAAAAAAAGCCAACTTAAACATTATTCATTGACTACTTTAATGACTTTTTCATTGGCAAGATAAGCAAACTTAGGGATGACATGTCAGCAACAAACGCTGACACTACACATCCAAGTATATCTGACCAAATTATGAAAGAGAAGAATTGTACTTTTGAATTCCGTAAAGTCAGTGTGGAAGAGGTGAAACAAATTATTGTTGTCTATCAACAATAACAAGCCACTGGGGTCTGACAATCTGGATGGAAAATGACTGAGCATAATAGTGGACGATGTTGCCACTCCTATTTGCCACATCTTAAATTTAAGCCTACTAGAAAGTGTGTGCCCTCAGGCCTGGCGGGAAGCTAAAGTCATTCCGCTACCCGAGAATAGTAAAGTCCCCTTTACTGGCTCAAATAGCCGACCAATCAGCCAGTTACCAACCCTTGTGTTCGACCAGATACAATGCTATTTCACAGTAAACAAATTGACAACAGACTTTCAGCACGCATATAGGGAAGGACACTCAACATGCACAGCACTTACACAAATGACTGATGATTGGCTGAGATAAATTGATGATAAAATGATTGTGGGGGCTGTCTTGTTAGACTTCAGTGCAACTTTTGACATTATCGATCATAGTCTACTGCTGGAAAAATGTATGTGTTATGGCTTTACACCCCATGCTATAATGTGGATAAAGAATTACTTGTCTAACAGAACACAGAGGGTGTTCTTTAATGGAAGCCTTTCAAACATAATCCAGGTAGAATCAGGAATTCCCCTGGGCAGCTGTTTAGGCCCCTTACTTTTTTCAATCTTTACTAACGACATGTCACTGGCTTTGACTAAGGCCAGTGTGTCTATGTATGGGGATGACTCAACACTATACACGCCAACTACTACAGCGACTGAAATGACTGCAACAGTTTACAAAGAGCGGCAGTTAGTTTCGGAATGGGTATCAAGGAATAGGTTATCCTAAATATTTCCTAAACTAAAAGTATTGTATTTGGGACAAATCATTCACTAAACCCTAAACCTCAACTACACCTCCTAATGAATAATGTGGAAATTGAGTAAATTGAGGTGACTAAACAGCTTTGAGTAACCCTGGATTGTAATCTGTCATGGTCAAAACAGATTGATACAACAGTAGCTAAAATGGGGAGAAGTCTGTCCATAATAAAGCACTGCTATGCCTTCTTAACAACACTATCAACAAGGCAGGTCCTACAGGCCCTGGTTTTGTCGCACCTAGACTACTGTTCAGTAGTGTGGTCAGGTGCCACAAAGAGGGACTTGGGAAAATTGCAGTTGGCTCAGAACAGGGCAGCACGGCTGGCCCTTAAAGTACACGGAGAGCTAACATTAATGACATGCATATCAATCTCTCATGGCTCAAAGTGGAAGAGCGATTGACTTCATCATTACTTGTTTTTGTAAGAGGTGTTGACAAGCTGAATGTACCGAGCTGTCTGTTTAAAATACTAGCACACAGCTCAGACACCCATGCATACCCCACAAGACATGCCACCAGAGGTCTCTTCACAGTGCCCAAGCCCAGAGCAGACTATGGGAGGCGCACAGCACTACATAGAACCATGACTACATGGAACTCTATTCCACTTCAGGTAACTGACTGTATCACAGCCTGGACTTGATTGGGAGTCCCATAGGGCGACGCACAATTGGCCCAGCATCACCCGGGTTTGGCCGGTGCAGGGCGTCATTCTAAATAAGAATTTGTTCTTAACTGACTTGCCTAGTAAAATAAAAGGTTAAGTTTAAAAAATGTAAAACTGATGCAAGGAGTAGAATCAGATTTTTTTAAACAGGTAAAACTACACCTTATGGAACAGCAGGGACTGTGAAGCAACACAAACATAAGCACAGACACGCATACAATACACACATGATAACATACACACTATACACACACGTACACATGGATTTTGCCTTGGCAGCACCTAATGGGGTTCCATAATAAATACAAATATAAAACCTGATTACTGCATTCACCTTTTTATTTCACTTCAGATATTTGGCTAGCGATTATAGTGATAATGCTAGCGATGATAGTGATAATGATTATCAAAATATACATAACCAGCAGTCTATAGTCTAGCTTCCAGTATACTCACCACCTATTCAGCATGATAGGGTCCTTCAGCAGGGCATGCTGGCACTTCGGCAGGGCATGCATAGTCCATATAGGGCTTTTCGGTCTCAAACGGCTGTAATCCTTTGAAGACGTTGGGTGTGATGAAACAACAGAGCCCTATTCAATGAGGGGGTTCATTTATCTGGCCCGGATTACCCTGATAGGAGGAGTTTGAACAGGGTGAAAAGTGATTGTCGTTTTGGAACTGTGCTGCCTCCCGTGTGTGAGCCAGGTGCCCCGCTCTAGTAAATGGTGAAGTCGGCTCAAAACAAAAGTGAAGTACTCAAGCACGTTGAGTGATTAAGTAGGATTCTCTGTTTTCACAAGCAAAAGCGATTGCTTTTTATAAAGATGCTGGTAACACTTGACACTCAGCATCATAACATGTTATGACACAGTCGTAACCATGACATAATATGTCATAACAGCTCACATAACTTGTTATTACCGGTCATAACACTGTCATGACCCATGTATTTAGATCTGTTGTGACATACAGTATATTGCGTTATTTTATGGCTGGTTTTGAGTGAGAGTGTCAAAACCCACAAAACCTACCACACACAGCAAAACCTTCTATTACACCATAAACAAGTAGGCTATGTTAAATAACATTTTCTGAAATTGACCATATTAAATTATCATTGTAATTGTGCACAATTGATGTCAGACATGTACCTACCCCAATGCTTGTTTTCTGATGACTGGGATGAATGCAGGAGCAGATTTCAAGAGCAGGACAAGACACCCTCTTTTTGACTGATGACTAACATAAGGGCATGTACGTGATAGGGCTGTCTGGCTTATATGATTATGATGGTCATAATGCTTCTTGACAGTGTCATAAAGTGTATTTTCTTAGTCCAATTGAAGTGACACAGGATGGTCATAATGCTTTATGATGTGTGAAAGTGTACTTTCTACAAGTTATTTAAAATATGATGGGACAAAAACATGACTGTAAAGAATTCATTACAATAACAAAGGATTTAAGAAACAAACCTTCAAACGCAAGGAAAAAACATTTGAATAAATGTGGGTTTTGACACTCTTATGTAGGTTTTATAACCAGCCATAAAATAACTTAATATACGACCATGTTATGACAAGTAATGTCAGCTATTTTGACATGTGATATGGTTATGACCGTGTTATGGAGCCGGGTTTCAAGTAAAGTGTTAGCAAAATGCTTTATCTGCCTTCCTAATGAAAACTAGTTTGAAAATTAAAATCTTTATTTTACAGAAAAGAGATGTTGTATGTTTCTGGACGATGCACCTAGCTGTCTTGTTGACAACATGACCGAGCAGTGCAGATTACTGTTTTGAGAAGGGCGCTCCTCCCTCCTCGCTTTTGCCCAATGACACTACGGGCCATTGCCCTATTCAACCAGAAAACATTCATGGAAGCCTCTCTAATGCAAATTTGGTTGAGTGTGGTGTACTGCAGGGCAGCCGGCTTGGACCATTATTGTTTACTGTGTTTACGTTTTGTACTACGACCCCCTCGAGTGTAACAGGACTCATTTGAAGGTAACTGGTACTGGTTTTAAAAAATTATTGTGAGTATGGAGGTAGTTTAGACTCAACACTATACACATCGGCAGCAACAGTAAATTAAATAACTGACACCCTTAACATAGAGCTGCAGTCCATTTCAGAATGGGTAACTAGCAATAGGCTGGTGTTAAATATCTCAAAAACTAAAAGCATAATTTTTGGGAGAAAACCCTAAACCTCATCTTGATCTATTGTTGACTAATGCGGCTATTGAGCAAGTTGAAGAGACTAAACCGCTGGCTGTCACCCTAGATAGCAAGTTATTGTGGTCAAAACATATAAACTCAATGGTTACTAAAATGGGATGAGGTCTGTCCATAAATCATTGCTCTTCTTTCTTGATATCTCAGTCAACCAGACTCAGGCTATAGTTTTGTTGCACCTGGTCTTACTGTCCAATTGTGTGGTCAGGTACAATAAAGAAAGACATAGGCAAGTTGCAGTTGGTCCAAATCAGAGCAGCACGCAATTTGAGTCTGCTAAATGGCTCACATGGCATGACTCGCAGTCGGCGTTCCAATTCATCCCAAAGGTGTTCGATGGAGTTGAGGTCAGGGCTCTGTCAAGTTCTTCTGTCAAGTTCTTCCACACCAATCTCGAAAAAACATTTCTGTATGGACTTTGCTTTGTGCATTGTTGTGCTGAAACAAGAAAGGGCCTTCCCCAAACTGTTGCCACAAAGTTGGAAGCAGAGAATTGTCTAGAATGTCATTGTATGCTGTAGTGTTAAGATTTCCCTTCCCTGTAACTAAGAAGCCTAGCCCGAACCATGAAAAACAGCCCAGACCATTATTCCTTATCCACCAAACTTTACAGTTGGCACTATGCATTGGGGCAGGTAGCTTTCTCCTGGCATCTGCCAAACCCAGAAATGTCAGTCGGACAGCCAGATGGTGAAGCATGATTCATCTCTCCAGAGAACGCATTTCCACTGTTCCAGAGTCCAATAGCGGCAAGCTTTACACCACTCCAGCTGACGCTTGGCATTGCTCATGGTGATCTTAGGCTTGTGTGCGGCTGCTCGGCCATGGAAACCCATGAAGCTCCCGACGAAAGTTATTGTGCTGATGTTGCTTCCAGAGGTAGTTTGGAACTCAGTAGTGAGTGTTGCATCCCGAGGACAGCAGTTTTTTATGCGCTACGCACTTCAGCACTTGGGGGTCCCATTCTGTGAGCTTGTGTGGCCTACCACTTCACGGCCGAGCCGTTGTTGCTCCTAGACGTTTCCATGTCATAATAACAGCACTTACAGTTGACCGGGGCAGAAGTTTTACTAACTGACTTGTTGGAAAGGTGGCATCCTATGACGGTGTCACGTTGAACGTCATTGAGCTCTTCAGTAAGGCCTTTCTACAGCCAATGTTTGTCAATGGAGATTGCATGGCTGTGTGCTTGATTTTATACACCTAGCCGAATCCACAGATTTGAAGGGGTGTCCACATACTTTTGTATAAATAGGGTAAATTTGGGTTCCTGAGTTGCGCAACGGTCTAAGGCACTACATCTCGGTGCTAGAGTTGTCACTACAGACACCCTGGTTTGAATCCAGGCCGTTTCACAACTGGCCGTGATTGGGAGTCCCATAGGGCGGCGCACAATTGGCGCAGCGTCTTCCAGGGTTGGCCGGTGTAGGTCGTTAATGTAAATAAGAATTTGTTTTTAACTGACTTGCCTAGTTAAATAAAAGTTAAAAAGAAAATATATATTATGTCAATCTCTCCTGGCTCAAAGTTGAGGAGATATTGACTGCATCACTATTTGTCACAGTTCGGACATTCATTGGTATTACACAAAACATGCAATCAGAGGTCTCTTCTAGAGGTCGACCGATTATGATTTTTCATAGGTGATACCGATTTATTGGAGGACCAAAAAATATCCGATAACGATTAATTGGCCGATTTTTAGATATATATACAGTGCCTTGCGAAAGTATTCGGCCCCCTTGAACTTTGCGACCTTTTGCCACATTTCAGGCTTCAAACATAAAGATATAAAACTGTATTTTTTTGTGAAGAATCAACAACAAGTGGGACACAATCATGAAGTGGAACGACATTTATTGGATATTTCAAACTTTTTTAACAAATCAAAAACTGAAAAATTGGCCGTGCAAAATTATTCAGCCCCTTTACTTTCAGTGCAGCAAACTCTCTCCAGAAGTTCAGTGAGGATCTCTGAATGATCCAATGTTGACCTAAATGACTAATGATGATAAATACAATCCACCTGTGTGTAATCAAGTCTCCGTATAAATGCACCTGCACTGTGATAGTCTCAGAGGTCCGTTAAAAGCGCAGAGAGCATCATGAAGAACAAGGAACACACCAGGCAGGTCCGAGATACTGTTGTGAAGAAGTTTAGTTTGATTTGGATACAAAACGATTTCCCAAGCTTTAAACATCCCAAGGAGCACTGTGCAAGCGGTAATATTGAAATGGAAGGAGTATCAGACCACTGCAAATCTACCAAGACCTGGCCGTCCCTCTAAACTTTCAGCTCATACAAGGAGAAGACTGATCAGAGATGCATGAGCCAAGAGGCTCATGATCACTCTGGATGAACTGCAGAGATCTACAGCTGAGGTGGGAGACTGTCCATAGGACAACAATCAGTCGTATATTGCACAAATCTGGCCTTTATTGAAGAGTGGCAAGAAGAAAGCCATTTCTTTAAGATATCCATAAAAAGTGTCGTTTAAAGTTTGCCACAAGCCACCTGGGAGACACACCAAACATGTGGAAGAAGGTGCTCTGGTCAGATGAAACCAAAATGGAACTTTTTGGCAACAATGCAAAACGTTATGTTTGGCGTAAAAGCAACACAGCTGAACACACCATCCCCACTGTCAAACATGGTGGTGGCAGCATCATGGTTTGGGCCTGCTTTTCTTCAGCAGGGACAGGGAAGATGGTTAAAATTGATGGGAAGATGGATGGAGCCAAATACTGGACCATTCTGGAAGAAAACCTGATGGAGTCTGCAAAAGACCTGAGACTGGGACGGAGATTTGTCTTCCAACAAGACAATGATCCAAAACATAAAGCAAAATCTACAATGGAATGGTTCAAAAATAAACATATCCAGGTGTTAGAATGGCCAAGTCAAAGTCCAGACCTGAATCCAATCGAGAATCTGTGGAAAGAACTGAAAACTGCTGTTCACAAATGCTCTCCATCCAACCTCACTGAGCTCGAGCTGTTTTGCAAGGAGGAATGGGAAAAAATGTCAGTCTCTCGATGTGCAAAACTGATAGAGACATACCCCAAGCGACTTACAGCTGTAATCGCAGCAAAAGGTGGCGCTACAAAGTATTAACTTAAGGGGGCTGAATAATTTTGCACGCCCAATTTTTTAGTTTTTGATTTGTTAAAAAAGTTTGAAATATCCAATAAATGTCGTTCCACTTCATGATTGTGTCCCATTTGTTGTTGATTCTTCACAAAAAAAATACAGTTTTATATCTTTATGTTTGAAGCCTGAAATGTGGCAAAAGGTCGCAAAGTTCAAGGGGCCCGAATACTTTCGCAAGGCACTGTACAGTTGATGTCGGAAGTTTACATACACTTAGGTTGGATTCATTAAAACTCATTTTTCAACCATTCCACATATTTCTTGTTAACAAACTATAGTTTTGGCAAGTCGGTTAGGACATCTACTTTGTGCATGACATAAGTAATTTTTCCAACAATTGTTTACAGACAGATTATTTCACTTATAATTCACTGTATCACCATTCCAGTGGGTCAGACGTTTACATACACTAAGTTGACTGTGCCTTTAAACAGCTTAGGAAATTTCCAGAAAATTATGTCATGGCTTTAGAAGCTTCTAATTGACATAATTTGAATCAATTGGAGGTGTACCTGTGGATGTATTTCAAGGCCTACCTTCAAACACAGTGCCTCTTTACTTGACATCATGGGAAATTCAAAAGAAATCAGCCGAAACCTCAGAATTTATATTTTTGACTTCGACAAGTCTGGTTCATCCTTGGGAGCAATTTCCAAATGCTTTGCTGCAGGAGGGACTGGTGCACTTCACAAAATAGATGGCATTATGAGGATGGAAAATTATGTGGATATATTGAAGCAACATCTCAAGACATCAATCAGGAAGTTAAAGCTTGGTCGCAAATGGGTCTTCCAAATGGACAATGACCCCAAGCATACTTCCAAAGTTGTGGCAAAATGGATTAAGGACAAGAAAGTCAATGTATTGGAGTGGCCATCACAAAGTCTTGGCCTCAATCCCATAGAAAATTTGTGGGCAGTACTGAAAAAGCTTGTGCGAGCAAGGAGGCCCACAAACCTGACTCAGTTACACCAGCTCTGTCAAGAGGATTGGGCCAAAATTCACCCAACTTATTGTGGGAAGCTTGTGGAAGGCTACCCAAAACATTTGACCGAAGTTAAACAATTTAAAGGCAATGCTACCAAATACTAATTGAGTGCATGTAAACTTCTGACCCACTGGGAATGTGATGAAAGAAATAAAAGCTTAAATAAATAATTCTCTCTACTATTCTTACACATTCTTAAAATAAAGTCGTGATCCTAACTGACCTACGACAGGGAATTTTTACTAGGATTAAATGTTAGGAATTGTGAGAAAGAGTCTTCAATATTCCCAGTAAAGAAGTTTTAGGTTGTAGTTATTATAGGAATCATAGGACTATTTCTCTCTACACCATTTGTATTTCATATACCTTTGACTTATTGGATGTTCTTATAGGCACTTTAGTATTGTCTTCAATTGTAAGATATCCAGACACAATGCGTCTGACAACATCTACTGAAACACAACTAGGGGTTGTTCAAAGAGGATACCTATTCTGGTGAAACCTCCCTTCAATGAATACCACATCCTCTTTTGCAGATGCAATAGATAAGAGTTCCTCCATACATAGTCAACATTAGCCTAATTTAGGTTAACATTTACCAATGTGTATGAGTTCATAGTAATTATCACAACTATTTATATGCTGATCATTGATTCACATCCATAAATTGATTCCATTTTTTTTTTTACAATTTACACAATTCCTTTCACTTTTTGATATGTTTTTCTTTTCTCTCAGGTCAGTGACTCGGTCCTACTTCCGTAACTCAGTGGGGGGCCTGCTGGTGTTTGACCTGACTAACCGTGCCTCCTTTGAGCATGTGCAGGAGTGGCACGCAGAGGTGTGTGAACATGTGCAGCCCCACACGGTGCTGTTTGTACTTGTGGGCCACAAGAATGACCGGGTGGCCCAGGGAGAGCGGGTGGTGGGCCATAACGAGGCTGAGAAACTGGCAGGCCAGCTGGGGATGCCCTACATCGAGGCATCGGCTAAGACTGGTCAGTGTGTGACGGAGGCTTTCGAGCTGCTGACCCGCCGGGTGTACCAGGGCTTGCTGAGTGGGGAGGTGCAGCTACAAGAGGGCTGGGACGGGGTGAAGTGCTTGGCTCCACGTGCAACCTTAGCACAGCTACAAAATCCCAAGATCAATATATCCAACAACAGAAGGTGCTGTTCCTGAGTTGCTGTATTGTCATGTATGCCATGTCACAATGCCTCTCTTGAAAAACTGACTGCCATATTGGATAAAAGATCATAAAATAATCTTGACCGGATAAGAATAAATTTTACAAGATGGGCATTACCTATTGTGACAATATTTCAGAACATGGAAATAGACATAACACATGTAAAAGACTTGCAAGTGCGTGTACAGGGACTTTTCTGAAGCAGGTCGTTAGTTTGTCATCCAGAATCAAGAAACATTATCACAGTGGTATTACAGTTAAGGAAATCTAGTCAAATCTCTTTACCCTGAATAGTGATATACTGATGTAATCCATTTATGTAGAAAGTGAACTCCGAAATACTCAAGGTTCCAACAAATGAGAAAGAACATGACTTAACACTGAAATAAACACACAAATCAAATGCCAAGTGAAATATGAATCTTGTTTTATTTATGGATTAAAAGGAACAGGTTTAACTAAAACACGGCCATATGAAGTAAAACAAAATGTTACTGCTTCCCTACACATCTCCAAATAAGGACCATTACCCAACCCCATCTCACGGCAGTCTGGCGATACAAGCAATACTTCACATACTTATTATTTTTGAATAATAATCAGTTAATTGTTGACATCTTATGAAAAACAATGTCCTGGGTAATTTTCTAATGAACTATGAAGATGACATCAGATCCCTACAGCACACAAAAACATAGTGCCATGAAAGTACCCTGAAAACTAACTAACTGCAAAAGGTGTACATTTCTGATGTTAGATGAAGGGGGATTATGTGACAAAAACTAAACGCACAACAGCAAACGCATGCCAGACAAAATAAAATAAGAAAAGTGGGAAAGAGTATGGTAACCACCACCATATTGAAGGTGTGTGTGTTTGGTGGTTACCCCCTGAACAAAAATGTAAAGTTGAACAGATAATTCCAAAAACAAAACACTGTCCAAAAACAACACTCCATACCTGAGTGTACATTTACACTGAATGAGAGAGTGTGTGATTTTGGCCAGTTTGTGGTGAAAAGCATTAAAAAGGACAAGATATCAAAATACTTGTGTGATAGTGGAGCTGACAAATCACACACAAAACCTGGGGGAGATGAAGACGTGGGTGAAACAATGTCCCCCATTATTAGAAATACACAGAGAAAAGACAAAAAGCACAGAGTGTTTGTGCGAGGCTGGTTCCAGGTCTTGCTACTTTTTGGTTGTTTTGCGGATCAATGCCATTCTCTGGATGAGACAAATGAAAAACATGCTCAATCACTATTGCACTTAGGTCATTTTTTCGTAGACATTCTTATCCAGAGCACCTTACAGTCAGTGCATTCAACTAAGGTAGTAAGACAACCACATATTAAATTATTGAAATTATTTTCAATACTTTCTAAACAAACAATACACCAAAAATAATATTTATTTAATACATATTCAGTGCTGTGAAAAAGTATTTGTCCCCTTTCTAATTTTCTCTACTTTCGCATATTTTTGATACTGAGTGTTATATCTTCAACCAAAACCTAATATTAGACAAAGGGAACCTGAGTGAACCAATAACAACAATTACATACTTACTTCCAGTGGTGTAAAGTACTTAAGTAAAAGTACTACTTAAGTAGTTTTTGGGGTTATCTGTAATTTACTATTTAAATGTAACAACTTTTACTTCACTACATTCCTAAAGAAAATAATTTACTTTTTACTCAATACATTTTCCCTGACACCCTAAAGTACTCATTACATTTTGAATGCTTAACAGGACAGGAAAATTGTCAAATTCACGCACTTATCAAGAGAACATTCCTGGTCTGATCTGGCGGACTCATTAAACACAAATGCTTCATTTGTAAAGATGTCTGGCCCACTCTTCCATGCAGAACTGCTTTAACTCAGCAACATGTGGGTTTTGGGTCATTATCTTGCTGCTTGACCCAGCTGCGCTTCAGCTTCAGCTCACAGACGGATGGCCTGACATTCTCCTGTAGAATTATCTGATACAGAGCAGAATTCATGGTTCCTTCTATTAAGGCAAGTGGTCCAGGTCCTGAGGCAGCAAAGCATCCTAAAACTATCACACTATCATCCACCACCATGCTTGACCATTGGTATACGGATCTAACTGTGGAATGCAGTGTTTGGTTTTCACCAGGCATGAGACCCGTGTCGTCCAAAAAGTTATACTTTTGACTCATCTGTCCATAGAACATTCTTCTAAGAGTCTTGATGATCATTCAGGTGCTTCCAGGTGCTTTTTGGCAAACTTGAGTAAACTTTTTCGATGAGATTTGGTTGTAGTCATTCCCTTTATCTAATATTAGGTGTTGGTTGAAGATACATTCAGTATCAAAAATAGAGAAATTCAGAAAGGGGAAAAATAATTTCACAGCACTGTACATTTAAAATATTGAACGTTTAGCACAATTCATTAGTATAAATTTCAACCCTGGGTGTGATCAAGATGAAAGTGTGACAAACAAACCTGTTTGTGGGCCTCTGTGGTACAAGCCTTCTTATAAGGCCGAATCTCATCTGAACCATAGCCAGGAATCCACATGTTCCATTGGCGCTCTGTTGAGTGGCAGACAACACAGGGAGTGAAAATAAAAATCAAAAAGAAAATACACTCAACAGGATATGTTCCATTAACTTCATCCACCTTTTATAGGCATTTTCTTTAAAACTCAAAATTGCTACACCCATGGCTCATTTTTGCCATAGTAAATTAATCATTCCAGTAATGGAGACAAACACTGCTTAAGTTGCCAGGGCTCTACAGTGAGACCATTTTACTCGCATATACACCAAAATATTTTGCTGTGCGACCTGCAATTGTTATTTAGAAGCACCAGTACGCCTAGAAAAATGAAGGATTCTAGCATTATTACCTCTAATACTGTGATCCTACATTTCTTTGTGTGCGCCAACATTTCTCAACTGAGGCGCACACGTGCTCCTTGTAAAAAAGTTCCGCGTAGAGCCCTGACTGCAGCGGCTGCTGCTCCAACCATCAGCCAGTATCAGCCTGTACTTTTACTCACCCAGGTGTAGCTGGACGTCCTTCACTTCTAAGGTGTTGGACTTGCGATGGCGGGCCAGCTGACAGGCAGCCGTCACCACACTGTCAATAAAGTCATCTGCAATCTGCAGCAGCATCTGAGAGGAAGACAGGTGGGGGACCTCAGGTCACAAGTGGTGAGGCTTCAAAACATTGCATGCACTAGTCTTTGCATTGTGGTTTTGGGACGCCATCTTCAGTGAAAGACACTTCTGAGCTACTGTAGTAAACATACCTCCTCCACATCCTCATCGAGCTGCTCATTGGGGTCAATCTCTCTTACTAGGTCCTGCAGCTTCTTTTTACTCAACACCTGAGTGGAGGGCAAACAGGTTGTTAGTCATAGTCAATGGTGCACTAGAAGCGGTCAAGCAGAGTGGCTACATATGCTCATTGTACACCCTGAAACTTGGCATCTGGCTAGGGAGATGAACATAGAAGGCATGTTTTTACAGAACCAATCAGCATGTGAAACTGAAGGATTGGCGTCAATATGTGCAAAGCCAAGTAGTAACTGTACCTTACAGTTTTAGTGAATTCTTTGAACAATTCTATTGAAAAACATCACCCAGCTGAAGTATACCATGGTCGTGTTTATTAGCTACCAAATGGAAGAATCCGAACTGAAACAGGGAGGGACTTCATGTCCAATAAAAAATATACATTTTCAGTCACAAAATTTTTCCAACATGCCCCAGGTTGGTGATGAGGAGATGGATATGAGGACTCACCTGACTTCCTTCTGGGCTGATTCTGCCGGCAGGGCCAGGTGTGCCCATCACCTTCCCTGGAGCGGCGGCGCTGCTATTGGCCATGCTGGTGGAGAGAGGTGGTGTTGAGGAGGCCTCGGCTTTCACAGTGAAGAAGTTGGAACGGTTGGACTGTGGTTGGTACTGGGTCATAATCTTCCAGACCTAGGATGTCAGATGGTGGTGCCTCTCTCTGGGTCTGCACTGTCGTCGTAAGGACCAGGTCCGTGAAACTGGAATAAGAAGGGAAAAGTGTGAGACAAAAAGCCCCTTGCGCCCTCAATCAACAACACACAGAATGCCAGGGTGAGGGTAGACTGGTACATGGGATATGACTAGGGCCTTGTAAAATCTGCGTTGCAGAGAACCAGGACGGAATCCAGACATTAAAACAAAATTCAACAATAAAAACAATTTTACTGAACTTAGTAGGAATGTACTAAATGTATGAAACATTAGAAAATGAAATAATTTGCCCAAGTTAATCATAAGACATGAACAAAATGCATCAGTTATTCATATTTGCCTGCAATTTTTGGAAACGGCACAGGAATGCTCCGTCTGTGTGTGGTGCTCGCGTATGTCTACACTTTGTGTAATCTCTTCTGGTAGAAATAGAAAGACTCTCAAAAACCTTCTAAATTAAAATGTTAACTACAAAATAGCCTATGCCTTCCTCACATAATGATATCATGATTACTTGCATCAATGCAATCACATGAACGCTACAGAAACATAACCAACCAAACAAGGAACTATTGCTGGTGCACACTTGCATTAAAGGGTAACTACACCCCAAAACCCACATTTCTTCTATTTTTCCCCAGATCTCAAAAGTGGTATCCTGGCGTTGTTGTGGACTACAATATTAAGTGTAATTTGAGCATGAAAACCTGAAAAGGCTTGGAAAAAGAGAAACCTGGAAAAACAAAAACGAGAAAATAATAATTTGGGAAAATATTCTACAAATCTTAGACGGCCCTAGCCATATCATGACATTTAGGTAGTTAGCTATTTAAAAATGTCAGACTAGCTAACTAAAAACCTAGCATGATATTTCTATGGATATTTACTGGGTAGTTAAAAAACAAATATCACACATTGCGGCTGGCAAACCAATAACATTACACCGTCTGTCAGTCTTACATTATTGCGTATGGGCATATCAACACTCAGGTGACAGCTATGTTTGTTGACTAGCTAACTGGCTATGTTTGTTGACTAGCTAGCCTGCCGACGCATGTTAACTGGATAAATATTGATTGAGCACATGTTGATTGTTTGATATCGTGAGACAAGCGTTGAATTTAACTAGAGGAAGCCGTAATCATGTTGAAAAACTAGTAATAAATGCATCACAACCACAGCTAATTTCAGTTAACATCCGTTAGTTAGCAGGCTAACATGATTTAGCTAGGTAACATTAACGTTACCGATTTAGCAAAGATTCAGCTTGAAGACACAGCGGTCACATTTTCTATGGAATGGTCCGAGCAAACGTATCTGCATATATAAAATAAATACCTTTATATTTCACTCGAACGTTACATTTTAATGTCAAGCCATAAATGCAGCTAGCTTAACCTTAGCCGTCTTGCTAGCTAGTTATTAGCCAGCTAGATACCTGCTAACACAACATGGGGGGAGGATCTCAATTTCCTCCCGTTCCTTTCTTTGCTTCTTTTTCAAAAACCCATTGGGGGAGAGGGTCAGAAGGGCGGGACCTCTGGCTTCCTCATCCAATGGGTTTTTGAGAAGGGGAGAGGACGCGAAGAGTAAATGATTGAGCTCTTCCCATAATCATAACGCTGTGCAAACTAGCTGGAAAAAATACATGTAATCTCCCCAAGATATATATGTTTTAAATACTTACCTGACAAAACAAACACTATCTCTCCATGTTTTGAACTAGCAAATGTAAGCCCACACCACACAAACCCGTCTATGGCTAGAAAGTCAGATTTTTTTCAGATCTTCCTATTTGAATAACTGTATTTCCGGTACACCCAAATTGACGTACTCCTGCCCCCAGTGTCTGATGAAGGAAATGTTGCTCAATCTACAACATGAATGTGAACGCTATCCCCAAAAACTGATATCACGTCTAGCCTAGTCAATAACCCACAACTGGTCAATGTGATTGTGTATGGGTAAATTTGGGCATAAAATAATTTAATACTAAATAAAAATGATTGGTCTTAATGTTTTCTTCACACATCATTTTCTTTACCACAAGATGTCAACAAAGCACGTTTGTGTAATTTTTATTCAACCACAACACACACTTTTATCTCTGTACACAAACATTTGAGGCCCAGGAAATAGTGTTAAATATAATAGAAATAACTATATTCGTCACTGTATTTATTTTTCCAGTACAAAAATATTCACTTTTCAGTGTCATTCAGTTCACTCTGTGAACATGAAGTTCTCCTGAAAATTATTTTAAAAATATCACAGTAAAAAAACAAAAATAGTAAGCATTATCTAAACAGATGAGAGAAATGGTGTCACAACTTGATACAAGATAATACACTGTAATCAGACAGTCATATTGCTGTTTCCAAGACATGCTCTTTTTTGTACAGCTACTGTAAGAATGATTTAAACTAACACTTCAATGAGCATTTCAGCTTTCAAGTATGTTAAACTTTGATTTGTAATTTATATTTGACTTTTTGTGCCGTTTTATTCACGGAATATATTAGTTAATTGGAATCAATATATGCCATTAGACACATTTTCTTGTAAATAACAGGTCATCAACTTTGGACGGTACTGGTCATGAATGGTCCCTGCTTTGCCCATTACGGTGGCCCAAGGGGTGGGAGTGCCAAGCAGAGAGCAGCCAATGGTGCCACCAAGTGCAAACTGGTACAGACAGACAATGAAAAGAATAAGGATGTGTGTACCAGGTTGGGCTCTATTCAATCCGTATTGCTGAAATTCAGGGTTACAGTGTGAATTAAATTGAAAGACAATGTTCCTGTGTTAGCGGAGACTGCATTCACAGTAAATGCTGCATGTATCGGCGCAATCGTAAATGACCTTTACATTTATAGCGTGCAATATGTAACACTTCAGGAATAGTGGTTGAGCTTGCTATATTCAGAAAGGCTCCTCATATGGGTGCTGTAGCAGGGAGTCAGACAACAGGGGCTCAGGCTCAGTGTAGACCACACTGGCCGGGCGTGGGACATTGGCATGGAGAGACGTAGTGCAATAGCCATTGGGCAACTTTCTGTGAGAGGGGCAGTCATACTGGGCTTGGATTATTGTGGTCCTTGTCCCTGTAGAAACCATAGGCAGTACATGTTTGTTGTTGTGTAGTGTCCCCTGTGGAGTTGCCAGATTGGGATCTGGGGGCTGGTCACTGAATGGGGTGGCATACTCGGGCTCCAGGGGCAGGGGCTCAGTGTGCTCTAGGAGCTTTCCAGGGGTATCATAGTGGTTGAAAGTGAAGGGGACGGTGTAGCCCTCCTCCACTGTGGGCCGGAAGGTGGAGCCAAGCTTCTGCCCCCAAGCCATCACATCTGGCTCTGCATAGTCTGGGCAAGCAGAAACACAACAAACATGAATGTGTCATAGAGCTCACATACTACTTCTAGTTCTATGAAGCACCAGAAACCCATACAGTGGCAAGAAAAATGATATGAACCCTTTGGAATTACCTGGATTATTGCTTAAATTGGTCATACAATTTGATTTTATATTAATCTAAGTCACAACAATAGACAAACACAGTCTTCTTAAACTAATAACTCAAACAATTCTAAGTTTTCATGTATTTTTTGAACACACTGTGTAAACGTTCACAGTGCAGGGTGGAAAAAGTATGTGAACCCTTGGATTTAATAACTGGTTGACCCTCCTTTGGCAGCAATAACCTCAACCAAACGTTTTCTGTAGTTGCGGATCAGACCTGCACAACGGTCAGGAGGAATTTTGGACCATTCCTCTTAACAAAACTGTTTCAATTCAGCAATATTCTTGGGATATCTGGTGTGAACCGCTCTCCTGAGGTCATGCCACAGCATCTCAAATCGGGTTGAGTTCAGGACTGACTGGGCCACTCCAGAAGGCGTATTTTCTTCTGTTCAAGCCATTCTGTTGATGATTTACTTCTGTCTTTTGGGTTGTTTGGGTTGTTGTCCTGTTGCATCACCCAACTTCTTTTGATAGCCTTACATTTTCCTGCAAAAAGTCTTGATAAACTTGGGAATGAATTTTTCCGTCAATGATAGCAAGCTGTCCAGGCCCTGAGGCAGCAAAGCAGACCCAAACCACTATGCTCCCGTCACCATAATTTACAGTTGGGATAAGGTTTTGATGTTGGTGTGTTGTGCCTTTTTTTCTTCACACATAGTGTTGTTTGTTCCTTCCAAACAACTCAACATTAGTTTAATCTCTCCACAGAATATTTTGCCAGTAGCGCTGTGGAACATCCAGGTGCTCTTTTCCGAACTTCAGACAGCAGTGGCTTCTTCTGTGGTGTCCTCCCATGAACACCATTCTTGTTTAGTGTTTTATGTATCGTAGACTCGTCAACAGAGATGTTAGCAGTTTCCAGAGAATTCTTTAAGTCTTAAACAGACACTCAAGGATTCTTCTTAACCTCATTGAGCATTCTGCTCCGTGTTTTTGCAGTCATCTTTGCAGGACGGCCACTCCTAGGGAGAGTAGCAACAGTGCTGAACTTTCTCCATTTATAGACCATTTGGCTTACTGTGGACTGATGAACATCAAGGCTTTTAGATATACTTTTGTAACCCTTTCCAGCTTTATGCAATTCAACAATTCTTAATCTTAGGTTTTCTGATATGTCTTTTGTTCGAGGCATGGTTCACATCAGGCAATGCTTTTGTGAATAGCAAACTCACATTCTGTGAGTGTTTTATATAGGGCAGGGCAACTCTAACCAACATTTCCAATCTCGTCTCATTGACTGGACTCCAGGTTAGTTGACTCCTGACTCTAATTAGTGTTTGGAGAAGTCATTAGCCTAGGGGTTCACATACATTTTCCAACCTACACTGTGAATTTATAAATGATGTATTCAATATAGACAAGAAAAATACATTCATGTGTGTTATTAGTTGAAGCACACTGTGTTTGTCTATTGTTGTGACTTAGATGAAGGTCAGATCAAATTTTATGACCAATTTATGCAGAAATCCAGGTAATTCCAAAGGGTTCACATCATTTTTCTTGCCACTGTAGCTGAAGTACAGTTTAAATGTAACATCCTTAATTTCAGAAAGGGTAACAGGGGTTAAGGACTTGTCATGACAACATACCCCAGTACTGTACAAGCAGGGGCTTGGGCTCCCAAGTGTTGCTGTGGTCTAAGGCACTGCATCTCAGTGCTAGAGGTGTCTCTACAGACACCCTGGTTCGAATCCAGGCTGTATCACAACCGGCCGTGATTGGGAGTCCCATAGGGTGGCGCACAATTGGCCCAGCGAAGTCCGGGTTTGACCGGTGAAGGCCGTCATTGTAAATAAGAATTTGTTCTTAACTGACTTGCCTAGATTAAATGTTTTTCACAGTACTGGGGGTATGTTGTCATGACAGTAGGGCTCATAAAAATACATAAAAATTAAAGTGTTGCTCTGTACTCCCTCCAGCCATGTCTTGAAAGTGCCTCCCTCATACTCAGTAGGGCTCATATCATGGGCATTGTTGAGCCCCTACAAGAGCTCTGTGGCCAAAAACAATGGCCGATCTCTAGGGACAGGGATGAGGGCTGACAGGGGAGGCCTCAGACCCTATCCCTCACCCAACCTCTGAGGGGGAGCTATTTTAATTAGAGATGCCTATAATTGTCTTAGCAACTGACCCTCTGTTCTGTTTATCACTGGCCTTCTCAGTGTAGTGCCCCTTCATCTGTGGGAGGGAGGGGGAGGCTGTGCTTCCCTGGCATGAATGCCTTTTATCCAGCTCCAATTAAAGGGTCTCTTTCAGAGCGGGCTCCGCAGACCAAAGAAAGGAATGTTTATACTGCAATTGGGAGACGGACTAAGTGAAGGGGAAGAATGGGCAGCCCATGGAGAAAGCTGTTTGCTTGTCAAGCCTGGTCTGAGCGCTGCAAACTGGCCAGCCAAGTCAGGATGTGTGTGTGTGTGTGAGAGCGAGAGAGAGCGAGAGTACTTTGGATGAGGTTGGACTGAAAGATGGTGATGGACTCAGAGTCACAGATGGCTGGAGGGAGGGAGTTCCAGAGCCTAGGAGCAGCCCTGGGGAAGGCCCTGTCACCAAAGCTCTGGAGCTTGGACCTGGGGATGTTAAGGTGGCCTGCTGTGGTGGAACGGAGTGAGCATGTAGGTTGGTGCGGCAGGTAGCCTAGTGGTTAGAAGCGAGCCAGCAACCGGAGCGTTGCCAATTCGAATCCTAGAGGGCATTGCCTGCCGTTGTGCCCTTGAGCAAGGCACTTACCCCCCACAACGACAGCTCACCGGGCACCCAGTGTGGCAGCCCCCTGTACTTCTCTAAAACCTGTTTAGGTATGTGTGTCTTTCGGAGGGGTTGGGTTAAAAGCGGAAGTAAAATTTTGGTTGGACCTTGCGTGCAATTGATCAATAAAGTGATCTAAATCTTAATCTGACAGGTGAGAAGGTGAGAAGGTCTGAGAGGTAAGGGGCAAGGTGGTGGTGGAGGGCTTTGTATGTCAGAAGGAGGGTTTTGTAATCAGTGTGTTGGGAGACAGGGAGTCATTGAAGCTGATGGAGGACAGGGGTGATGTGCTGCCAGAACTTAGTGTGGGTGAGAAGGGCTGCAGCGTTTTGAACAATTTGGAGCTTAAGGAGGGAGCTTGAGTTAAAGCCGGAGAGTAGTGAGTTGCAATAGTCAAGACGGGAGGAGATTAATGCATGTATGAGGGTTTCAGTGGCAGGAAGGGAGAGGGAGGACTTGACTTCGGCAATGTTGCAGGGGGAAGAGTGTGGAGTCCAGGATGAAGTCAGTAGTGGAGTTGCCAGCTTTGGTGAGGGTGGATTTGGTGCCTGTCAAGAGGAGTTCCGTTTTATCACTGTTGAACTTGAGGAAGTTTTGTTGCATCCATGTTTTTATTGCAGAGGCAGGATTCAATGTGGGTCAGAGGCTGGTTGTGGAAGGATTTGGTGCCGAGGTAGATCTGGGTGGCGTCGGCATAGCAGTGGAAGTCAAGGTTGAAGTGACGGAGGATCTGACCAAGGTGGAGGATGTAGATAATGAAGAGTAAGGGGCCCAGCACAGAGCCCTGGAGGACACCCTGTGTAACTTCAGCTGAGTCTGAGTTGTGGCCATTGAGGGTCTGGTTTGTGAGGTATGATTGTAGCCATGACTGCGGTGCCCTCAACACCCAGACCCTGAAGCCTGGTGAGGAGGATCTGATGGCTCACTGTCAAAAGCGGCACTTAGATTGAGAAGAATCAGGATGTTGAGGGCACCAGCATCAGCAGAGGTGAGGAGGTCATTGATAACTTTGAGTGCAGTTTCAGTACTACAGCGGTGAGGGAAACTAGACTGGAAGGGCTCGATTAGCAGGTGGGTTTGGAATTGGGAGGCAGAAGTCCATTCCAGAGTCTTGGCAAGGAAGGGAATCAGGGTATAAGATTCACTTTTTGGTCCACCAGCCACTGTGGCAGGTAGATTAAAAAAAATGTATCAGCCAATCAGATTTTTTACCAGCCAAAATATTTTTTGTTGTTGCTAAAATTACACCAACAAAACACAAAAAAAACAGATGAGCATGCTTTGCATTGTTTCTAAAACAATAAATGTATTACTAGTAAAAACTAATGTGGTATATTGTTAAATTTAATTTCTTGTGACCCAAGTCTTTTAAGCAAATATCACAAATTAGACAAAAATGTTCACCTGCCCCTTTAAGGGGCAGAGGTTATATGGTAGGGCACCTCCAGTCATATTTGTGCCTGTGAGATTGAGTCTGGCTAGTTGAAGCGTTGTCTTCTCTTCCCTAACAGTTGAAACTCAAACATAGAAAAACAAAGAGTTGGAGGGGGTTAACAGCTTTGATGTTGCGGAAGGAGAGGAGGCTTTTGTCAATGTTGTGGGGTGTGTATGAGAGAAGAGAGAAATTAAGAATATTGTGGTCAAACGTTGGGAATTGAGAAGGGTTAATATGAGTTAGGTTGAGGCTAACATAGCAGACAAGATCAAGTATCCCTTGATGTGAGTGGGAAAATTGTTGAGTAATATTGAAACAGTCCAGAACTGCAATGAGATGAATCCACGTGAATATTCATTGGCCTAGCAATAGTAAGCGGGGGGAGATGGGCATGTGTAGTCCTAGCCTGTTGCCCTGGCAGGCTAGCCTGGTCCTGGATCTGTTTGTGTTGTATAGCCTAGGAGTTGGCAAAACAGTACAAACAGACATGGAACCAGGCTAGTCTTGACATGCCTCTCTCATTTCAGGATTATGACTGCTATGTCTCTGGCTCTTGGTTTACTGTTAATACATCTGGCAAATAGCCAACTATATCTGACAACTGCATGTCTTTCTATTTTTTATTTGATTTAACCTTTATTTAAGCAGGGAGTCATGCTGAGACCACTCACTTTCGCAGATGAGCCTTCAACGAACACATCAATAAACAACCATTACACTATACATATACACACATCAATTACACAATACATTAAAAGCAAAACACAACACGAAAAGCAAAACACAAAACACGAAAAGCAAAACACAATCACATGCATCAAAAACATTCTTCAGTAAAAAGGCCCTCTAAAATTTAAGGACTTTTGAAGATCATTCCACAAGCAAAAAACTAAAAGCAGATATATCTAACTCGGTGGAGAATGAAGGAATCTTCAGGGTTGGCCATCCGAGTCTGGGTCTGGTAACTTATAGATCTGAAGGTCTATAACGGGTTAAGGTATGGCGGAAATTTATGCAAGAGGGACATATGGAGAAAAAGATTGTGATACAAGATTGTGTACTGAACCTATTGCCCGGAATAAATCACAATGTGCTATGATAAACTGCATCCAAAGGCTTCAATACAATGGCAACTGCCATAGTCAATAACCGGAATGAATGTTGACTGAATTATTTGTTTTCTGCTACAGTTGAAGTTGGAAGTTTACATACACTTAGGTTGGAGTCATTAAAACTCATTTTTCAACCACTCCACAGATTTCTTGCTAACAAACTATAGTTTTGGCAAGTCGATTAGGACATCTACTTTGTACATGACACAAGTAATTTTTCCAACAATTGTTTACAGACAGATTATTTCACTTATAGATCACTGTATCACAATTCCAGTGGGTCAGAAGTTTACATACACTAAGTTGACTGTGCCTTTAAAGCTTGGAAAATTCCAGAAAATGATGTCATGGCTTTAGAAGTTTCTGATAGGCTAATTGACATCATTTGAGTCAATTGGAGGTGCACCTGTGGATGTCTTTCAAGGCCTATCTTCAAACTCAGTGCCGCTTTGCTTGACATCATGGGAAAATCAAAAGAAATCAGCCATGACCTCAGAAAAAAAATTGTGGACCTTCACAAGTCTGATTCATCCTTGGGAACAATTTTCAAATGCCTGAAGGTACCACGTTTATCTGTACAAACAATAGTATGCAAGTCTAAACACCATGGGACCATGCAGCCGTCATACCGCTCAGGAAGGAGACGCGTTCTGTCTCCTAGAGATGAACGTACTTTGGTGCAAAAAGTGCAAATCAATCCCAGAACAACAGCAAAGGACTTTGTGAAGATGCTGGAGGAAACAGTTACAAAAGTTTCTATATCCAGAGTAAAACGAGTCCTATATCAACATAAACTGAAAGGCCGCTCAGCAAGGAAGAAGCCACTGCTCCAAAACCGCCATAAAAAAGCCAGACTATGGTTTGCAACTGCACATGGGGACAAAGATTGAAACAAAAAAAGGACTGTTTGAACATAACATCGAGGCAAGCCGAAGAACACCATCCCAAACTTGAAGGACGGGGGTGGCAGCATCATGTTGTGGGGGTTCTTTATACAGGAGGGACTGGTGCACTTCACAAAATAGATGTCATCATGAGAGGGGAAAATTATGTGAATATATATATATTTTTTATTTTACCTTTACTAGGCAAGTCAGTTAAGAACAAATTCTTATTTTCAATGACGGCCTAGGAACAGTGGGTTAACTGCCTGTTCAGGGGCAGAACGACAGATTTGTACCTTGTCAGCTCGGGGGTTTGAACTTGCAACCTTCCAGTTACTAGTCCAACGTTCTAACCACTAGGCTACCCTGCCGCCCCCTGAAGCAACATCTCAAGACATCAGTTAAAGCTTGGTCGTAAATGGGTCTTCCAAATGAACAAGCATACTTTCAAAGTTGTGGCAAAATGGCTTAAGGACGACAAAGTCAATGTATTGGAGTGGCCATCACAAAGTCCTGACCTCAATCCTATAGAATATTTGTGGGCAGAACTCAAAAAGCGTGTGCGAGCAAGGAGGCCTACAAACCTGACTCAGTTACACCAGCTCTGTCAGGAGGAATGGGCCAAAATTCACCCAACTTTGTGGGATGCTTTATAAATGAGGATACCAGCAACGAGGGCACCATCCAAAGTACTTATGCATCAGATACATTTTTACTTGATTTGGAAAAATAACATATACTTGGTTTTACCGGCATTAAGTTCCAATTTCAGTTCAACAAAGGCTTTCTGCAGGACAGTAAAGGCCGATTGAAGATTCACTAGAAGTTGACGGAACATCCATTCATTCCAACTAGAGGCTGGGAGAAGGTTAGGCAGTCAACTGGCTGACCAGGATCAATTAAACCACCATTTTGTTCAAATAAAAAGCCTGCCGAAATAAAATGCCGATTGAAAGCATCACTTCTCATTTTTCTCAGTAATGATGCCAGAGTCTGACAACTTGCTTCGGCAGGGAAAGAGAGGAATTTCCACGCTTCAGTCCATTAACTGTTTTCCAAAATGTTTACAAATCACCAACAAAGTCTGAGATAAAACTTAGAAATTACCTAGATTTCGCTTTCTTGATTGAGGAATTGCATCTATTTCTCAATTGCCTTGAAAATATACCTATCAGCTACAGTCAGTTTTTCTAGTCTTGGCCCCCGGATTTATCATCATAGCAAGATCAGAAAGTTCTATAGATAACCAAGGATTTGTTATATTTTTTACTCTAAGGCATTTAAAGGAAGAGTGTTTGTCTGCCAGAGAGATAAAATAGATAGATAGAACAATTCTAGAACTTATTCAGGGTCAGGCATGCAGCTGATAGAGGAAAGGTCAGAGTAATACATATCATGAAGAAAAGCTTAAGGGTTTATACCCAGCCTCACTGGCATGCTCATTTGAAAAGGCTGGGTTGTTTGTACATTCTTACCATTGAGAGGAGGGTTGGGTAAAGCATCATGGACACTCCGCTCTAGAGGGTAGGAGATAAGCTCAGAGTCAGAGCAGGGGAGGCTCTTCTCCTGGAAACTCTGAGAGGCTGCTGGACAGACAAAAACACTTTCAGAGAGGTCCTGGAAGAGTAGTAAGGCTAAAACAGTGAGCAATGCGCAAGAATACCTTTGGGTACGGAAAACATTTTCATGTGTGCAGCTTTTTTCCTAAAAAAGACAAGACAACAAATCAAATTAAATCGAACTACACCATAATGATTTATCATAACATTGCCAAAATGTGTCAGAATAACACTGGAAAGTATGTGGACACTTGTGTTATCTGGGCGTTTGTTGGCAGCTAAGGACCAGATTCTCAGATCCGCGCTAGCCGACATCCGCATAGCGGTGTCGGAGATGGCAGCGGTGTCGGAGGTGAATTTAACACAAGTCGGATGGGTGTGGCTTTGTAACAATGACCACACTAGCAGCCGCTCACCGCTTTGACAGCTCTAACGCAGTTACACCTCCGACAGCTATTGAGCTATTGCCGGTTAACACTTGATCCGATTGAAACTGATTCAAATATCAAGCATTGGGAGGATAGCCAGTGAGTGGGTGTTGGACTGCTAACTACATATGGTATAGTGTTACAATACCTTCTATTCCACCAGACTCCAGCCAACAGACAACTGACACACAGGATCAGTCCGAGAACCACGCCCACCGCAACTATCACTGGCTGATTGGAGCCTGCAGGGCACAGGAGGAGTCATTAGCATTCTAGGCTGAAGGGTCAGCACAACAAACAATCACTGCTGAAGAAAGGCCAGCTTTAAACTATCATTTAGCTATGTGCTTTATATCAATGTGAAGGAAGTCCAGTGTCAAGCAAATAAGCAATCTAACTTCAAAATCGATACTGTCGTACAACCATTTTTACAGCTGTTATAAAAGGCATGGTGGCCCCAAGGCTTATTCCGATCAATCAAGTACAAATTAAATTCCTCAAACTGCTGCAGTTCAAATTGAAAAACATAAAGTACTTTAAAAAACCCTAGAGTCAATGCCTGCATCCGTGTGTAAATCTAATTGCCACAATACAAAAATCCCTATCAAAATCCATCTGTTTAGGCTAGATGTCGGCCTTCCGCATCTGCGATGGAAGTTGGCAGAACTACAGCATTGCTTGTCAGACCAGGAGACATCCCAAAAATTGGTCTTGTCATGATAATGTCTGTTTGGGCTACAAACGAATATGTGGAAAGATGACTTACGATGGTGTTCTCCATTTTGCTCTACGACCCCCACAAGCTTCACGAGACTCGTCGGAAGTCGGTACTACTGATCTGCATATTGCCTTGAATTGCCTCTGTTTTGCCATGTATGAATACGTTATTCAATGCGTTTTTATGGGCTCATAGCAGCAGGGCCAAATTAAATTTTAATCAAATAATCACATTTATATTTTTTATACCTAATCTCCTAAAATTCAAACTCAAATAGAAAAATGGTCCCTGAAAGGATTAGACTTTTAGGGGTTTGAACACATTAGGTACATACTCAGGCTTGAGTCCTTTATGATAACAGGGCCCTCTGTGGGGACTGGATTGAGATGAGGTGTTGTGCTAACATCAACTTTTAAGGATGGAGATCCTATAGAGAGAGTTGGAGGATATGATATGAATGGCATCCAGCATACAAGCTACATTCGCTCTTGCTGATGCCACAATTGCAATTTACCATACAATATAATGGAGAGTTTATTCTAGTGGCACAGCTGCTAAGAGCATGTAGTATTCACATCTTCTAGACGGTTTTTATCTGGAATGTATGGTTGAGCCTTACCCCCAGCGGAGCGAGGCCTGGGGTGGATCTTGGGGAGAGGACAGCCCAGGACCTGGACGTGTGCCGAGGCCCTACCTTGCCAGCTCTGGGGCTGCAGCCGGAGGTACCGGACTACCACCGGAGGAAACAGGCTATTGAGAACCCTCAGATGACCATCAGAGTGGGCTTCAAACACCTACAGGCCAAGAAGAGTGACATTAACTAAGCTAGTTCTCTTAGATGACTAACAGCACTTCCCTGTTCTACGGCCTCCCAGTCTCTGTTTGCTCAGCGCAGCTAGGAAAACTTAGCACAGATAGGAAATTGATCAGTACATGTCGAAGAAAACATTGCAGGCAGCGTACCTTTTTCTCTCTGCTGAGAGCAGATTTGTAGACTTTCCAGTTGTGGCGGTCTTTGCTAAAAAGGAGAACGTAAGATTCGATGTAGAAGTCAGCCGATCCCCTTGTTATTATTCCTGGGAAAACACAGCGTGTCTTTTTCAACACTCCAGACCACATTCATAATAGGCTACACACGGATTGTTTGGCAAATCTAACTAGAAGTTAGCCTATCAACATCACGGCTGGAACTGGATTTTTTTTTTCATCCAATGAATAGAGTTTTGAAATCAGCAAAATAGCATTTTGAGTTCAATGAAAAAAACAGCGGTTTCTATCTTCATATTTTCATTTTAATAACAACTCAACGCTAATTATAGTGGATGTAGTAAATTAGACTCCTATTTTGGCCATGAGGGGAGAAGAACATCACCTCAAACTTTCACTGACCTGTGACACTACTCTTGTCTGTAAGCTCTAGCTCCAGCCAGGGCTCCCGGTCACTACCGTCCGATGCCCAGGGTAGTAACTGTCCCTCTGCATCCATGTTCTTAGGGGACCATAATACAAGCTGCCCCAGTCTGTTCACTTCTCTCCAGATGGAAGATGCATTGAAACCAGACACAGTCAGTTCATCATTACACTCTGTTGGAGAGGAGAGGCAAGAAAAGAGTTGAAGTGACAGGAACAGGGCCAGCTCTAGCTTTTTCGGGGCCCTAAGCATCTTGCGGAAAAACATTTTACTTGCATCCCTTTTGACAGTGGAGAGAAAAATGTATGTTTTAAAGTTCATTTCCTGCAATTCTAGACATTTTACTAAGGGAGGGAGAAAAAAATGTTGCAGTTTTAAAGCACATTCCTGCAATTCTTTGTATGACTTAATCCATGTTAATATGATATCCGAGTGAGAATGACCAACAAAATCAATGGTGCGTGTCTGGTCGGATTTCGGACATGATTACTACAAGTTTAGTTAGCTGGCTAGACTTACTGCCAAATGAAAACATTGTTAGTTGACATGGCTAATTGAGTGACTGATTGATAAAACAAAATAAAAACTGCAGATGCACAGCCACATTTCAAAATTGCACCTGGTGGCCCTAAGCGACCGCTTATGTCGCTTATAACTGGAACCGGCCCTGCAGAGGAAGATAACTTGCAATAATGACTTGAACAGCTAATTTAGTCTGGCATTATATCTCCGCTTACCTTTGGTGAAGACCAGCTTCTTTTCAGACAGTGATCCCCTGTCAAAACAACAATGTTCATGAATGGCATCCCTGCATACCAGAAGCAAGAGCGGATCCATATACAGTAAGTGGCCCACATTTCAGCTACCCAATAACACCTACAGAGGTCCTGGAGTGCTGATTAGATTACATTACATGAAACAGATTATATGAAATGTTACCTTTCTGAATACAGCAAATTTTAACACAGTGTGTCATCATGAATAATGAATACGCATCCCTTTCTCCCAAACCAATATGATGTGGATAGAAACATACATCTTGGACAGAATGCCGTTGGCAAAGCTGGACTCATAAAGCGTGAGGCTCCTCCCACGGGTCACAGTGATCCGTCCTCCTAGGTTGTCTGACACCACCCCGGCATGGATCGCAGCTTTGCACAAGACTGACGTCTGAGTGGGGTGGGGGAATGTGTGTGTGTGTGTTTGTGAGAGAGATTGAGGGAGAGAATAAGAGAAAGAGAACAAATAGTTTCAATAAACTATTGCAGCTCTCCACTGTTTAGCCTTCCTCGTGTGGCCCAGTACAACCGATGTCATTATCACAAGGCTGAGTTGATGAGGAAGTGAAACTGGAGCTGAGGCAGTATACTCACATCTCTGTAACCCTGCTCAGAGTGACCACATATGTCCCCCGTCACGTCCTTACACCCAGCAGGACAGTACACACTGGAGAAGAGGAGTCACAGAGGTCCACCATTTCACACACAGTTTCTCTATAGCCATATGTAAAAAAATTCCTCAACGAGCCTGTAAAGACAAAATGTAGTTCACAGCAAAAACACTGAGAAGTGACTACTGAAATAGCCAGAGTTGTCCACTTACCTAAACTGCTGAGATATAAAATGTGTTCCTCTCTGTCGACACGAAATGAGACCTGGTATTGAAATCAAATAGAATATGGGTTTGTAAACAAACAAAACAAAAAACATCTGTCCACTCTCAGGATAATTCTAAGGAACTTCGCAATAGACGGGTGAGTAAACACAAACAGACAGGCACACACATACATGCACATATACAGACGCACATACACTATACACACGCATGTACAGGGGACTTGTGATTGTTACTGTAGATGTGACTAAGTATTTTGTCATCTGTGACTTAACTCACAGAGCAGAGAGAATGCCTCTGTGTTAACGTGACAGAGTGCAATTTGTGGCACTGGCTCCAGACATAGCTGCATTTCATAAACAACTGAGTAAATAACAGGAAACAGGGATATACAAACCACTTTAGCACGAATTGGAGAAACAAAAATCTTTAAACGCACACTATTTGTGGCTGTAAATTGGGTAAAGGGTCATTTTATGACCCCCCAAAAAATCAATGCACACATCGCTAATTGTCACACTGGTATAAATGAGTCGGGAGACAGGCGCAGGAATGAGTAATCATTTTTTAAATTAAGCCCCAAATTACGGCGTGCAGTGTAAAGGCACGGTGACGAAGACCAAACAAACACGTCACAAAAACACAGGGCTGAAACCCCCCAAAAAGAGCGAGGAGTACCTTGAATAAATAACTAGCGCACAATGATTATCATACGGGATGAGACCCGCAATCCACAAGGGCACGAAAGCCCAAAACACACAGCACAGGTACTCACACACACTAACAGACATAGTAACAATAATCGACAGCACCATGGTGAACAAAGGGCACATATATACAAATACAATCAGTGAGAATAGGGGCCAGGTGTGCGCAATGAAAGTTCCAGAGGGATCCGTGACACTAATTCTACTATCAATGAGGCAACAATGTCAAGTCAAAACATCTCCTTCTTTTGGGAATGATTTTCACAAGTATGTGGTACATTTTTACAATTTGAAGCACAAAATTCAAAACAGATAATCAAAAAGGCTCATGTTTCAAAACTCTAAGCACATGTTCAATTGACTGAGTACAACAGACACATTCACAAAGTCACTTGTTTACTGCACCAAATCACTCATTTAGTTTGGACACATATTCAATCTAAGTATTGTATCTGCTTTTCAAAATGCAATATTCAGTTCACATTTGATATGATTTTCTTGTAATTTGTTGACAATACAATACAGCAGCGACTCTTCCTGGGGTCCTGCAAAATTAAGGTAGTTCTACAATTTTAAAAACATTACAATACATTCACAACAGATTTAACAACACATTAAGTCTGTGCCCTCAGGCCACTACTCTACTACCATATATCTACAACACAAAATCCATGTGTACATGTGTGTATAGTTGTATGGTATCATGTATCTGTATGCATGTGTCTGTGTCTGTGTTTGTGTCACTTCACAGTCCTCGCTATTCCATAAGTTGTATTTTTATTTGTTAAAAAAAATATATATTTTTACTGCTTGCATGAGTTATTTGATGTGGAATAGAGTTCCATGTAGTGATGGCTCTATGTAGTACTGTACGCCTCCCATAGTCTGTTCTGGACTGTGAAGAGACCTCTGGTGGCATGCCTTGTGGGGTATGCATGGGTGTCCGAGCTGTGTGCCAGTAGTTCAAACAGACAGCTTGGTGCATTCAAAAAATACTCACAAATACTAGTAGTGATGAAGTGAATCTCTCCTCCACTTTGAACCAGGAAAGATTAACATGCATATTATTACTGTTAGCTCTCGTACATTCAAGGGCCAGACGTGCTGCCTTGTTCTGAGCTAATTGCAATTTGTCCATGTGCGACAAAACTAGGGCCTGTAGGACCTGCCATGTTGATAGTGCTATTAAGAAGGAACAGCAGCACTTTATTATAGACAGACTTCTCCCCATTTTAGCTGCCGTTGTATCAATATGTTTTGACCATGACAGTCGACTTGCTCAATTTCCACATTATTCATTAGAAGAGTTGAGGTTTAGGGAGTGTCAGGCAACCACAGTGAGGCAATGCAGTTTCTGCTCCTGGAGTCTCCTCATGTACCCATGGTTTTGAGGTTTTAATGGCTCCAGAGGAACAATCCCCTAATCGACTGGGCTACGTCTTCCATCATGGGTTGGAGCCCATTTTGCCATGCACATTGTCTGAAGTCGGCACAGCCTGCCCCAGGACATCTTCCTGCGGGCTTGGGTAAAGCCTTGGATCTCTCCGCCATTCCCGCAGAGTACCAGGACTTACGGGAGGTTTTCAACTCTGGCCGCTCCACATCTCTTCCTCCACATTGGCCCTACGACTGGGCAATCGACCTTCTCCCCGGCCCTGCACCGCCTCGGGGGAGACTTTATTCCCTGTCGTGTCCGGAGACCAACGCGAGGGAGGGGTACAATGAGGACTCTTTCGCAGCAGGGATTATGTGTCCCTCTGTCCCCCCCCCCCCCCCCCCCCCCCCCCCCAGCGCAGAGTTCTTCTTTGTGGAGAAGAAGGACAAGACCGTGTATCGACTACCGGGGCCTTAATGACATTATGGTTAAAAACTGTTACCCGCTACCACTCATCTCCTCAGCTTTCGAGACTTTCCAGGGAGTGGTCATCTTCTCCAAGTTGGACCTTCCAAACACCTACCATTAGGTTTGGTTACGGGAAGGAGACGAGTGGAAGACAGCCTTTAACAAGACTGGTGGGCACTACTAGTACCTGGTGATAACATTCGGACTGACCAACGCTCCCACAGTGTTCCAGGCCCTTGTCAATGATGTGCTCCGTGACATGTTGAACCGATTTGTGTTTGTCTACCTCGAGGATATCCTAATTTATTCCCGGTCAGCTCAAGAGCATGTCCTCAATGTCCGACAGGTCATCCAGCGTCTCCTGGAGAACCAGCTTTTCGTGAAGGCGGAGAAATGTGAGTTCCATTGCTCCACCATATCCTTCCAAGGATACGTCATCACTGCAGAGAATATTCAGATGGACCCTGACAAGGTGAGAGGGGTGGTGGATTGGCCTCAACCCACATCCAGAGTGCAGCTGCAACATTTCCTGGGGTTTGCTAATTTCTATCGTCGTTTCATCTGGGGTTACAGCACCCTTGCTTCCCCGCTCTCTGCACTCACCTCTCCCAAGTTTCCATTCTCATGGTCTCCAGCAGCTGACTGGGCGTTCTCAGACCTTCAGCACGTCTTCCGTAATCCATGGACTTCCCATCGCCATGGTCAAGACCACCGGACCCCTGCTCCCCGCTACCGTCTTGGGCAGAGGGTATGGCGTTCTACTCGGGATCTGCCCCTCCGGGTGGAGTCCCGCAAACTTTCCCCTCGTTTTATCGGCCCTTTCCCCGTCTCTAAGGTCCTTATCCCATCTGCTGTTGGCCTGCTGTTGCCCCGCACCCTCTGTATACATCCAACTTTCCATGTATCTAGAATTAAACCCCTGTCTCATAGCCCTTTGTCTCCTGTTCCATCAATACAACACACATACGAACATTGGCGTACAAATTGTGTAAACATGTGTAAACATGTGTGCATACATTAAACTGACTTCATGCCTGTGACTCCATCAACTCTAATGCTGGACTTGAATGCAACTGGGTATGAAATTACAGCATGTTTCCAGTCTCTTTGACACCTCAGTAATGACTGTTTGTGCCTTTCAACTTGCTTAGCA